>NC_086376.1:67043629-67643629 GCF_036588685.1 Mytilus trossulus | reverse complement strand
CACTATATCTTACTGTGGTTTTGAGTAAATTAAATGTTTATTATATCAGTTTATACATATAGTATATGAAATGTTGTGTAGTTTTATTAGAGAAACAGTTAATATGTATAAGGACTAAAGCAATTTAATTGTACATGTGGAACAGCATACACTTTATCGCTATTTGTCCGCCATTGCTTGAAATCACACAGGTTCCCGAAAAAATTTTGACGTCATAAAACAAAATATCTGACGCCACAATGGATTAGTGATTGTTGTAAACGTCAAAAGTTCAAGCGGCCGGGTCAGCCGGGATTAGGGATAAGGTCTACCTCTCAGTCTGAAATTACATTGACCAAAATATTTCAAAACATGGTCTGTTTGTTAATTTTTGACAATTTTCATTTTTTGTAACCTAGAGTTATAGGACTGTGAAGCGTGAAAAATACCGGGTAAGCAATTTTTCACATGAAGCACTCTAACTCAAGTTTGCCATAAGTGGTTTACTTTAAACATCATCAAATTTTTTTCCTTCTGTTGACTTTTAAACAATATTCACCATAGCCTTTTCAGTTTTCAGAGTATGGGAATTTGATTTTAAAAAAGTAAGCAAGATCTAACATACTACACTATTTCAAAGTTTAATAAATTTCCCAAAGTGAACTGATGGTTTGAGGATCTAGACACTTTTGACAATTTTCCCATTGTCTTTCAACAGTTAAGGAAGTTTAATCTTTGTATTAACCTTAGTATTAAGGAATTCCAGATTGAATCAGTTTAATACACATGTTTAGTTATTGGAAAGAAGCATAAGACTGAAAAATAAAGTCAAAACTTTTTCTAAGAATTGTTGGGGAATGGAGTGTTTATGGTGCAGCAGTTTATTAATATACATTCCATTTATTCTTGGTCTGAGAGAAAAAAATACTTGTATCATTTTAAGTGTGTACATAGATGAATAAGTTTAAGTTTCTTGTTTACTAGTCAATAATTCAATTGTACTCTTCATTTTAAAAGAGTGTATTTTTTTTAATTTTTGCCAATCAAATAATGGAGCCATGTAACAAAACTATGGGCGGTAAACCTATTTGACCATTTTGTTTCTTTACTTAGTGAATATCTAGTTCACCTAGCAACCAAGCAAACTTGAACTTAGTGCACACTTAAATGATGCAGCTATATTTTCCAAATTATCATAAAATCAAAATCATGAACAATTTCACAAAAATTTCACAAACATTGAGTTATTATTGCAGCAACATGTGTTAACAAAATGTCAGAATGTTAAAATATAGTGGAGAATGGTATGATGTAAAACAGATTTTACAATAGATTGCTCAGTTTTGGAAACAGAGTAGATTTTATATGCTCTATTATTATATATTATAGCAGGTCCAATGACACAGTTATCGTCCTTTGGTTTTCGTTGTCTACGAATATAGTCCCTAGTGTAAACAGTGTATAACTTGCATGTTTTATTTAATACACTTTCCCTATTTATTTATTTATATTAAATGCATGAAATATTAAGTAGGGGGATGTAATTACATGTCAAAAAAATTTGGGTGCTGAAACTTTATGTTAAGGAGTGAATTGGTCCAGTTCTGAAAGGTCAAATTTTATCACGTCTGAAGCTGTCAAACTGAATTTTACACCCCCTTAACACAGAATTGCCAATATTTTGAGTTAGAGCTGGTAGAGGTTTCTATAATTTTGATATTATTTGTCTCACTGGTAGTACACTACACTGTAAAACTATTTTTAAGAAAGAGCAGGTGCGATTTTTTTAATTTGAATTTATTGTCTAAAAGAAATGCACTACGAAATAACTGTGTTCTCGGGCCTAAGAGATGGATTACTGAAATCTAGATTCTGTACTTTGGGAACTTTCCTGAATGATTTGCTGGTTTCAATTTGTCAAACTCAATAAAAGTAAAGGATTTACATCTTTGGTTTACAGAAATTCTGTTAAAAATTGACATTTTGGCATTCTACGGCTATAATAAGGATTTTAAAGAAGTTTACATTTTATGCCTAAGAGGCATGCTGACTTTCTATCTGACAGCTTTTTTGTTCCTGATATTTGTGTTTCTGTGCTTAAATCAAATTTAATTAACCATTTGTGAACTCTGAATAAAGAGAAAAGTAGACTATCACAGAAAAAAAGTGCAGAATATTTTGTATTCATGGCCCTGGTTAAACGGCCTAACTGATGTATGTAAAATGTGAAGCGCTTTGTACATCAAATCTCTAGTCCATCACAAATATTTCACTAAATCTGAAAAGAAAGCTTTTTACTATATTCAGTACACCTTACTCCTTTAAAGGTTACCATATTTTTTTCCTGTATGATAGTAAGTGGTCCAAATTTATACCTTTTGAGACTTAACCCTTTCCTCCATAATGACGCCTTTTGACGCCACCCCCCTTACTCCATAATGACGCCTTTTGACGCCTGTGTAGTACCTCAGTTGAAACACTTTGACTACAAAGTGTCTGCAGTTGACTTAATAAAGTTTGTATCCAATATGAAAAGGAATATCATAGGAATATCCAACTTAAATTTATTTGATGAAATAGTTGTTTTTCGCAATGCCTTAATACTTTAAAGCATAAGTTTAGCATTTTATCAAAAAAATCCTATGCGAATCAAGTATGCCAAAAAAAAAATTCAATGGAGGAAAGGGTTAAACTAAATGCAAGTTTTCCATCGAAATGTGAAAAAACTGGCCGCCAGACCATATTGTCTTTCAAAAAATTTAAATGCAAGAGTCCTTTTGCATTTAGACTTCTTGTATGATAACACCTTAGCATAGAAATGAACAAAAAGTAACACATTTTCACTTCTGATAGCTTCTGTGTGCATTTTTATATGTCAATTTGGACTACCGCCTAAATTGACTCTAAATAATTCTCAGTACTGCATGTTCCAAGACCATTTTATACTCATGTGGTATACTTTTTGTAACTTTTCTATACATTTAAAGTACATTTAATATATATGAAAGAATAATTTAGGCTTAAAAAACTTCAAAAACTTCAAATTGGCTAACAAAAATGCATATTTATATAAGGCTTCCCTGAATTGGAAAATCTCTATTTTCATGCATAGGCGCATATAAATTTGACTTTGGAATAAATACAATACATCTGATAAATAAAATGAGTGTGCAGATGCTTTTGATACTTAATATATAATATTCAAGAGCATTTAAAAAGTAAATTTTTGCAAAATTTCAAGTTTTTAGGCCAAAATCTTGACAGTTGAAGATATTTAATTTATACGTCAAAAATAAACATCCAAATGTCAATACTAAAATGACCCCAGTTTCTGTTATATATGACATATGGCCATGAAACTTGGCAAACCATCTCATTATTGCCCAAGCTTAGGTTATGCAAAGTTTTATAAAGATTGGTCAAGTCTTTCTGTCCTATTAGGTCCAATGACACAGTTATCGTCCTTTGGTTTTCGTTGTCTACGAATATAGTCCCTAGTGTAAACAGTGTATAACTTGCATGTTTTATTTAATACACTTTCCCTATTTATTTATTTATATTAAATGCATGAAATATTAAGTAGGGGGATGTAATTACATGTCAAAAAAATTTGGGTGCTGAAACTTTATGTTAAGGAGTGAATTGGTCCAGTTCTGAAAGGTCAAATTTTATCACGTCTGAAGCTGTCAAACTGAATTTTACACCCCCTTAACACAGAATTGCCAATATTTTGAGTTAGAGCTGGTAGAAGTTTCTATAATTTTGATATTATTTGTCTCACTGGTAGTACACTACACTGTAAAACTATTTTTAAGAAAGAGCAGGTGCGATTTTTTTAATTTGAATTTATTGTCTAAAAGAAATGCACTACGAAATAACTGTGTTCTCGGGCCAGCAGATACTAAGGAATTAAACCCAGGGGATGTTAGATTAGGCCACATCAATTTAAAACTATTTATGTACAAAAATTGGAGCAAATGTAATGAAACAATTAATTCCAAAATTTAGAAAAACTGGGTAGATGAGGAAAATAAATAATATGATAATGTGCTTTTAATGTCCAATGTTTGTGCCTGTCGTAGGAGACAAGAAATTGATCATTTATTTAACCTTTAGTATGTATCAGTATATGTGTAGCAAGTATCAGGTCATTTTGTCATGTGTATGCCTCAATCAAATGTCTTGATACTATAGATTTAAGCGTCAATTAAGTACAAGAGAGTATCATCAGCTCAGTAGTCAGTTCACCAGTAATGACATTGATTTAGTACATATCTTTCTAAATTTATTTTTTGAATTGTTTTTTAGAAACTAAGGCTTCAACATTTTTGGCTTTCAAAGGTCGAGGTTTGACCATTTTTGATGAAAGTCAATCCAGGAAAAATGTAAAATAACAAAGATACCAAACTTTTAGGAAAATTCTAAACAAATCAAATGGCAAAATCAAAAGCTAAGACTCATAAAACGAATGGATAACAACTGTATTATTCCATCTATGTCCTGTGGTCATATACCTTAAGTTTTTTAAGTATAAATTGACCACATATACATCAACTCTCATTTAACTTTGTACCAATCTGTTGAGATAATCCGTTTCCATCTGACTTTTCTAAAATTTGATTTTTATACTTTTCCAAAAAAGGGAAAGGAATGAGTGCTCAAAAGACATGTTTTAACCTTTATAATTTCTGTGTTTTAGTTCCCAGTCAGGAGCCTGTTCTTCAATGGTTGTCATTGATTGCTGTCTCTCATATATTTGTTTTTCATTCAGTTTTGTCATAAATCTGGTCGTTTGATTTCTTGTTTAAAAATATGTTGCATTTTGTCACGTCTGAGCAATTTTTTTAGCTTAATATTTATTATGGATTTCACTTGGTACATTGAAACAATGAATATTCTTGAATATTTTTTATTTAATCCTAATACCTGTATAATCCAAACAAAACACCTATGAGGGGTCAGTTTAGACAGGTTTTATTATATATGAGACAGTTTTACTATTTTTTCTATTGATTTATATTCAAAAATTTGTTGGAATATTGGATGGTTTGAAAGAATCAACAGCCTTACATAAACTAATACAATGTAGTGATTTGAGTAGATTATAGTCATGTATTGTTTTGTTAACCTGTTAACTAAAAGTATACTGTAAATAAAATGGATTGTATATAAACCAAGTTTGATTTAAACTTTTTTTTTAAACTATGGCTTTAAACGTTTCTTTTTTTTTATTTCAATTTATGGTATTATCTATGTTTTCATGCTTTCACTTGGAAATTTATTTTCATTTTATGTTTATAATTTAAACTTCATTTTAAATTAACTATCTTCACATTCTGTTAACTGTGCAAAAAAAAAATCACAATCATCTAATTAATTTATAATTGATTCATATCTTTTTACCCTATTTAATGTTGAATCATAGATGTGAAATAGGCTTTCTTTATTTAGTTGTCTTTCCTTGTTTTTGACCTTTTGTTAGTACATATGCACATTTCAGGCCAATTTCCAAATCTTAGATGCATTCATATATTAATTTGTGTTGTTTAGACACTTATTTATTTCAATAGCGTGGTTTCTTCTAGTTTTTGTTGGTATCAATTTCATGTTTCAGTTTCTGGAAGAAATTTATGTTTCAGTTTCTGGAAGAAATTGCTACTTTGAGAGATTCTAAATTGATTGCATCATTTACTATATTCCAGTCAAAGTTTCTAAGATTTTGTATTTTGTCCAGTTTTTCATTTTTTCAAATTTGTATTTTCCTCTTCCCTCAAATTCCAGGGAAGATGATATTCCATGATTGTTAGTATCCAGAACATTTTTTTGTCAAAAAGTCATGATAGAGTTGTCTTTCTTTGTTCTATTATTGAATGTTTAATCAAATATATGATTTTGCAGGTTGATGTGGACAATTTACCAAGCTTACAGAGGCTGTTTCTTAGTTTTAATGAAATTTCGAGGTAAGTTATACAGAATGTATTATTAAAGGGTATAAATTGATTTAGCAGCATGTGGTGATTATGTATCATTAATATGCATATTTCTCCAAGCCTGATAGTAAGTTGCTCATGATGTGCAGAGTTTCACCTCAGTGAAAATGTTGCGGAAAAATTATTGATAGATAGGTTACATTTCATGGCTGGATTCACCTCACATAATTCTGCAGCATATTTAATTATTTAATAGTGACTGACACAAAAGAAGAATTTATATGTATACAGTTTCTGATTTACTTTTGTTTATTTTTATGAAGATGTTCTTCAGAAGCTGCAGACTCAGAATAAATTTGGAGTAAAACCGTATTCTTCTTACATTTTTCCTTTATTCAATTGTCCAACTATCTTAAGTGACACCTTGTTTACTGTTGAGATTTGACATTATTAAATCTGAAATTGAAGTGCATATTAATTTAATTTAGAATGCTCATTTTTGTTGAGCCTCCGACTTTTGTAGCGATCACATATTTTAGCGGCTGTGTCCACAAGTATTCACTTTGTGGTTAAATTTTTTAAAATTTTTAATAACTTTCTTAAACTATCCTTGATTTCTACCAAACTTGGACAGAACCTTGTTTATGATCATAAAATAGTATCCAGATATAAATTTAGTAAAAAAAATAATTCCTGTTTTTCCGTATTTCACTTATAAATGGACTTAAATGTTCTGCCAGGTAACATTACATTCACTCTGTAATTTAAGTTTTAAAATTTTTAATAACTTTCTTAAACTATCCTGGATTTCTACCAAACTTGGATTTAATCTTGTTTATCATCATAAAAAAAGTATCAGGAAGTAAATTTTTTTAAAATAAAATCTTGTTTATCTATATTTTATTTTATAATGGAATTGGATTTTCTGCCAGGTAACATTACATTCACTCTGGTTAAAAGTTTTAAATTTTGATAATTATCCTGGATTTCTATCAAACTTGGACAAAAGCTTGTTTATAATCAGAAGATGTAAATTTTGTAAAATAAAATTCTATTTTTTTTATTTCCATATTTTACTTAGAAATGGACTGAGTTTTTCTGCCAGTTACATTCACTCTGGTGAATATTTTGGGAAATTTGAATAACTTTCATAAACTATCCTGGATTTCTACCAAACATGTACAGAAGCTTGTTTATGATCAAAAGCTAGTATAATGTATCTAGAGGGAAATTTTGTGAAAAATTATTTCCAGTTTTTCCAGATGTAACTTATATATGGACTAAGTTTTTGTTCCAGTTACTATTATATAGTCTGTAGTTAGAGTTCTAAAAACATTAAGATTCAAAAAGAAGGCAAGACACTGGGTTTGGCGGAACCCTTACAAATTTTTAATATTAGTTTTTTAAAGGTTTTTTACAGCTTCATAATAATGTTAATCATTACAAAACATTAGAAGTGACATTAAAATAATGTATAAAGGGTGAAGTATATACAAATAGGAATCAGGTTAATAATGAAAATTCTGATATGATGTTTTTCTTTCAATTTGCTGGGTCCTTTTTTGACGTAGTTAAGGGAATTTTTTGACGTGTTAAGGGAATTTCATTTTCAATCAAAAATGCCAAAAAGGTAGACAATCAATCTCTGGACCAGGACGTGACTCCGCGGCTTACTTGGAAAAGAAATAGGTAAATGTTTTCTTTATAGAAAGTACTTTTTTTAGGATTTATTGATTTGGATTTGGCCATTTTAGGGGCCAGCTGAAGCTCCAGGTGCTGGAATTTCTTGCTGCATTGAAGATCTATTGGTGACCTTCTGCTGTTGTCTGTTCTATGGTCGGGATGTTGTCTCTTTGACACATTCCCCATCTCCATTCTTAATTTTGTAATTGTTTTTTTTTTCAAATCTAGTTGATCATGATTTTTGTTTGCCATATATAATATACCTCCTCTCATAAAGTAGGAGGTTATGTTGGATCAACCTTGATATTCTGTCAGTTCTTCAAACAAGTATTTCTGTCACATTTTTATCAGAAACTCCTACTACCAAGAGGTGTTAAACGATGTTGACCACCCATGAGGGTCCCACAAGGTCAAACTCAGAAACTATTTAACAGAAATACTTTATAGCTGGTCAGCAGCTTAGCAGTGAAGTAACACAATCGAAATTGCAACCTCAGCTGTGTTTTGAACAATGGGGGGGATATCAAATTGGACATTTGTTTTGGTGTTACTTGAAAATTAAAAAAAATCATTTTAAAAGTAAGTTTACATGTATCTGTTCATTTGTTTATTGTGAAACGGTTGATTTTCTTTAGCGTTTTGACTTCATCAATCCAAAATGAATGCCTTTTGAACATGTGTTTAAAGTCAGCTTTAAAGTACAAAAGTTCATAATTTTTCTATTAGAATCGAAATAATTCTATCATGCCATGCTCTATGCTCATTTTAACATTGGTAGGCATTATATTTGTCAATATATACCTGGCTAACACTTGGTATAAAGATATCAACAAATATAATGCCTATACCCATATTAAAATGAGCATAGAGCATGGCATGAAAGAATTATTTCTTAACCAACAAGCACTTTGAAGTTTTTTTTATAAAACATTGGCTAGGATTGGGATAAAATTAAAATAGTGGACTGAGGTATTTTTTGGTAATTTCTGTGTCATTTTGATCTCTTGTGGAGAGTTGTCTCATTGACAATCATACCATATGTTCTTTTTTATATTTGGGTTGTTTTGTTAAGTTGATGTAATATGGTTGATAATATTTCTGCCCTGTTGCTTCTACTATATTGTATCATGATGACTACACATTAAGGGAATAGCATATAAAACTAGATTTGTAATTGCTAGCAATAACGGATGGCACCCTTTCCCTTATTGCCAGGTGAGCGACAGCCATTTTAAAGGGAATAGCATATAAAATAACCTGTTTATTTAAATGCTTCAGTTGAAATTTCTGATCAGTTTAATATGTGCAATCATGCAATATATTAATTTTATTAAACAGGTTCTAATAAAAAAAAAAATCCGATATCAAGTTACTTTTAATGATTTGTATGTGTTATTTATAACAGAAATAAGTTTAGAAATTAAATTTATGGGGAGCACTAGTTCATTACCATGTATAGGAAAGTTGTAATGAATACCTAGGTTTATAAAAAGCAAGTCGTCTTGTTGATAATTACTGAAGTTTTTAATTAACTCATTCATCTCTATACAAAGTTTTCAATCTTTTGCTTTCTACAATCTTATTGTGTGTCCCACTTTCAACAAAGAAAATCAGAAAGTAAAATTGAAAAATTGAATAGTTTTTTAACTTGTAAATGCATTTGGAGTGAGAATTTTAAAAATTTGTTTTGTTTACTTGCGTGTGTGTGTTACAAGGCAATATTGATCAGAAACACCAGTTTGGTAATTTGGTTTATTTGAATGTGTCTTTATTCTGCCAAATATGATTTATATGGTTTCAGTATAATATTTGACATGTTTGACTAAGATATATTATAGCTATGTGAAGTGGTATTATAGTTTGTTCTCTATTGAAAGTTTAATGAGCTATTTGACATACTGTATCAATTTAAAATGGTCAAAATTTGTTGAAAAAAAGTTGATAATTGTGGTATAGAGGTGCATTTTACCGTTGGATACAATTTTACGCAGAATTTGCAGTAAATGCACCAGCATGTGTTCTGATTCACTGCAGCTATTACGTAACATTTACTGTAATATACTAACATGGATTTGAAGAAATAAAAGAATAATTTAGAAGTGCAATGAATTCTTGACTAAATTTCAAATCTTCATATTTTTAAAAGTTAAATATTATGAGCAAAAACAAAGGTCTTAAAAGTTTGTTGACTCTGACTCGAATGGTCAGTAAATAACTTATTGAGGGATTAAAATTTTGGAGTGGACTATTAATAATGTCTCGTAGAGAGATGATGGATTTTGAGAGATTTAAACAGCAGTTACTTCACTGTCTGTGTGAAAGACATAGGAAAATGGACAAGTTAGGTGTTAAGGGAATTTCATTTTCAATCAAAAATGCCAAAAAGGTAGACAATCAATCTCTGGACCAGGATGTGACTCCGCGGCTTACTTGGAAGAGAAATAGGTAACGTTTTTTTCTTAATAGCAAAAGCTTTTTAAGATTGGGACTATTAAATCTTGTTTTTTTTCAAATCTAATTGATCATGATTTTTGTTTGTCATCTGTATTATAACCCCACTCTTAAAGTAGGGGGTTATGTTGGATTCACCTTGTGCTTCTGTCAGACCTTCCAGCAAATAATTTCTGACACATTTTTATCAGAAACTACTACATGTACTACTATGGGGTGCTTAACAACCTTGACTTCCCATGAGGGTCTCGCAAGGTCAAACTCAGAAACTATTTAACAGAACTTTTTTATATGATCAGCAGCTTGACAGAGAAGAATTGTAACACTTATAGTCCACAACAGCAGTACCTCTACAGTTATAGTAAAAGTGTGTTTATAAATGGTCAGCTACTGTGTCGTGAAGAATTGTAACACTCATTGTCCATAGCAGTTATAGTAAGAGTGTGTGATATAACTCTTATCTTTTCCAACCTTTCCTGGATTATACTAACCTTAAGTGAAAAAGAACTCTTTTAAATTTTGGTCAAAGGTTTAAAGTTAAAGCCTCACTTAAAAGACTGAGATGTAGGCATTTTTTCCCACATTTGGAATAAATTGTCATTAAACTGTAAGGTCTTCTGTGTACTTGACACAAATATTTATTTGTTTCTTTTGCTACAGATCCATAAAGATATCAACTCTGCTTAGGCATCAATGATCCTTTTTATTGTCGAGCCTTCGACTTTAGTTGAAAAAGCGAGACTAAGCCATCCTACATTCCGTCGGCGTCAGCGTCGTCGGCGGCGTCAACAAATATTCACTCTGTGGTTAAAGTTTTTGAAATTTTAATAACTTTCTTAAACTATACTGTATTTCTACCAAACTTTGACAGAAGCTTGTTTATGATCATAAGATAGTATCCAGAAGTAAATTTTGTAAAAATAAAATTCCATTTTTTCCGTATTTTACTATAAATGGACTTAGTTTTTTCTGCGGGGAAACAAAACATTCACACTGTGGTTAAAGTTTTTAGAATTTTAATAACTTTCTTAAACTATCCTGGGTTTGTACCAAACTTGGACAGAAGCTTGTTTATGGTCATAAGATAGTATCCAGAAGTAAATTTTGTAAATAAATAAATCCATTTTTTCCATATTTTACTTTTAAATGGACTTAGTTTTTCTGCCGAGAACCATTACATTCACTCTGTGGTTAAAGTTTTTAAAATTTTAATAACTTTCTTAAACTATCCTGGGTTTGTACCAAACTTGGACAGAAGCTTATTTATGATCATAAGATTGTATCCAGAAGTAAATTTTGTAAAAAGATTACTCCGTTTTTTCTGTAATTTTCTTTTAAATGGACTTAGATTTTCTTACAATCATAAAATAGTAACAAGAGGAATATTTTGATTTTTTTCCTCATTGTTGTTGAGCCTGCGATTTACAGCAAAAATAGGCGAGACACTGGGTTCCGCGGAACCCTTACAAATTTTAATTTTCTTTAGAAAGATTTTTTTTTTAAAAAGGATTAAAAATCTGGCATTCATAGTTTGGACAGGGTGTCAAGTTTAAGAAATAATATCTGATATATATGACCAACAACAATAGCCAATATTGCTAATATTTTTTAATTAGAAAATAAGGATAGAACTTCAATGAGTTTGCACACTTCAGTTTCAATTTACTATTAATACTAGAGGTTAGAATAAGTCTGTTCAAAAGGAACAGGGACATAAGCGCTTAAGTCTATAATTTCTTGTATTTTTCTGAGAATTGATATCAAGGATATCAAAATGTTTTAAATTGAACTGCAGTTCCAATATCTAAAAAATGAAAATCTATTCAATAAGGTTTTGTTAGAATGTTCCCCTCCATCACATATGCTAGGTCTGAGCTTGCTCATGGAGCACACTGTATTAATATGTTAACCTTTTGAAAATATACATAGATCATTCCCAGTTGTTGTAGACCATGTATGATGACTTGTTAATGTTCCATCATTTAAAAAAAAAATGCTCTATGATGAAAGTGATCTTTTTGTTATTAAACTGCTTTTTCTTATTTCGTTATTTTGATATGTACTAAACAAATCAGTTATGGAGTTAATGACATTTTTATAGGTGAAGACCTTGTTTAACAAATTAAGTTCCTTTATATCCGAACGGAAATTATGGTGCCATTTTAGAAATTTCGCTGAAATTAAAATGTAAATTGTTGTGTCAACGAAAGAAACATTTTCAGTATTCAAACAAAACTAATTATCTTTGTTATAAACTATTTAATCAGACAAGAGAGTAAATTTGTTGAAAGAGACGAGGATAGTTTAGTTAAACATGAAACATACTAAAAGGAATCAATATTAGAACAGGTTTAAATCGATATTAGAGCTGTCCTACCTACCCATTAAAAGCTGTCTTTTATATATACTGTAAATATTATGCATGCAACCTTCAAACGATACCTCTTTTTATACTTTCAATAAGAATTGACCTATTGTTGATGTTTGTATATATCTAAAATATAATGTGTAGGTTAACCCATTCAGTTTCCAGTTTAATAGACCTGTCTTGTGGTTATTTAAAAAATAAGTCTTTTGGATAATATACATGCTGGAATTTGTTTTTTACTTAATTGACAGTTTGTCTTTTTAAGAAGATTTGAAAGTAATCTTGGAGATTAGATATACATGTAATATGATCAGTGAAACATACCTTTGTTTATTTCACCCAAATTATTAAATCTATATATGGAAGGAGTTTATTTACACTTGTTTTTCACAGTTTTCTTGTTTTGGTATTTATGAAATTCATGTACCAGTAATATCATAAAAAGATCTAGCTGATAAAAATGTACAAGTAAAGAACAATGGAAACTGGGATCATTTATTTTAATTTTGCAACTTTATTGGAATTCTTGATATGTGATTTCAATTTAGATTTGTATTTAATGGAAATGTACAACTGAGATTTCTTATTAATTTGGTAAATTTGATGGAAACCGAAATAATTTGAGATTGGAAATTCGATAAGCAACAAGTATACATGGATATATATTGAGCAAATAGTTGCTTTTGAAATGGAATTATATACGTTGTAAAGACAATTGATTGCATCAAGAACTGAGAGGAAACATAGTTTATCATGTGGCATTACAGAAACTATAGAGAAAAAGTCAAAAATTGTCGTAATGGCAGAAAGTAAGTGTTTTCTATTGTGAAAAAGAAATTAGTATTTTTTTGTTTTTCTGGTGTTTAATTTTGTAATAATGAAAGTATTATAATCCATTATTGATAAATTTCTTATCATTTGTAAGCACATGTTGAAATATAGCTTTTTTCAATGCAATAATTTCCTTTTCATAAATGCATCTTATGAATGGTATTTCATATAGCATAAGTAAGAACTTCAAATCAGAGAAATCTTGCACATGCTACTTTAATAGAATATTGATGAGTTTTGTTTGGTGCATATACATGTACAAAAAATGTAAAAGACACCTAATGGCAACATATAAGGTGACTGATTGAGTAAATGAGTACTTTTTTCCTAGACTAATTGGCAAGTTTAAGAGCTTTTTTGGTTGTCTCAGTGAATTTAATATTCTTTTGGTTGTCTAAAACTGACTAAAAGTGAATTAAGTATACTTTTGTGGTCTAAAAGTAGATGTGTTGTACATAGGTTTTGTACTTTTAAACCTGATAGTCAGTTTTACAATACCAGAAAGTGTATATTTAAAGACAACTCTATAATTATGGAACCTCCATCATAATGTTGTCACTCCACTTGACTTTAAACTTGAAGCAAACAAGGATCAATATTATGACTATATGTTGTGTCTATTAATTTTTTAAACATACAGTGTACATAATAATGATCTCAAACTTTTACTGTGCTTTGTACAAAACCAATACCTTAAATTGAGTTTTCACCATGCTAGCTCCTTATTCAAAATGTTATTAGGAAAAATGTCTCTGTAATTTAACACATTATTCAGAAAAGAGGGATGAAAGATACCAAAGGGACAGTCAAACTCATAAATCTAAAACAAACTGACAACCCCATGGCTAAAAATGAAAAAGACAAACAGAAAAACAGTAGTACACATGACACAACATAGAAAACTAAAGAATAAACAACACGAACCCCACCAAAAACTAGGGGTGATCTCAGGTGCTAGGGAAGGGTAAGCAGATCCTGCTCCACATGCGGCACACAGTCTTGTCAGGGAAGCCACACATACCGATTAGTTTCTTGGTTAACCCAGCATGGGATTTTTAATAGATGCACATATTTCTAGAATGGAATTCATATTGTTTGCATTTGATTAGATCTATACACCCTAAAAGATTTAGAAGGCCAAATTTTCATGAATAATTGCAAATATACAAACCAGACAATCGTAAAGAGTTTTACAGAGGCCAACTACCCAAATTATATAAACATCAACTATGTAAAAAGTATAAAAATGGTTAGGAATAGGTTGATAACCTATCATATTCAATATAGAAATAAATTAAGTGTATATCAGAAGAATTCAAGTAACAGTTTAAAATTGGTGCTTCAGATCCATATCAGTTATAAAGTCATTTAAAACGTTTTGAAATAGATTTAAACGTGATACACCGTATTGAGTAAGATTTAAATAGGATATAAAGTCGGGAAAAAGTATGGTTTTCAAAGTTTTAAACAGTCATCATATTTTAGTTGTCAAAATCTCAAGTTTCTGTTGATTATTCTCTATTGATTCTGTCAGAGATTTTAGAGACAGTTAAAGAAGGCCAAAAGGAATATGAACCTTAAACTTAGGATTTTATGTTGTTATTCATGTGACAAATGTAATCTTGCTTTGCATGTTAAGATTCCTTTTTAGTTTTTTTTCATAAGTTTTTTCAGA
This sequence comes from Mytilus trossulus, assembly GCF_036588685.1. Lineage (NCBI taxonomy): Eukaryota > Metazoa > Mollusca > Bivalvia > Mytilida > Mytilidae > Mytilus > Mytilus trossulus. Next base: position 67,628,712 of record NC_086376.1, on the reverse strand, counting down.
GGATGATTGCTATGAACAGATTTTGAGAATAAGATACAATAAAGAGATTTTAGCAAAAATTTCATAGCATTTGACATCCATCATGTCCATCTTTACTGGTGCCAAGTGTTATCAGTGATAGTCTTCACATCAGAAACTAAGCTCAATAAATAACAATAAAGATATTTTTTCTTTGGTAAATAAAGAGATTGGCTCCAAAATGACAGACAGAAGATTTCAGTAGTACTTGTATTTCAAAAGTGTCAAATTTTAAGAAAGAAAATACATATTTACTTTATATTTTATAAATGTTCTAGTATGATCTTTATTTGAACTCTGAAAATTTTAGAGCAATTTCAGCATTTTTGTCTTTGATAAATTTGACTCAATTGAGGGTTAGGTGTAAATCATCTTTTGCATATCAGTCCAGTGAACTACTGATAACTCTATCCACCTTACATAGTAAAATGTACATACAAATGAAGAACTGCTTAGCCAAATGGAAAAATGTTATATGAATTTATATGAAATGAAAAAAACGTATTTGCCTATTTGGTTTTTAGTTTACTAGAGTAATAGCCCTTGACTTACAAAAAACATGTAATATACTTGTTTCTGAATGATATATATCATTATAAAGCTTCAATCATACGACATTGATATGGACAATCAATATGTATTGGGTTTGATTTTTGTCAGTTCAACATTAATTTTACTTTGGATTTCCTTGATTTGAAAACAAGACACAGTTTATTGTTTTTAGGACAATAAAACCCACAACTTCAGGTTACGTGACTTAAAATATAGCTTTGAAAAGACTGTAAAACTCTAGGTTTATAGCATTTAGCATGTTGAGATAGAATAATTAGTTTTAGGAAAAAGTTTGTAGTCTATTTTTAACAAGTTGAAATACAAACAGCTTTTGGGTTTTATGTTACGAAATTAAACTCAAAATATCATTTCCTAAATCATCTTTCTTTATTTCAGTTTTGAAGACATTGCTTGCCTTGGAGAATCTACTAGTCTGTCAGAAATATCTCTCGATGGGAACCCTATCGCTCAGGAACAGTACTATAAACAGATTGTACTCAGACATATGCAACAGCTTAAACAGTTGGACATGAAACGAGTTACAGTAAGTAATCAGTGAATATTTGTAGGGGCTATGGTCAATATAGTTCAATATTAACACCAAAGAGTGTGGATAATTTATAATTTTATGGGTCAATATTTGTGTATATGTTCCGGACCATATGAGTATTTGGACCATACGCGTATGGTCATGACCATATGCGTATACTCATATGGTCCGACCATACCCGTATGGTCCGACCGTACGCGTATGGTCGGACCATATGAGTATGATACTCGTTTGGTTATTAACGGGCCGGACCATATGAGTATTTGGACCAAATCGGTATTAGATTTTCAATAATATGCATTAGAAAACTTTATAAAAAACAATGTTTCTACATGCAATTGTATTATTTACTATTCAAATAGCATTAAATAATTATGCCAAAGCTACTTTTCATCGCTAATGGTATTCTTGCTTGTATGTTTAGGATGACGTTTACTTCCATACGGTACGGTACCATAGATTTTTTGGGGTCCTGGGTCATTCCGATGTGTCTACGATGTTTTTAAAAAGCTCTAGATTTCCAATATCGTAACAAGACTGAAGTGCATCATATCACCAGACAACTTAGAAAATTAAACTAGGGTCCTTGCCGATTACGTCATTCATTTGTTAACAACAAAAACACGTATTAGTATAAACATTCTGAATATTGCACTGCTAAATAAATGCTAATTATATAAAGTTTCAAAAGTAAGCACATTATTAGACTCTTTATCCTGTCGACGTTTACGTCAGTTTATAGTAAAACAATTGATTGAATGTGTAACAGTTCAATAATAAGATATATTTGGAGGTTATCTTCCCATGTCGACATTTTGCCATTCACTCGTAATAACACATCGAAAAATGAAAAAAAAAGTTTTTTACTGTAGTTATGACTAGTGAAAAAATTTACTGTGTGAAACTGCTTATTTCATTTTGTTAATCTTGTTATTATTAAATTTTTTATAGATCTATAATAAAATTACCTTTGGTAGTGTCTTTTTAATGACGTGACAACTAGAAGTAAACCTGTAAATTACCCCGACCATACACGTACGGTCCGACCATACGCGTATGGTCGGACCATATGAGTATATACCCATATGGTCATGACCATACGCGTATGGTCCAAATCCTCATATGGTCCGGAACATATATAAATTAAAGTATACTGACTGGAATTTAGTGATTTTCAGAATTTAGATCAGATCAACTAATGAATTAAATTAATGGTTATAGTTGTATGATACTAAAAGAAAAATTTGTACAGCAATACAAATTATATTTCCTGAAGGAAAGTAATTGTGCAATTTCCCCTTAGCATTGCATTAAATAGTGACAACAGATAATATAGCATTATTGAGTTCTTGTCATTTTAAAAGATGTTTTGTCTTGCTATATGTGGTGTGTCAGATGAAACACACATTTATATGTTTTATTCAGATTGGTACTGGTTCAATAAAACCGTATTACATGTTTTGTCCTTGGGCTATTTTTTTCAGAAAATATTTGCATGTATATACCTTTCACTTTTGTTTAGAAAATATTGGCATGTTTATACCTTGCACTTTTATTTATAAAATATTTGCATGTTTTTTCCCTTGCATTTTTATTTAGAACATATTGACATGTTTTGTCTGTAGGATCCTGGTACCTCTGTGTCTAGTCGTAGGCCTGGACTATATAACCCACTGTACCATTTAATGTCATTGCCTGGATTCAGATCAAATTTGGCTGGTACTGGCACCGTAATTCCTGCTGAGAACATCTTAGATGGTCCTAGTACTGATAACAAGAATGTTGCTGGTAATTTGATAACACAAAAATCTTCCAGCAGCCATTTCACTCCAGCTTTTCAAAGAACACATGTATCGTCTTCGGCAGGTGATATGAGTAAAATTGGTCTAGTTGATGACAGTGACAACAAAGGAAGGAATCCTCTTGGAAAGCCAAGATTTATGACAGTGAAAGCAACAAATTGGGCAGTCAACACCACAGTGTCATCTAAAGCTAGTTCTGTGTCAAACACAGTGATCCAGACCACACCACAGAGACAAAACTTCTTACCAAATAAAACTGGCATGGCTACTAAACCTCAAACACCTTATACACTATACAGGTCTTATACTTCAGTGGAGCAATTAAATGATTACAGCCCTAAAACATCCATGAAGAGACACACTTTGAGCTTAATGGACCCCTTGAGTACCTCTCCAATGTTTACTTTGTCTCCTGTTGAAAGTAACGATGACAGGAAATTTGTATCTGAACCCTCTTTTCATCAAACTTCTGTCAGTGCATCTAGACCTTTTTTGGAAAAGAACTCAAGAAATGGGTCTGAAACTTCAGTTGATCAAAACTCTGTAAATAATTCTCTGAATAGTATTCAAAATGTTGAAAAAATGCCAAGAAAAGTAACGAGACCTAACTCTGAATATTCTGAATGTTCTGAATCTACCCAAAGCACTAAAACTTTGACAGAAACAGATTTGATAAATAACGCTTCAAGACCTATCTCTGAATATTCTGTAACAAGTGATAAAACTTTACAACTAAAAGATGGAGATCGTCCAGAGGCCACAGGTACTCTTTCCAGACCACTTTCAGAATATTCTGAAAATAGTGAGAACAAATTGTCTGAGAATGATGTTCTGCAAGGCAAAAATGTTTTCAGATATTATTCTGATTCTGATTTGTCAAGGACAACTGAATTTAAGACGGCACAAGAACAAAATATCAGTTCTCTGATAAGCGATTCGAAAAATCTTATTGAAAAAACTTATGATAGAGAAAAACAAGAAAAATTTATGCCATTTTGGAAAGTAATTGATAATAAAATTGTAAGAGTTACTTGTAATGAAGAAGAATTTGAAAAAATGAAATTAGACAGGTCAACTGCAAGGAACATGGAAGTAAATAGGTCAACTGTGAAACCCGAGTTTAATTTTAATGGGACAAATGGAGATACCAAATTAGAAAACATTCTCAAAACGTCGTTAGATGCGAAAGAAGAAGTTTCCAATGAAATGGCCAATCTTTTGAATGATAGTGAGCCGAAATCTTTCGATAAGGACGTACACTTAAACCAAAAAGTTGAAAAATCTGAAAAAGATGTTGTCCTTGTGAAAGAAACAACTTCTCTGTCAACAGACAAATATGACATTTCTATAACAAGAAATTTCTATCAGAAAAGTTATGGAATTGACCAGGTTACCATGATCATCCCAAAATCAGTCGAAGCAGTTGAAAATCCTAAATCTAATGACATTGTTAAAATCCACAAGTCTGCAGCTGATGAAACAAAGAAAAGCAAAGAGTTTGGTACCATGCATCAGTCCTTAGGCACTCACAAAAATAAAGGTCAGAGAAATGACACTACCGGTAATCAAGAAGAAAACCTAGCTAGTTGTGAACTACATCCTGTCAAAATAAATAATTTACAGAGCTCAGCAGACAGCAAGCAGTCTCAAAAGGCAACACCATTGAAGCTTTTAAAGACTTCAGAATCACTGCCAAATTTAAGGACAGCAGATATGAATATGAATGAAAAAACCTTGCCAGAACTCAGGACAAAATCTGTAAGAAAATTGGAGGACCAAAGCAAACATTTATTAGTTAAGGAACCACTAATTGCAGATAACCAGGCCAAAAAGCCAGACAAGCTGACTATCTTCAAAGAACCACCATTACAAATCCAGAGTAAAACAACCATGGCTACTATACATGAAACTGAGAATGCAACTTCTCAAACAATGTCTGTACAAGGCATTCAGCAAAAAACTGGATTGTCGAAATCAGTTTCTGCTCCATCTTTATCTGCTGTAGCTTTGTCATATAATACCGCTGAGAGCACCAGTACTTCTTCAACATCTTTGGACCTAAGTTTAGGTATGTCTTCATTGGGATCACCAATAACACTCGGGAGTACAGAATCTATTCCCTCAACACCTTCACAACCAACTCGTATAAATTCTGGTACAACAATGGGCCTATCAGTAGTCAAACAATCTTTCAAAGCTACACCATTAATGTTGACATGTTCAGCTGTGTTTCCAGTAGTTGTATCTCCTGTGAGGGTAATATATATGCATGCGTGTGCTGCATGGACAAAATTTTAAACTAACAGTATAATTAAAAATTTGGAATTCTTTTACATGTAATTTGAAAAGAACGATACCTGTTTGAAATAATCTTTCTTTTAAAAAAAAAAAACCCAACATTTAATGAAGAAGTTTGTGGTTTCATAGAGTATTCCAAAGTCTTAGTTTTGTGGTTATTACAATGGTCTAAAATAAAAACAGTTGCCACTTAATTATAATACTTTATTTATAACCATGATTATTTGTTCTTGCAAAATTCTACTTTTTAATTGGACCACAAAGTTGAATACCAGGAAAATAAAAGTTAAATAATTGCATATTTTTATTTGGTTTGGATAATTTTATAGCACTAGAAACAGGGAAGTTCTGCAACTAATATTCAAGAATATATTTATATTCTGTAGCCTCCAATGGATCTGGAATTTTGCACTGATTCTAAGTCTAATAAACCGATTTGGAATTATAAAATATACTTAATTAATAAAAGGCTTGACATTTTGATTAAGTATAATATGATGATTTGATTAATGTGTAAAAAGCTTATTGATTATCTGTAGTTAACATGCATGCATGTATATCATTCTTACATTTTATGACACCATGCTTCATTGGCTTTATAATCAAATATTCATCAGTGTTATTTGATGGGCACTGAAAGCATTTCTAACTCTTTTAGATATTTGTTACAATTTTCATGTTTTTCTTTGCATGGGTAATGTTATTAAAAATGGACTTCAGACACAAGAGAATTTTTTCAAGGGAGATAAGCTGTTTAAATGTTTAATTCCCTTGTGTCAAGTTTCATATGTATGGTCCTTCCAAAACTCATTTGTAAACTGCATGTTGTCTCTTTATAAAGATTTTATGGGTTAATTTAGGACAAAGTACATATTTTGAAGGATTTTTTCAAAGGGTAATTGTGTCATTTACTTTGGTATGTCATTGTGTGTCACATATATTGATTGATTGTTGTGTTTATTTAACAAACAGTGTCAAATATTTCATGCTTGTTCAGGACAAATGTTTTGCCTAGAAACTGTGATGCTTATTGGTATGAACCTTATAAGAGGTTAGCTTTGTTTGTAGCAGTTTTTGGGTAGGGTTTGATTTCTATGATGTGTTTGTATACTGTTTGTCTTATGATTGTTTATTGTTTATCGCCATATTTTTAGCCTCTATATTTATAGTAAAAGACCAGTTTTGATAAAAGATCTTTGACTCTCTGAAATCTATGTACAACTTCTTTCAATTAATGGGGGATCTGTTGCTGTCTCAATTAAATTACATCTGTTTTTAGTCTTGGAAATTCTGTTGTAAAACAAATACTAGTAGTTATTACATCTTCATAGTATTTCTTCCTTAATCAGAGATAAGAAGATGTGGTATGAGTGCCAATGAGACAACTGTCCTTCTAAGTCACAATTTCGTAAAAATAAACCATTATAGATCAAAGAACCGTCTTCAACACAGATCCTTGCCTCACACCTAACAACAAGCTATAAAGGGCTCCAAAATAACTAGTGAAAAACAAGTCAAAGCTCACATTCAGTCTTAAAAAATAGACCATTTAAAGTTGTATTGCTGCAGACATGCAATGAGATGATTCTTATTAAGTCAGTTCTTTTCAATAAACGGCTATCAATGGTAACTGAAAATGTTTACTTTGGTAAACTGGTTAAATCTTCTGGTTGCCGTCTAATTGATGGTTAACCCATATGTATCTTTATATATATGTAAATATTTTATGTCTTTTGATAACATTCAAAAAGAGTTCAAAAATACATTGTACTAGATGCTATTATGTAAATGAAAGTGTGAATAATAACTAGTCCTTGAAGAAATACAAACTTATAATTTAATATTGATATATTTAAACACTGTGAAAAAGGTTATTGTATGATGTACAAGGTTCCAAACTAAGGATGTTTGATGTCATTCTGAAGAAAGATATTTAACTTTATGAATGGATTTTGAAATCCATATATTCATATTTGAAATAGTTTTTGTTCAATAATGGTGTTGCTTTAATAAGTTTTTACATATTATAACTGCATGCAATTTTCTCATAGATAATTGTTGTGATCAATAAATGACTACTTATAGTGTTTTTCATAGTTATAAAGTTTATAACATTAGTTATTTGCTTCATATTGTTTGGGGGTTGAACATTCAAGTAAATTGTTTTGTCGGAGTTATGTCCCTTCCTTTTTTAAAGAAAAAGATTATCCTTCGTTTTCAGTGTAATTTTAAAAGCAATGTAGATTTGACTATACTCCCAGATAACAAAGCAGGGGAAATATAGTTTTATACTAGAGTGTGTTTCCATAAGATCCATTCTACTTGAAAAGGGTAACTTTGTTCCTTTTGCATCAATTTCATACCCTATAAAGAAAGCATTCTTAAACCTGTCAACCAGGAAACAGAAACTATTGAGTAGGCCAATATGAAAAATACTTGTTAGTTTTTTTTTTATCAATACACTCAAAACAACACCTTCCCAAATGTTTTTATTTGCACTTTTGGTGGTAATATATGCAGAAATTGCATGTTTTCTCATATACCAGAGTTAAAGACAAGTCAAAAACAATGTTGTCTTTTCAAATAATTCAACTTTAACTCATTCTATTTTTCTTATGGAAGAAACCTTGTGAAAACTGAAATGAAAATTTTCATATTGTTTGAAAAACTACAATTTAAATATAGACATACACCTATAAAACAAATATATTTTTAAATATTGACCCTAGAAGAGTAAGATTGCATTGAATTGTAATGTTAGGTCTATAGAAAGAATGTATTCTTATTTCATGACCTACAAATACAGGCATATTCAATGAAAAGCAAATATAATATTAAAAAATCTCCAAAAGTTGTGCGATTAGCTATTCCCTTGCTGGTACAATATTGATCATATTTTATTCTTATATACCATTTTATTTCTGTCTCAGGAGGAAGAAAGAAGGATAGCATTAGTGATGGCAAGAAAAGATGATGAAAAGAAAAAGGATATAAACAAAACACAGGTTTTAAAGGTAACAGTGTTAATGAATTTTTTCTAATTTGTTCTGTAACTTTTCTGTTCTTATACATCATTGGTATTCAAATATTAAGCTTCAAGCGTTCCTGATCAAGGTTAAAGGAAAAAAATATGGTTTGCATAAAATTTTTAAAAGGTTGTTTTCAGGTTTTTTCAGTCATTGTCAAATTACAATGTACCTACGATGAGTTTGTTTAAAGTAGACAGGATGTAATGTACATTGAAGCCTATATTGAACATTTTTGTTAGTTTATAAAGGCATCCATAGTCTTCGATTTTGATTATGTTCTTGAAAGCTAGTTAAAATCATGCACATTAGTTTATATAATTATTTATTTTTGAAAGAAATTTATTACATTTTTACCTGTTATGTCTGTTTCTTTCGTTCACTCATTGTTGTCAATATAATGAAATTTTATGCCACTGTCATTCAAGTGAGATGTTTTGCTAGCTATAAAACATGGTATAATCCACCATCTTCAGCATACGGAAATGTCTGTGTCAAGTCAGGAATATGACGGTTGTTATCCATTAGTTTGATATTTTTTAGCCCTTTATTTTGCCTTTTGACTTCAATTTTGAATTTTTCTCAGAGTTAAGTATTTTTTTTATGACAGATAAAAAAGATTCAAATTACATGTATACATTATCTTGATTATATGTCTGATATTTTGTGGGTCACAGTGGTAGTATAAGTGCTTCTGTTCATACTTTTGACAAAGTTATGGCCCATGAATTATTTGCACAGTAATTGTAGTTCATGGTCCATTGCAGTATGAAAAAACCTTTACATAAACAATGAGCATAAACAAGTTCAAACCATTCAGATGTCAAAATTTTCGATCTAGGTTTAGGGGAGATTATCCATACTTTGAAATATGTGTTCCACTTGTGAACTATTTAATGGGGAAAAAATATTAAAACAATCAACCTATTTGAATTCCAAATTAAATTTAATATGTTTTAGCAATATAGATACTCTCACAGAATATTGTTGAGTATAATGAGAGAAAGTGTATATTTCAAACATTCTGAGATGTCCCCTCTGAAGTAAGATTTTCTTTCCTTTCCATGTTCACACATTCAAATGATTTATGAAAAACAGACATAAATCCATTAGAAACAGACTGCTTCAGTACATGAAAACATTTTTGTTAGACAAAATTAAATAACAATTGCTTTAACTGTTACCATTATAAATCCTCATATAAAAGTCTTTGTTATTGACTAATTCTGTGATACATGTCTGGGTCTACAGTGAATGGATTTTATTGGGATCAATTGATAATTAATCTACTATTTGTTATAATGGGCGAATAACAAATTGTTTCCTGTCTGAATGGAAACATGGTCCTGATTTTTAATTGTCTTGTGTATTTGAATATGGAGTCTTTATTTGAAATTAAGTTGAAGGATGGGTCATATAAAAGAAGTCAAAATGACTTAAACTCATCTTAGGACCTAAGTTAAAGAAAATACTGCATGGATTAGAAAACCTTTATAATTTTCATTATTGTTGACACTATACATAAGACTGGAATTTGTATAAAACCAGAAAATTAGATGGAAGGTGTTTTAGTAAAATATCAAGTTCTTTTTATCCACCACCTAGTGGCATTATGTTTTTTGGCCTGTGTGTCCATTCCTGTTTTTGTCTGACTGTCCCACTTTAGATTAAAGTTTATGTTCAAGTCAGGGTACATTTTTTGGTCAAGGTTACCAAGATTTTTGATGAAGTTGAAGTCCAATCAACTTGAAAATTAGTACACATGTTTCCTATGATATGATCTTTCTAATTTTAATGCCAATTTTAGAGTTTTCACAGTCCACTGAACAAAGAAAATGATTGTGTGTGTTTTAAGGCTGTTAGCCATCTTTGTACTATGGACACATTCTTGTTTATACCTAAAGCTCATCATCTTTTAAATAGGTTTTGGAGTTTCAAATGTTTTGGTTTGAGCATTACTGAAGAGACATATATTGTCAAAATGTGAATCTGGTGCATAAAAATTGTTTCTTTTTAAAATGTTATAAGGCTCCGTGACCTCAGGTCAATTAGTGTATTGCTGTAAATAGTGACCAACTCTTATCATAAGTGAGATATTTAAAAAGTAACAAAAGCATTGTGACATCAGAACTGTATAGGAAAATGCACAAATGTTAAAGTTGTCTAATTTGTATTATATATACATCTACCTCTTTTGAACTATCATAATTTGTCATAAAAATTTAGACAACAAGAATAAACACATAAAAGATTGCTAAATACAAGTAACAAACTTCAGTTTGTTTGCATATATTGTATACAAGACAAACCTATAAAAGTTTAAGTTCCCTGAGTATATTTACATAGAATACAAACTATTGCAAATGATATCCTTACATTTAATGAGCTAGCATTTAGTAAGAGATTAGAATACTTTTATCCATGTCCCCCCGTTTTATATAAGTCTCAAACGTTCCATTATATTATTTCTGTATGAATTACTCCTGATTCAAAATAAAAGGTCCAATGAACCATAATTTAGTTTCATGCAGAGTGAATTTTTTCTCCAATTACAGTAAGTATGATTAATAACAAAAGGAAACTGTTTGAATAATTTATACTGTAAAATATCAGCTAGCGGTAACAGTAAAGGAAAAAATGTGGTCTGACGTTTCATATCTTCTGTTGACATGAAATAAACATCGTAATGATGAGCGCTATAAACAAAACAATAAAGATATTGAATTGTGTTTAATGTGTGTGGAATATATTATGTTTTAAACCGTGTTCAAATTATCCTTTATCAGAAATGGGATAGTGAAAGTTTAGACTTAGATTTTAAGTTGCATTTTGTCTTCAATTGGAAATTTGTTGCAAGCGTTGTTAATTGGAGATATGACAAAATCTTATGAATTTTCTGCAATGAAAATGTCGTCGGAAGTCCTAGTACTAAATAGAATTGCAGTAAGTTGTGTAAATTTAGACTTTTTAGTTTTTGATACCTATTGAATTACAACTTGTACATGTAACTTAAGTCATTGTAGTGTTAATTCAATTGTTTTAAAATACTTTAAAAGAAATGTAATATTTCATTTTGTTGATAAGTTTTCATTTGAATAAATAAACAGATAATACACAAGTGCTATTTAGAATGTGATTTAAATATTGACTTAGTTGGTATGATGATAAGCAATGGTCATTTTTTTTGGCTGTATAAACTAAAGGTAAGCTAAATTGGTATTTTAGCAACTTACTATTCCTCTTTAAGGCCATTAATAGTATTATGGGGTGTTCACACTTAAAATACAATACTTTAACTTAAAATTAGAAATTTTGTGGTAAAATATGTTTTGTTACAATCAGTGAGTGCTGGTGAACTTCTGTAGTCAGACATTTAGATGTCACATGGTTGGTTTAATTTACATGAACTCTGCACTCATTTTATTCATACAAAAGAAATTAATTTTGATTTTGTTAATGTAAGCCTACAAATTTGCCACACAAATTAAAACAATGGCAAAGCTGTCTGTATAGAGTTCTACTTGAAATCCTCCAAATAAGTGAGACAGTAAGGGTTCATGTATGTAGGTAGACTTTCTGAATTGTATATATAAATTAAAGTGCTGTCAACTTTAATTTTAGTAAGTGAAATAGATTGATATACTGCTAGTAACTTTCAGAAGAAATTTATCTGGTGAAATCAAGACAGGTTACATAAACCTACCATCTTGGAATAATTTGTCTAAAGCTGTTTGAAATCAATATAGATGTAAAAGTTTATGAAAAAACTAGCAAAAAGAGAATTTTAGCCAGACTGAGACGGTCATAGTTTGAAGTTTCATCAGTATATGTCATCTTGCTGAAGTCAATAAGTGGGCCAGTGGTCCAAATAGTTTACCTAGTGTACCCCTAGTCTGTCAACACTTTTCGTTCAAACTCCACAAGTGGCTGATGTGTTCAATTCTACTCCTTATTGATTTTGATTTCTAGTTTTCATGCCAATTTGGTGGTTCTGTATGGAGATTTTGCGACCAATAATAGCTGGCTACTGTGAAATAGCAAATAGTGCAGAAAGGTCAATCAATCAATCTTCAACTTGCAGTGAGCCAATACACCATATCCATCCTTATCTAATATATATTCAGATCAAATTTTGAATTAAAGTTTATATAACAATTTTTATGGAAAGTGTTGCATTTACCTGGCTAATATGTTACTGCACATCTTTTATAGGACCCAGATGAGTTTATATATATAAGGGTTAGTTTGTTTTCATTTGAATAGCAATAATGGATGACTAAATAAAGTGTGAAATGAATTAATTCCCAAGTGTGCTGTAACTTCTCTTTTACTGAAAAGTTTTACTCTTTTTATTTTAGGAAAAGAAGAGATTAGCAATCAACAATGCCAGACGACAGTGGGAGGTTATGCAGGGTAATATGATTAACAAATCTGGTAAATTGTCACGGACACCAGACTTGTATGCAAATCATGTTGGCAGCATACCTAATGCAGAACTTGTGTCACCAGATGGCGCTGATGAAAATATGGAGGTGGAGTCTATAAATAGGTGGGTACATGGAACGAAAGCTCACTCTTGCTGTATTTTATTTGATAATATTTGCACCACACATATCTTTTTATATACTTTTATGTTGAATGATTATTTGCGGGGTGCTTATTTTTGCTGATTTGGTGGGTTAAGGTTTGCCACAAATTTAAGTGTTCAATATCTGACCTTTCTTTTCAAGCTGTATGAAGTTTTTACTCAATCCATGAAAACAAAGACATCCCCACAATAATTTAAACTAGTGATATGAAATGAATTGATGATGTATCCTTGATTATTGCATATTTATTGGTCAGAAATCATATATGTTTTGTTAAAAAAAAAAAGAATTATTTTTAGTTTATTCTTCTTTTTCTCTCCCAATTATTGATGTATTTTCATTTATTATCTATCATTTGAACATTACTAATTAAAGAACAACTAAAGTTAATAAAACATATCAAAGAGATCATAATCCAAAATTCACAAAAAAGACTTAGTACCGGTAGTCTGCACGGTCTTCAAAAATGAACAAATATCTGTTTGTTGTGTCAAGCCTACTCATTTGCCACTGGACGTTAACCAACACCGATCTTGTTCAAAGTCTAGACAAGTTCTGAATACTATAAGAGGGAATTTTCTGTCTGGGTCAGGCACAAATCCAACAACTGGTTTTTTTAAGTTTTGAACCCCCTGCTATGGCTTTAGGGTTCATCTCCAAATTAGATTGACACTTTGATTTCACGTTTACTAACTGAAGGTCAGTTGTTCTCTCCAAGCTTTCTAGCTTCCTGCATCAATAACAACTTGGTGCCCTCATAAAGGCAAGTATAATGGAAGTGGTGTTAACAAAAGCAACCAATCTAAAAATCAAACCCACTTACATTTTCCCTTTACCTCGAATGTAATACATTGTAATTGTTTTATCCAGTTTGATAATGCAACACCTCGTATAAAACAAACAAACAACTTATTGTTAATTTCATTACTAAGGCCGTTCTTGTACTTCTCTTATCATGATAACCCTACTCATAAAATCTCTATAAATATAAGTGACATAAAATCCTTTGTTTATACAAACTCTTAAATCTACATTAATCTTCAAACAAGACCATTTGATATAATGAAACTAAGCAAAATTTAATATGTAAAGAATATGTTTAAACTGAACAATATTTTAACATGGTATTATATGTTTGTCCACTGTAAAGACTAAAGAGATCAAGGTTTAAATGTTTAAAGATTTATAATTTGTGTCATGAAGTTCATTTGGGTTATGTTGACAAACTCCATGATCATTTTAAACCAAGAGTGTCCTCAAAAATGGTTAATATTTTGTGTTTTGTTCCCAAATTATTTATTAATTTGAATATGTTCACAAAGCCCACTGGTTTTCATAACATTTTGAGGACATTGTATACATGTCATCAATATGGGTTCAGATCTTCCTACAAGTAATAGTTGTTACTACTTCTAAAAAAAAACCTTAGTTTCAATTTCAATCATAAGAAGTAGTCCCCATTTTTGATACACATTTAAGAGGTACACATTTCCAAAACTATTTTATTTCTATTTAAAACACTGCCAAATAATTATTCAAAACTAAATGTAGCAGTCAAGCTCTGATTGTTATTATTTTCTTAAAAAATACCCTTTCAAGCTTTTAATTGATGTTTTCTTTTAGAACCATAATGCATGGACCTGCACAATTTTGCAAAAAGGTTGCCTTGGTAACCTCTGTATATGCTGTAGACAATGTTTTCCCAACCCCCTGTGTTGACTCAGCCAGGTACAGGGGATTGGTTATAGTTCTAATTAATATTAGCTTATGTTATTACATAAAACGGTTTTATTTATTTCAATTAGTAATTATATCTCAAGGCTTCTAATTCAAATGTTATATTTTAAAGTGGAAATTTTACTATACATGGTGCTTGTATTAATTACATATAGTCAGGATATACTAGCACTAATCTAAGCTTTATTTTATAATATTTGCACAAAATCTATTATTTAGAAATAGATAGACTAGAGCATTCAATGTTACTTCTTTTAGTAATCTATTTTTCATTGGTCAGGTGTAAACACTGGGTCCAATGTGAGAGTTTCACAGATATGTACAAGAAGTAGGTCACGGTGATTGCATGTCTGATTAGTTTGTTTGTGTTTAGCCTTCTCCCTTTTTGGTATGCAGTTGTAGCTGCTATCTTACACAAGTCTAGTAAAACCTCTCCCTGTTAGTTTGTAGTGCAGAAATATTGTACTGAACATATATGACTACTGAATTTAAATAACAATTTTCTTTTTTTTTTCTTTACAAAAATAATTAGTATTAAGGAAACGGTTTTAAATAGAAAATTATCCATCAGAATGAAAGTTACAAGCAAACTATAAGACATTTGAGCTAACACCATAGTTGAGGTGAAGAAATACTTTTCCAAATAATATTTGGTGTAATCTTCTGGTACTTTTATGTATTGTTTTGATGGCAGAACTGCTTGTAACATTTAATGTACATAAAAATAGGTCATTGCTACCTATATTATAGAAAAATATTTATTGAAATGAAAGTTCTTTGATTTTGAAGTTCTGATTAGATTTTTTTAAATGACAGTTAAAGAATTTGTGAAATTTCTGCTTCTAGACCAGCTTCACTGCTATTCCTAGTCCCTTGTTGAATTTGTTTGATGCAGTTTGAAATTAAGTCTACTGGATAGGTTTTAAATGGGTCAAAGTGATCCAATTATTTAATCCTGTCTGACTGGATACACAGGTTTAAATATCTACGAAACTAGATTATATTGGATATCTACCCGTCTGCTTGTAAAAGACTGTTACAGGTTATTATATTATGGCCAGGGCTGTCAGATTTGTACACATATCTACATGCCTGTTTGCCATTTAAAGACTGGTAATACATGTATAATGAAGAGTAGGGTTACAACTATGACATGAATATATGAAAACAGAGTGGTATTAAGTTTCTCTAAACTGTCTAGCATTTTGGGGGGATTTTGTAGCTGTTATGATGAATTTAATATCGAAACTTTACTATTTAGCAAAAGATATATGATTCTTTATTCTATCCTAAATGATACAGAAGTTTTTCAGAGCTGTAAAGTCAACCCAATAAATGTTTTTGTCTAATGAGTCAGATCCATTGGTCTATCTTGAATATAAAATACTTATGGGATGAAGAAAGTTACTGTATAAGTATATAATGATAAAGTCAAAACATTTACTTGCCTATGCTGCTTATGTATGAAAGGTTTGGTATAGAATTTATAATAGCTGTTACATAGGTTTCAGGGCTTCAATATAACACATTAAAAACATTTATTTATTTATTGAAAAAGATACAAATTAATTTTTTGGAATTCCATATTTCTGCAAGAGTGGTTGTAAAGTTTTAAATTGCTATAGTCATTGTAGTAGAAAATGTTATTGTTTATGTATACACTTATTTTACATTGTTGTGACCTTTTATCTTGTTGATCAGGCTCCCACAAACTTTGCCAACAAATTGTAGGCTTTGAAAAGGGATTATATTGAATATTTGGGTTTTCTAAGATACTTTGTTAATCAGTACTTCCAAAGAGTAGAGTTTTTATTGCTTTTTGGATAATTTTTTTTTTTTGCTTTGGTTTTTCTTAAATATGGTTACTAAAAATATAACATGTTCTGTAAAAATCTCTTTGTGGCATATTTCTGTGTCCACACTTATTTCAGGTATACTCCTGGTCAATTTATTTTTATCATTATATGGCTATATTCAGTCATTCAATGGGTGTGTTCCCATTTCGCCTAAGCTGTGAATTCCAGGTAAAAAAGGTATAAAATATACTAAGGCCAGATGGGAATTGAACTAAGGCGGAATGTGAATTTAGATAAAAATATTAAATAAACAAATTAAACCTTTGTGTTTTTATAGCAATTTAAACTACATGAAATTAGGGATTTGTTTCTCTTTAATTATTTTTTTTAATAAATTAAGTGATTTCAAAAGTTGTGAAATCAGGAAAAATCTACAATAAAATAAATGTAGTTGGAAAGTTGCTTCTCTTGAAATATTGTTTGTTGATATTTAATAGAAGTTGCATTTTATTTCAATTCATGCAGTTAGAAAAATCAAAATAATTTAACTGTCCTTTACATTATGCAATGTTACAGGCTTAATGTAACTAGTTGGTTACCAACTAGCCAACTAGCCAACTGTCAGGTATAATACCAGTGTGAAATATAACGGTAGATAATTTTTCGTAAAATTCAATGAATAAACTAGCTGTAGACTTGATATATTCATTTATTATACGATAAATTCTTCTGTTTAGATCTTCATTAAGTCTATCAACATAATTCGGGTTTAAAGTTGGAATTTTTGTATTTTCTTCAATTTCTTGGGCGGTGTTCAGATTTTTGAAAAAATCGAATAATTTTTTATAGGGATGTCAGGTTGGTCCCTCTTTTTCTACTGTTAAGTAATTTCCAATACTCTTTTGAGTTATTGGATCTCAGTGTGTTTATTTTTTTTTGCAATTTTCTTTCTATGATCAATAATTGCTTTATCTAATAAAAAAAATGTATTGTTTCTCCGAAGATTTCATAATTTGACGATTTTCTTCAGAACTAATGTTCTTAAATTTTCTTTTGAGTGTGCTATAATTTTCAAATATGTATATCAGTGCCTTGCACTTGTATGATATTTGTCATTATTTATTCATTAAAATATGAAATGTTCATATCCAATTTGTCTTCTCTAATAAGACTTTATTTACAAAATATAACACATGAGTAAAAAAAAAAACACTTTCAGGATAAAAAAAAAAAGGCAACTATAAAAAGTGGGACACAAAAAATGAAAAAATATATCGTTCCTTTTTAAAAAAAGTATTCAATGGTAGAATTTGACATCAAAATAACAAATATCAACTAATTGCAATACAAACAAAACATAACTTAATTTTATTGTTTACGAAGCTCCCATTTCGCCTAAGAAAATTATTGTGTACCTGAAAATTTGTACTAAGGCAAACTGGGATTAATTTTATATATAAATTTTGACAGCTAAGGCGAAATGAGAATAAGCCATTCAATGTTGCATCTGGTTAGGCCCTTTTTATACTCTTGTCTACAAAAGTAGTAGGCATTACTTATTCCAGTCAGTGCACTCTGTCTTATGTACAATCATCCGTCCCAATGTCAGTATTAAATTGAAACTTGTATAAATGTACATTATGATATGAACTTATTTGAAAGTTGGTCTAAGGCGGATTTAGGGGGGACAGGGGACAAGGGCCCCTCTTTTGTTGGAATTTTAATTGATTTTATAGGGAATCACTGAAGCTTGACTGTAGCAAGCCCCCTTTTAGTTAGTCAGTGCCCCCATCCCCCACCACACACACTTATGAAATTTTCTTGATCTGCCACTGGGCATTGTGTGTAATTGAAAGATAGTCATTTTATTATAGATGTAATAGAATTATATTCAGACTGCATGATATTATTGTATCATAAAAAAAAATTCAAATCTTGAGTTTCTCTGAGAATTAAATAATATATAAGTTTGAAACAAATAAAACTTAATATATGTTCAGGACTGACTAAAGACATGCTTAAATTATGAATTGTCTTATAGAAAATTACAATCAGTGAAAAGTTCTTATTAAATGTTAAAAAAAAAAAAAAAAAAAATGAAGGATAAAAGTTATATAATACCTGATTTTGTTTGTTTGGAAAATGCCTCAGATTCTTTAATGAATAATAATGTAATGATAATTGATGAATAATGAAATAAAATATATCCACTATAATAAAATTGTAAAAGTATCTGCTTGGATTTTTTTGTATTCTATGATTACATTGTAGAAGAATACCAGGTCCTTTAACGTCAATTTTTGGGGAACTTGAAAGGTAATTATAATTTTGTTTTTGGATTTTTAGTTGAATAGATTTTTTTTACAAATTGGACATGGTATACATTGTACAAATTAGAATATTTCAAATATACACGTGTAGAGCATTTTGTATTTTTTGGGAATGAAGTATTATGGATGTATGTGTATGAAGCAGTCATTTAGTAATATCTTTTTGTATAATTAAAAAATGTAGTAATAAATATTTTCCCTAATTTTTTTACCGTATCCTTTTTACTCCATTATTTTCTGCCATATATTTTATAGATGTAAACATTTTTTTAATAATAGCATTGTTGTATATTTTATTATTTGTTTTCTCCGCTGTTCAGTTGTTTGCTTGTTCAGTGTCCAGTGGAAAATCCAGAGAAATGCCAAAGAGGTGGAAAGCTTTCTTTTTTTTTTATACATATGAATTTAGTCAGCTTTTTTTATTTTAAGGTGTTGAGGTATTTTGCTTCCAAAAGTTTGCTCTGAAGCTTGGCTATCAGATAAAGATTTTTTTCTGAAACATGTGTCATCAGTATTAAAGTTATTATCTTATTGGTTAACTGCAATTGTAAGTTATTGCAAATTGTGAAGTTTTACTGCTACTAGACAGTTGCAACAGCTTTAAGAAAAATTGCCAAAGATGGTTTTAGTTGTTTTATTTGTTGTTTCTTGTTTTTGTGCTCCAAAGAAGGGTAGGTGTTTGAGCTTTTGATTTTTCCATTTGATGAGGGACTTTATGATTTATTTATTTTTTGGAGTTGGGTATATTTGTTATTTTACTTATGGTTATTGGTTGCCATCAGGTACAAGTGGAGATATTGATATTTACAGAAGTTTGTGAAAAACCTTTGTGACTGTATAACAGGAATATATTTTCAACTGGAATTTATTTGATAAAGTCAACAAAGTTGCCACATACTTTCAGTTGTCTTGGTTATACAATATATATAGCACTTTCTGTCCAAAAAAGTCACCATATTTTGTTCTTTCACTAAATTATATACACAATAGATTTCATCAATCAACTTTTACAATATTATATTCATAGTAGATGTACTGTCATTTCACTATAACTACTGTTACAAAATTATATAAAATGTATTTTAAGAAGAAACCATGCATGACAAAAATGAAATCTAGAGCCCAACATACAGTTATCAACTACAGTCGTTTGTCTTTACAATATATCGAGGTCTAAATTGTGCATAGTCTTCAAAAGTAGTGATGAATTAAAGAGAACCACTACAGGATAGGTCATTGAAAGAATTATCCACTGTATCAAATTAAAAGCTGTGGTATGATTGCCAATGAGACAACTATTCACCAGAGACCAAACAATATTGATATAAGCAATCATCATCACATTATATTTAACAGCAAATCTTCTTTCACCACATTATTTATATTTTTTTTATATAAAATGATATTGTAGAATTGTATAATATTGAAAAATTGATTTGTAATTTAAGAATTTACATTTTACTTTAATATAATTTTCTAGAAAGTCCCGACTGAGACAATCTCAGTCTGACGAAGACCTGAGGTAAATTTGTTAGCATGTTAAACGACTAACAAATAATATAGTATATTACATTGGAAATGTTAATATTAGAAAAAATAACCACATAGTTCAAATATACTTTATAAAAAACCAAACCACTGCATGCTCTAGTTTACCCTCTGTCTGTTTGTCCCTGCTTTGATCCTTACTGCATGACTATAGCTTATGGCCAGTTATGATTAGTCCCCTTTTCCCTCCATTATATTTTACAGCAAGACAACAGTGGTCTATTTTTGTCATTGTGTGCTCAGTCAAGTTCTTTTATAGGTCTTAGATCCTTTTTAAACTTGTGACAGTATTTTTTAATGAAAGTATCATAGAAATATGCATATTTTAGAAACCATGCATGTGTTAACTGATTTTCTTTCAATTGGTCATTTAAATTATAATTTTATGATGGTGTATATTAAAAAGACTTGATGAGGCGGAGCAGCTTGATATTATTCATGTTATTGATCCAAACATTTTCTAGAGTGTAATCTTAAAAATAGGGGGTTCAAAATCTGATAAATTTTATGGTAAGATATTGTGATAGAATTATCACCTCTAGAAAATAATAAATTTTGTTTTTTGCTCAATATTTTACAAAGAATTATTATGCTGATTTACCTCCTTGCAACTAAATATGCCAAGATAATTTCAAACTGAATATATGTTTCAGCTGAGTGCCTAATTTCGCAAACCAAATCACATTTGTTATGGAGGTTATAGCATGTTACTGAATATATAAATGATCTTAATAAAAAATATATAGAACTAATAGATCAGATGTTATTAATGAAATATTTTGTCAATACGTCAGCCCCTATTATTTCGAACCTGTAGATTATTAAAGGTTCATTAGAATTTTATCCTTTCAGATTTTATTTTTATGTGATTTAGTGGAAATGGGTTTACACACTTTTCACTTTTTAGTAGAGTTTTGGTTAGACAACTGTAGTACAGGATAAAATTGTCGATATAAAACAAACTTAAAAAATAAAAAAATTAAACCAACAGTGTTTCAGAAAATGCATAAAAGGTTACTTGATTAATCTTGACCACTCCTTAGTACTTATACATTTCAGAGATTTGTTTTCATGTATTTTCGCACAATTTTTTTATGCAGTTCAAGGTAAAAAATATATTTTGAAGAGAAAATAATCACAGTAAAAGGGAACTAACTCCAGTAACACTACCATTTTAAATTTATTAATCAAAAGTATCAACAAATAGTTTTTAGTTGCCATTTGATATAGAGTTTTGCCAGAAAAGTATATAAACAGAATAGTTTAACTTACCAACCATACATTTTACATATTTTAATACTTATATATATATATAAATTAATTGTCCATTTCAGTGAGAAACAAAGTAGTAGAGGCAACAGTAGACCAAGCAGCTCACACAGTAGTAACAATTTTGATTTACCTGATATCCCTAAAGAGCGACCAAGGACTAGTAGTAATTCACGCAAAGTCGATGGGACTAAAAACCTTAAAGAAACTATTATATTTGGGTACGTTAATAAACCTAATTTAATCATTTTATATAGATGCATAGTTGTAACAAGAAGTGATATACAAAAATTAAATGATGAAAAAAAATGTCAAATTGTAAAGATTAAGTCTTAATTTTCAATATCTTATACATGTTTATTTTGTAAGGCTATGAAGATAGTTTTCTATCGTCTGAACTCTGAAGATGTCTAATATTTCTTTTTTAATTTGTGAGGGGGGAAAAAACAGTTTAATAACATCAATTTACCTCTTTTATTTTGTAGTCAAGGAGACAATAGAACAGCAACTGATCTCAGTAACTTGGCTGACCTTGAAGGTGACACTTTGACCTTGTATGGTACCCAATCTCTTGAAGCTTTGGACAGGAATTGGGGAATTCAGGCAGCAGGGGCAGTTACTCATATTATATTCAAATTCATTGACTTTGAAGATATTGCTAAACAGCTGTATAAAGTGAGAACAAAGTTTCCTGGTGTTCAGGTTAGTATCCAGGGGCAGTAACTCTGTCATATGTATGTTCCCCCAATGAACAGCACATTTTAATTATACTCCCACTCTTAAAAAAGGGGCTATTTTATATAGACTTAAGCAGCCATGTTGATTTAAGATTGACATTAACCTCTCAGGTATTGTTTAAAAATTGACATGCTCTTCTCTCCCCTACATGTGCATTGGTTTCCATTTTAGATTTTCACCATCATTAATTGTTCTACTACATATTAACCACTAAAAAATAAATCAATTATCTTTTTTTTTTTAATCAAAATGGCAGCATCTAGCATTTGCATAGTAGATACATGTATCATTGAATGATATTCCCTAAAAACGTTTTCGTATGTGAAATATGATGTCATTATTATACATTCAGCTATGATACATAACATATATGAGTAACACAGGCTCCTTAACACAGACGTCGGAGGAAAATCTGGAGCAGGAAATCACCGACTCAGATGAGTATATGTACGAACTTGATTGCAAAATTTACGAAAATCAATAACTAACATTTAATGGTGCCGTGACCAGGATTTTCATATAAAATTTTCACTTTTGTCGGCCCCCAGAATGTCGGAAAATACGCGAAGTACTAACATTACGTTATGGTAACGTTGTTACCATAACGCTATACTGTGTGACGTTATATTATATGCATTTTAGCTATCACAACGATTAAACGTATAGAAAACACAACGCATGATTTACTTAGATTATTCAACATTTAATGGTGCCGTGACCTTTGGATATATATGGATTCAAAGCTGAAGTCAGTTCGTGCTGGACACAAAGGAGCCGTCACGAAGCTACTGGTGAAATTCGACGAGTTAAAGTCAAAAACAGACACAGAAGTTGACGAAGTGAAAGCCCTTGATGATGCTGTCACGCAGAAACAGAAAACATTGATTGACCTGAATAACAGACTTTTGGAACAGACGTCGGAGGAAAATCTGGAGCAGGAAATCACCGACTCAGATGAGTATATGTACGAACTTGATTGCAAAATTAGACAAATTCGGAAATTAATTAAGTCCTTTGAAACAAATATAATTTCGCATGATACTGTTGGTCCTTCAACGAGCATACTTAACCCTGACGCATATAATTTCACACCCGAAGCTAGAGTTAATATGAACACATGTGCTATAGATTCTATGAACCAGCAGTATTCAATTCACGCCCCTGCAGTGCATACCCGTCCGTCAGAGAATGTCATGTTTCAAGTCCCGTCAGAACCGAGATCTTCAAAATCTAATTACCATAGGCTTCCAAAGTTAGACTTACCCTATTTTAATGGAGATATTATCAAGTGGCAGACATTTTGGGATTGTTTCGAGTCATCGATACACGACAACGACACATTAACGCCAATCCAAAAGTTTAATTATCTGAAAGCCCAGCTGGAGGGAAGCGCGGCGCAAACAGTAGAGGGATTCGCTTTGACAAATGGTAACTACGAAACCGCAGTCAACCTTCTCAGAGATCGGTTCGGACAGCCTAGCAAACTGATACATGCTTACATGAAAGCACTCATGAATTTACCCGCACCGACAAATGATGCTTTTAGTTTGAGATCTTACGGAGACAGATTAGAATCATACGTACGAGGATTAAAGTCACTTGGTCAAACACCAGAGATGTATGGTTCGCTTTTGGTACCTGTAGTTTTGGACAAGTTACCGATTGACATAAGAAAGAATATTGCAAGAGAACACGGAAGAGATAATTTGATATTAGATAATTTACGCAAATCTATAACTAAAGAGATTGACATACTCGAAGCTGGAGAAGGAGTCACAGATTCAGACAGATTGTACGCTACTGCATTTTTCATGGGTACGCAATCACATTCATACAAGAGCAAATTCACAGACACACATCAGAAGACAAATACACGTACATGTATTTTCTGTTCAGGTGAGCACTATCCGACGGAGTGCTCTGAAGTAACAGACGCAAACGCTAGAAATCAAATCGTAAAACAGAAACAGTTATGCTTTAACTGTTTAGGGTCACACCGAGTGGCCACATGCAAGTCTACTAAACGATGTAAAAAGTGTAACGGAATGCATCATACTAGTATATGTAGAGGCAAAGAGGTAATTCCAGGTACGACACCGGAGCATACAACACAACAGTCATCAGTAAACAAAGTTGAAACACCAAACGAGACTAGAGTAATGTATTCATCACAACAGAATCACAACATTCTCCTGAAAACAGCAATTACACCAGTTGTATATAACGACCAAGAAGTAGAATGTAACATCTTATTTGACGAGGGAGCACAGTGTTCTTTTATAACTCAGAAACTAGCTGATCAATTAGAAATAAAACCCACAGAAAAAGTAAGCATTCAACTGTCTGCGTTCGGAGATTTATCTCAGAAAGTTCGTAACTTAGACACTGCAACAATACAACTACAGACCGACACAGGAGAAAAGGTGCATATTAATACACTCATTGTTCCAGAGATTGCCGTCCCAATTAAGAACAATATTTCCCTGACTACAAGGAGCTTGCCACACTTAAGAGAACTTAAACTTGCACATTCTATGCAAAGTACAGAACGTTTCGTAATTGACTTTCTCATAGGCGCCGACCACTATTGGGACATTCTCGAGGACAAAGTAATTAGAGGAAACGGACCCACCGCTGTTCAGTCAAAGATCGGATATCTATTATCGGGACCGATCAATAGAAACATCAACCAGCCATCAACAGTTCTTGTAAACGTCATCGCACACAAGAACACAACTATTGATAACGAGAAAGGCAATTCCAAAGAAGGGTTGTCTCAGAAACATAACCATCAAGATGATGTACCTTCAGGTATGATCGTTACCAAAAGAAGACCCTTTGAGGAAAACATCCAAGGAAGTGACTATCTACCAAGACCGCCCGAACGAACACACCCTCAACTGGTGGAGTCAAGAAGCCACATAGATACAGGACAGAAACTTATAATGAAAGAAATTTACAGCTGAGCCTGAAATTACCGTGTGTGCTAGAAGGAACATCCATGAATGGACTAAAAGATAAACTGTAATTGTGTTCAGTCAAGGTTAAGGAACTAGATTATTTTATTTGAGATGGACAATAATTTTAAATTATTTATCTGTATTGTGAATTTTACATTTGTTTAATTGTCGTTACATATTTCACTTTTGTCGGCCCCCAGAATGTCGGAAAATACGCGAAGTACTAACATTACGTTATGGTAACGTTGTTACCATAACGCTATACTGTGTGACGTTATATTATATGCATTTTAGCTATCACAACGATTAAACGTATAGAAAACACAACGCATGATTTACTTAGATTATTCAACAGGGCCTCTATTTTGAATAGTCTCAAGTAGTTCAAAGATTTAAATTCAAATTTGAAATCTCTAGTTTGACATAAAATATATTTTGTTAATCCAAAAACAAACAGTTTACCTATGTAACAAATTTAATGCATAGAGTAACAAAACTTAGAACAAATATTTAAAAGTTTGGACTAAATGGTAGTTTCTTGTATTGAAGTGAAGGATTTGACAATTTTAAGCCATAAAGAATTTAAATATATAGATTTTACTGTACAATTGAAATGAAACACATGTACAGTAAAATGAAGTTTGGGAATTTTGTGACCTCTCTCACGACTGATTGATAATTATATCATCAAGACTGTCCAATATTGATTGACATAGATAAATCTTTTGTAAAAGGATTTTTAACATCGATTGTAAGTTTCATAGTTTGAAAAATATTATTGTGAATTACATAAGTGTTTGCATTTTTCTGTATTAATCCATAAATTTATTAAGAACTTTTCCATTGATTATTCAAATTTGATAGAAATAAGTTCGTAAATATCTGTTTACTAATAAGAAAATATTTGGATATTTTTATTGATTTTTATAGATTTAATAGTCCAAGATTAAATGATGTGTCCACCTTAGATGCCTATTCTTCTATGATTTAGATTATGGTTTATGGAATTTCTTGATTTGTGAAATATAATTTAGGTGAATATTTTTCTATGAGCTGAATTTGATTGTACTTGGTAAGACAAACTTTTTTTTAAATCCAGTTCAATTTTTCAGTTAATTTTTCTTTTCTTTATTTAAAAAATTGAAATTAATTGTCATTATAACAGACCTTATGCCTTTTTAACTGATACAGAATTTTTATCAAATTATATAAAGGAACAATATTCATATTTAGTAGTCTCTGATTTTGAGTAAATTTTAAAAGTAAACTAATGAAGTTATAGCAATACCCTTTTGATGCACAGTTATATTTTCAATGTTATGTATATTTAACTATAATTCCAGGTTTAATCTTTACATTGTAATTTTAATAGAAGTGTGTATTTCATGGTTATGTTCCTTCGTTTAATTCATAAATTTCAAAGCTTTCTAAATTTATTTTTTATAATTTGAATAGGAAGATAATTATATAAACGTTTATTTAACTTCAAAAACCTTCAATTACTGAAATTGTAGACGTTCAGCATAAGCATTCTTTCTTAAATACGTACAACAATTTAAAAAAAAAATCACAGCAGTGTTTTTACGTCCACAAAGTTCTTTAAATATATACTTATGCTTCATTATAGGTATAATGAGTGTATATATATTTAAAAAAATATTTTTGACGGGTTTAAATAAATAAGTTAATGTTCGGCCTTAGTAAATAATTCCATGTAAATGAGATATTATGGGTCGTATGGAAGACATCACAGTTAATCTGTAAAATTAATCTGGAGATAATACGGCGGATAAAAGATTTAAAATCGGTGTATTGATAGGGAGTTCTCATACATACAGTGAAGTGTATATTTACTGAATAAAATACTTACTAAATTGTGCTCTGGATTGTATATTCATTGGGATGTTGAAACATAGAATTCTACTTTTTCAAAATGGATAATCATTTTCAAGTATAATTCTATAATTAATCTAGTGGCTATTTGAATCTCAAAGTTATTTGAAATGTGTGATTGATATAGAAGGGGAATGTAAGTATTATAAACTGCAATTGATTATTAATGAACAATTATGATAAAATGGTTGGTGTCCAACAACAGATCAGTTAATCAGTTGAAGTTTTGGATAATTTTTTTCAAATCATAGATGGATCCAGGGACCCCTTTTGTGGGTAAAATTTGGTTGATTATATAGAGAATCACTGATGCATGACTGCAGCGGACCCCCTTTAGGTCAGTCAGTGTCCCCCCCCCCCCCTTATGAAAAGTTCTGGAATCGCCACTGAAAGTATTTATCACATGTGGGTCTTTGTAATTCTATGTAAGATCCTCATGGAAAAAAGTAATTATCTCATGTGGATCTTTGTAATTCCAGTTAGGATCCTCCTGGAAAAAAGTAATTATCTCATGTGGATCTTTGTAATTCCAAATGAAATTCTAGACAGTATCACTGTGCATTATCATAGTTTTTCATTGGCCTTCCTTAGTATCAAATATGCCAATTGAGAGTAGCCAAAAATAGAGACAACCGTTCACTTGTTAGCAAAGACTTTAACCACTTTTAAAAGTCACAGTACTACTTTCAATGATAAACAAAACCTGTAGTCTGTATTGTATTAAAGGCTCCTGGCTTTGAACAAGCACAAAAAGAATGTAAGGGAGTTAAACATGATTTTGAGTATTCAACCCTCTCTCCCCAAACCTTGGATGGTGGTTCAACAATTGAATGTACTGTAAAAATTGATTGAAAAGGGGCTTGTCTCATCAGATTGATACTACTAAGTAATCGCAAAAAATACATGAAAAATCAAAATTTCATGTTCATGGAGAGTATTTGAAGTATAATGTACCAGTATACAACTGACTGCTAGATTTTGACATCATACCAGGTCACTAATTACAGTTTTAAATTTCCAACACCTAATACAGACCAATTTGTATTTAATTTTTATTTTTGTCAACTATTGTGTAGTCAAACCTCTTTTAACAATAGTTTCTTTTATTTTTCAGACGTTAACATTCAGTGCTACAAATATTCGAAGTTATCAGCAGATAAATGCATTATCTAGTGTGAGGAGATTTGATAATTTAATAGTAGAAAATGAGGGAAATCCTATCACCAAATTCACATTGTGGAGGAGTTATGTTGTCTTCAGACTTGCTCACTTTGCCTTGAAGAAAATCAATGATATGGAGGTAAGTTAGCTCCCTTTTCTTCAAATTTTGATAAAATTTTATTAAGGAATGACTGTAATATTTTTCTGTCTTTGAAGAAATAACATAAAAAATGTGGTGCATAGCAGGTTATTTAACAGTGTGCACCACATTTATTATGTTATTTCGAATAGACAGAAAAAATATTTCAGTCATTTCTTATAATTTAATTCGAAATTCTATTTTAAACCGTGGAAAACCATGAAAAAACGTTGATGTTGTCATGGTTATCTAACTAAATTATGTCTATGGGCTGAAAACAAAATAACATCAGCCAATCAGAAGACGTGTTGCATCCAAAATTAGATTATTGTAAAATAAAAATTGATAAATCTTATACGCTATAAATTATAATAGATCTTTTGTTAAGCATATAAATCATACAACATTTGTTTACCTATTCGTTAAAGTCCACAAATATGTACCTTCTATTCAATAATGCTGTAGCAGAAACAAAAAAATGTTTTTACCTCAACCCCTCCGTTTTGGCTATATGATTTCACTTTTTAAGATGTTTCTGTAGTCATTGCTTAATGGAGTATTCAAATAAGATCTGAATACACTCTTAAACATTAGAGTAAACGTTGTCATTTGTCATTTATCCCCATGACATGCTCTGCAAGGAATATGATAATAGTCATCTGTCAAAAACACTTCAATACTTGGACACTTTTTGAAAGAAAGCTTTCATACTTGGTAGGATTATTTGGGATATTTTCTTAACCCTGCAATATAATCAATTTGACATGATGCTGTTTATACCCCACACAACACAGTTGCGGAGGTTAGAATGTTTTTGACCTGTCGCTCTGTCCATCAGTTCTGTTCTTGTCATCGCAACTCCTCTGAAACCACACAACAGAATTTCATGAAACTTTGTAGATAATAAGGACATACTATTACTATGTAGACGTGCATATCAAAATTTATATTGGTGTTAAGCTCCTTTAAGCCTAGAATGTTGGCATATGCTACTGCAATGGTTTGCCAACACCACTCCTCTAAAACTTCAATACAGAAGTTCATGAAACTTGGTAGTTAATGTGAACATAAAATGTAGATAGCATATCTACAAGAATTTGAATTAGTCTACATTTTTAGAATTTATAAGTCTTTGAACTTAGGAATTTGTTTAGAATTTGTTTGCTCAGTGGCAATGTGGGTAGGTGAGCATGCTCACAAGTGTTCTTTAATTACTGAAGTTATTGGAATTTGACCTTTCTTTAAATATCGGTAACATGACAGAGTGTATGCAACTTCTCTGAGTTCATATTACAAAAAGCTTTCATTCTTGATAAGATTATTTACCATCATGTGTACGTTTCTACATTTTACAACCTTTTTGATTTATACAGGTAACGGCAGGAGATATAGTAAATGCTGAGAAGCTGTATGGTCCTGTTTCACATATAACAACATCACAACTTCCTCAGTCGAGACTTCTGTCCTTGGTAGGAGAGGCAAGGTATGTAATAGCTTAGAATAACATTACAGTTACCAGAGATATCAACTTCACAGAGATACTGTATATTCATCAATATATCAGCCTATTGTGAGCTCTGATTTTTGTCTCTATAAGAAGAGGGAAGGTAGGCAAAATCATTTATGAAGACTCCATGCCTTAAATCCTTATAGCATATGTTTACCTGGTAAACACACTAACATTACCCCCCCCCCCCCCCCCCCTTTTTTTCCTCAATGCAAACATAAGAATTTAATGTACTTTTTGTAATGCATTATGACATAGACTAAGCAGATATTATAAATTGTCTGAAAAATTAGTTTGAGTTATCTCCCTTTATACTGAGACATAAATTCACAAAAGGTATGGCACATATCATCATATTCTTTTTAGAAACTCCGGGAGAATAACAAATAGAAGTATCTACTATTTTAAGGACAAACACTTTTGTTTCTTAAAAGAATATTTCGGTTCTTTACTTTCTCCATAACTTTTAGGTGCTGATCTCAAGCATTTCTTACATACTGTACCTTCTTTTACTGACTGTTAACAATTTTAAATAGATAAGACCTTTTGAACATTAAACATTTGCATTTAGATTTCTTCTCATATTTATCACTTTTGATTAACTCTTTGATATTTACCTCTGCACAGCAATTGAAGAAATGTTTAACGACTCCTTACCTATTGATACAACTATCTCCTAAGGACTTGTTGAAATTCAGAAGGGTGGTTGTTTAAAAAAAAGGTTTAAATCCTAGTAGACTGTCTTTGCTTGTACCGTATCTGTTCACAGTATAAGCACTCTAAAAAAAAAAAGAGGTATACATAAATGGTGTTAAATTTTAGTACTATTTATAGATTATCGTTGATCATCTCAGTGAGATTGATTTTCTCGATTGAGCGGATACGGTGGCCAATGATAATCTGTTTATCGCTATTTACCTATGAGGACATTGTCAATTTGGTGTCAATTTCATAAACACCACCTCCTTAGTTTCAAGCGATAATTTTCCATCTCCAGCAAGTAGCATGATATGAAAAATTTTAACAAAAAAAAACCAAGGAAAAATGCACAAAATAGCCATAAATAATAATATTACTGGTATATATAAATAAAGAAGATGTGGGATGATTGCCAATGAGACAACTATCTACAAAAGACCAAAATGACACAAACATTATCAACTGTAGGTCACCGTACAGCCTTCAACAATGAGCAAAGCCCATATTGCATAGTCAGCTTTAAAAGGCCCTGATAAGACAATGTAAAACAATTCAAACGAGAAAACTAACAACCTTATTTATGTAAAAAAATGAACGAAAAACAAATATGTAACACATAAACAAACGACAACCACTTAATTACAGGCTCCTGACTTGGGACAGGCACATACATAAATAATGTGGTGGGGTTAAACATGTTAGCGGGATCCCGACCCTCACCCTAACCTGGGACAGTGGTATAACAGTACAACATAAGAACAAACTATAAAAATCAGTTGAAAAAGGCTTAACTCATCAGATAGACAAAAAATACAAGTGGACGTGGCCGGGTACTTATATATCCTGACACAAAAAGACACAATGAACAGATCTGAGAGTACTCGCAGTTATCTGACAGCTAGTCTATATATTTTCTGATATTTAAACTAGATTGATAATTAGTACCATTTGATATTTGTTTTTCTGAAGTGAGGCCCATTATACATTTTTGTTCATGGAAAATACTGCATGCTTACGAGTTTAATGATTTCAGTGAAATTCCTTTGAACAATTTGTATTACCAATGACTCAGTATTTTTCAAAATTATAATTTGGAAGTCCGTTTTGCTACTCTTTTAAAATGTACTCTAAATTGAAAATAGTTTTGCTATTATCCCATTATTAAACTTGTTACCGGCTATAAAATTCCATTGAAACTATAGATAACAGATTTTCTATTACATTTTTTGTACTTATACCTTAGTTGATTCAAAAGTAAGTGCTGCATGGAAAAGGACGTGAAATTGAATTTGTAACACAGATTTATTTCATGTGCATTTTAAATTATTTTATAGTACAGTTGAAAGTGTTACTGTTGAACAAACATTATAAATTGCCAACAATGAAAAATTGTTAAAACGATTTGCCTGATGAAAGCAGAAATTTTCACTACATGAAATTCATTGTTGAAGGACGTATGGTGACCTATAGTTGTTGATGTCTGTGTCATTTTGGTCTCCAGTGGACAGTTGTCTCATTAGCAATCATACCACATCATCTTTTTATATAATATCATTATGATATAAGTGAAAACTAATAATTTTAGTTCAATAAATACAATTTCCCTTCTTTAACGTAGCTAAACACTTTTATATATTAATTTTTGTACTTAGATTTAAATTGAATTAATTGAGTTCAAGTTTATTATCAACTTTATAATTAAGTACAATGAATTTGCAACTTAGGATGAATGATTTCATGGACCCTGATTTATTAATTGAGAAAAAAATATGTCTTTATTAACTTTAAGAAATGTATGCTTTTCTACAAAAATTTTAACTTTTGTGTTTAGTTCTGAGTCATCATAATTATTTCCAAGATAAACTTATGTATTTTTGATATCCAAATCTTGGGAAGGTGTATTTTTCCTCATGCATATTTTTTTTATGTATATCTAAGGTTTGTGTAAATATATATTATACTGGTATATATTTTAATTTTTGTTTTGCAATGAACTTAGTTTCTAGCAAATAAAGAAGTTTTAGAATTTTAATTTATAGTTTAAATCACAGAAAGTCATTGATTTTTATATATTGTCAGACCCATGTATACAAAACCCACTTGAAGGTGCTTTTCCTCAATATCAAACCACTCATCATGGTGTTTGAAAACTTCAAGATCTATTGACGCAAATATTTCACTTTTGATAAGCGTTCAGCTTTCTCTCTTGCGAAATAATATAAAAATATTTTATAAAAAATTGTAACAAATTCCTTCAATAATATTTTTTGTCAATATGAATACATCTATTTAGATATATGAATGATGTTAATACCTATGTCAAATAATGTTATAAAGATGTAATGTGTATTTGACAAAGGATTTAAAAGGCGGGAACACATAGCGACAAATGACCTGTAACAATTGATCACAAATCAGTTTGTAACTGTGAAATACTGAAAAATCATATTCATATTTATCTAACGCTTTGCTTCTTTAACATAGAGTTAAATTTATTGTCAGTGAATTATATTTTGTTGAAACACAGCCCAATTTGAATATTATTTAATCAATGTAATCATGGCTTGGTTTTGACTTTATGGACCAGACAAATTATTTTCTAGATATTATTGATATCAATTATGAACTGTAGCGGGGGATCTAATCATCTCCTAGTAGTTTGAATCGGCTATTACGAAGCATTTTGTACCGATTTACGAACCACGGCATTGTTTAAACGTGTGACTTAATTGATTATATTGTTCTTTGAGAAATAATTTGTTGTTTAGATCTGTTACGGGGATGTGATTTATTGACGCTGGGATTTTTAAAGTGCTTTTAAGACTT
The DNA here is from genome assembly GCF_036588685.1 of Mytilus trossulus. Lineage (NCBI taxonomy): Eukaryota > Metazoa > Mollusca > Bivalvia > Mytilida > Mytilidae > Mytilus > Mytilus trossulus. The sequence continues at coordinate 67,595,274 of NC_086376.1, read as the reverse complement.
AGACTACATGGAAACATTCTTATAAAGATGGAACTTCAATAGTGTATTGGGTTTTATATAAGCTGACCATAAACTTTGTCAAATGGAAAGTTTTAAATGTGTGTTTGTCACGAACTTAAAGATAAAAAATCATTCTGGATAAGACAAGAGGAATTATATACCTGGTTTCTATAGGAACAAATTATATCATTTCACGTAGAATGATCTTCTTAATTGGAATTATTTGCATGAAAACTTTACACAATTAGATCGGTAACTTGATTGCTGTTTATAAAATATGTTTTTTTTTGTCAACACTTTATCTAAGAAGTAAACAATGCCTGTTTAAAATCAGCTATAAGTTACCATTTTTATTGAGGATTTTACGAGGTTTTATCATTTAATGGATATCATAATGTTAGGATTTTGTCACCAAATATTCTTTTAATGGATGTGAAAGAAAGATAATATCAGGCCGAAAAATGGAAAAATATGTTACGATTCAAATGACCAGGAAAAGGTCATTTTAATTTCATTTTGATATTTTGAAGTTTTACGAGTTTTATTGGATTGATTTAAATGAATTTCGCTGTATCTGGGAAAAATTGAACATTTTTGTGTTGTTTTTCATAATATTTTAAAAGGAATTAATTTTCATTCATCTGACTTGATTAAAACTTGGCATACATGGCCTTGACATAATGTGTTTTGACTTAGAATATACTAAATTGATGAATGATCAGAATTTTATAAAGATGAACCTTGGTTACTCTCCGAAAAAACAACAAACCATGTTAACACCAAGGGAGTCGTCGATGGCAAGAAATCATCTGGGAGAATTAACGAAAGCATTTGCAGCCATTAATACCAGTAAAATTGAAATCAAAACTAAACCTCCTCTCAAGAGAAGTTATTCTGTTACACCTACAGGAACATCACAGGGTTTGGCATACCCTAATGGAGGACGACCCAAGTTGCACAAAAGTCACTGGCATAGTACTAACGATTTGTCTATGAGAAGACAGAATGACCTCACTCCTCCTCCTCGCTTTACCGCTAATGATTATATCTCAAGAAGAATGATTCAAAATGACCTGCTCCCGTCACCTCGTTTAAGAAATGAGGTTATTGCAGCTGCAAAAAAAATCCAAAGTGAGGTTCTAGCAACAACACATTATATTAAACCAGATATTGAACAAAAAGCTGCTGCTCAGTATACACAAGCAGAACTGCTAAAGCAAAATTATGCTGAACATGTGTACAAAAAGTTGACTGCCTCTGAGGAAAACATGCTTCAAAAATCAGCTTACTTTCAAAATTCTATTACTACTAAACTGAACAGCAGTTCTCAGACTATGAATAGTACATTACAAAAACAAGCTTATAGTGCCTCACAGCAACCTGTTCAGAACTCTGTCATGCAAAAATCTTATATTCAGCAGGAAGTAAAACAATCAGTTACACTTAAACTGATATCTGTTCAATCAGCCGAAGAGGTATCAGAAAATAATGAGTAAGTCATGTAAAATGAGCAGTGCTTTAATCAAGAATCCCTAGTAGAAAACTAGAAATGCAAAGAACAAAGTCAAGTCTTGGTACTTTGTTAGTATTCAGTTGACATACAGTCATTACATCTAATTAACCCTTTCCTCCATAATGACGCCTTTTGACGCCACCCCCTTTACTCCATAATGACGCCTTTTGACGCCTGTGTAGTACCTCAGTTGAAAGGCTTTGACTACAAAGTGTCTGCAGTAGACTTAATAAAGTTTGTATCCATTATGAAAAAAAATATCATAGGAATATCTGACCTAAATTTATTTGATGAAATAGTTGTTTTTCGCAATGCCTTAATACTTTAAAGCCTATGTTCAGCATTTTATTAAAAAAATTCTATGCAAATCAAGTATGCTAAAAAAATATTTCAATGGAGGAAAGGGTTAATAGTTAGCTGAATTGTTCATGGCTTCTTTTATATGATTGCTATTAAGTTGCCCAAAGATAGTTTCGCCCATACTGTACTTGCTTCACCCAAGGTCACCTAAAATACACCAAGGGATCCCAAATTTTCTGCAGTTCTGTCCAAATTTTGTTAATATATTTTTTATGTCCTTCTTTTGATGGGAAATAATGCTATAAATTTGCTAGTATATCGATAGATTTTCAGATACTATGTTAATCTATAATTTGTGCTTTCGGTTCAAATGTCTGTTGCATTTTTTATGCCCCATTTATGGACATTATGTTTCTGGTCTGTTCGTCTATCCTTTCGTCCGTCTGTCTGTCCCCCTTCAGAATAAAGTTTTGTGTAGAGGTAGTTTTTGATGAAGGTGAAGTTCAATCAACTTAAATGTTAGTACACATGTTCCCTATGATATGATCTTTCTAATTTGAATGCCAAATTAGAGTTTGTATCCCATTTTCATGGTCCACAGAACATAGAAAATGATAGAGCGGATGGGCATCCATGTACTATGGACACATTCTTGTTTATGATAACTGTGATATAGTCCATGTATTGAATTAATATCCATCAGCATTTGTCATCTAAGGAATCTCTCTAAAAAAAACTTTCCCCTGCTGTAGGCAATTGGGACATCAAGTGAACCCATGACCTTCATCCCTTCTGTCTTTCTGTCCATCCTTTTTTGTTTTCTCACTCTAACAAGTTTTTAAATTAACCAAATTTTGTAAAACTCACTCACAATGTTAAGAACCAATTAACTAGCAGACAGATCTCAAATTTGGACAGTAAGTAACTTACCTCTAGAGTTATGTCCCTTTATAACTCAGACGCATTCTTCTTTGATTTTGTGATTTATTTGTATGTTTTGAATAAAGATTATACAAAAAATAAAAGAATAAAGATGAAGTGAAAATGTATTGATTTACACTGAAAAACTGTTAAATTTGAAAAACTTCAGACTCACTAGCTACTTCTAAGGGTGAGCAGGACCTTTTTCAGGATGTCAGGATTCAGTGTTTTTAAGCTTGAGATTGATCCTTTCGGGATCCTGGATTTTTTTTTCAAATATGGTGATGTCAGGATTTAAATTTCTTTAAATTAGGGACCTCTGGATTTTATGTTTTTAAGCCCTGGAATTTGGGATCAGGACCCCTCAAACCCACGGGGGGGTCTCTTCCTATATAAAGGTATATACATATGTGCCGCTGGAATGGGTCCCTTTTTTGATCCGTCAAATATATCGATGGGGTGCAATTTTACCGAGGAAATATATCAATAGGTAGTAATTGACCGATACTAGGTACTATTTGAGCTGATAAATATATGAATGGGTTATGATTTTGCTGTGAAATATATGTATAGGTAGGGATTTCACAATTATTCAATATATGAATGGGGGGTGTTTTTCAAATCCCAGCTGCACACCTGTACCCAAAATCCCATGTGCTCAAACCCCTTCAATTCTGTTATCAGAAATATCTCTGTATGCTTGGAAACATGAAAAACTTGAATAATTGCCCATAACTGAACAAGTATACATTTTACCTTGTAGTAGAATATGACAGGGTGATAAATATATGTCCCAAATTACATAATATAGTTGACTGCCACTTAGAAAGTACCAATTATATATATATATATAGATATATAGTGTTACTTTAGAGTACAAACTTCACTTAAAACTTTAAGATATATTCCCTTTCATTTTCACATCAAAGGACTATATTATTTACTGTAAAAATGTGTGATCTATTTAACACCTGTTTTAACGTAGGGCAGCTTGGGATGTGATAACTATGTGCAATTTTTGCAAATATATAGAAGTGAACATGAATTGTCAAGAATATGTAGACAAATTTGATGGGCTTGTCTTATATGAATATATCATCAGAATCATTATTACTTGCCAAGAGTTGGTTAAAAAGGGCAAATGCAAAAGTCATGGTTCACATCATGTATAAAACTGGTTCCTCTCTGAGTTTGTTTTGTGACCAATGTTATGAATGAAATAGTTCCACATCCTGTTTTATAGACCAGACCATTTTTACAGATTTAGATACGCTATAAGAATATTAGAGATTTGAATCTGCACTGGACTGTCCATTTTTCTCAAAACTTATAAATCAGGACGAATTAGTTAAAATTATATTTAAGAATGACATATTAAGTGTTATCAAATTTCACCAGTTTACAATTCTCTCTCTCTCTCTCTTTTTATGTTTTGTCTATTTATTCCTCCTATAACGAAGTTTCTGTATAGTTACAATGTTTAAAGATATAAAATGTTCAATGATGTCATTAAAAATAAATCACAAATCAATAACAGAGATTACCTTGTCATTGCTTTTAGATATATAATGTTGTAATCTTGATTTTCAATTTATAAAAAATGTGTAATAAACTTTCCAGTGTGATAATTTTAGTCACTTAACCAAGTTTTTCAATACCGTTGCATATAACTAATGCTTTCCACAATGAATAATACAGCTGATTGTTTACACCCATGTAAGATTTATTGTCATTATAAAAGTGTTCAGAAGAATTATTACTTTTAATGGCTAGAGTAATCCGTAATGATCTTATATTTTACAGAAGGAAGCAAGTTTTGTCAATAACTGAAGATAAATCGAAGAAATTATTAGAAGGAAAGTTAGATAAATCACAGAATGATTTTGTGGGTAGAGCTGGTCTGACACACCAGCCTGTAGAAGCCGTCAATACGAAACAACAGGTTAGTTCACAAATATTTGCTAAAAAATAAGCTGGTATATAAAAGCTCTTACATCAATCAATTCAAAATCCTTACAGTGGTTAAATTAAAAACTTGATAAATAAAGGAGATATACCTTATCAAAGAGACAGCAACCTAGAAACACAAAAAAACAGACAAGCATCAAGAGGTCTGAAAGTTAAACATTTAAGCAATCATTGGTGTATGCATCTCCGCTTCGCTTTTTCTTTGTAAAAATGTTTCAAATCTTGTCAAAAGATTGTTTTATTCATTCTTTTATTAAAATTTTAAACAATATTTGCTTAGTTTTTGACATTTAAAAATATAAAGGACTATTGGTAATGAAAATTAAATGAAAATTATTTTGCTTGGGACATCTTTAACCAATCATTACCAAGAATGCCTCAGATTCAGAAAAAGGGAATTCACTTGGTTTTTTTCTTTCTAAATAAATCAGATTTAAAACTGCTTTATTGGAATTATGTCCCTTTTTTTCTTTTTCAAAAAATTCTGGCTTCATCCACAAGGAGAATAAATATTGATAAGATTCTTGTATAAACCGTATTTTGTAGAAAACTTTTATATTTTTAAACAATAATTTACTCTTCCAATATCATGAATATTGTTGTAAGGTGCACATGTTGAAATCAAATATTCTTTTTGAAGGATTTCTGTATTCATGTATTGTTTTCTTAGTGTCAATGGACAATATACTCAGTTGTAAGTAAAATGGCAAATGTGTTATAGTTTTATACAAATACATGTACACTGCATTAATCTTTGAAAACAATCAGGGGACCAGACACCAACATATAAATCTGTATGACACAGACACACTGATACTGGTTCACATCTTCCTTGGTCGCCATGGAAATCATTCATGTTTATTTTTCAAATTCTTCAAAAATATTTCAATTGGTTCATGAAAATCTTTAGATGTTTTTATACCCCGGCTTTAAACCCCGATTTAAAAAAGGGGGGTTTACTGTTTTACCTCTGTCTGTCCATATTTTTACACTATTTATTTTTTCATCGCATTTTTGTCAGGAACTACAATACAAGGATTTCTGAAATTTAGTTTCAGGGTTTATCTAAGTCAGCTATACTGTGTGATGCGTTTTCAGATTGATCACTTGACAACTTCCTGTTTTCCGAACACTTGTATGATTTTACACATGATAGCCAAGTTGAAAATTTTTGTCACACTTTTCTCAGGAACTACAATACAAGGATTTCTGAAATCTGGTTTCAGGATTTATCTAAGTCAGCTATACCATGTGATGCGTTTTCAGATTCATCACTCGACAACTTCCTGTTTACCGAACACTTGCATATTTTTACACTATTTATATTATCCACTTGCGGCGGGGGTATCATCAGTGAGCAGTAGCTTGCAGTTTCACTTGTTTTTTATTTTTTGAAATCAAAATTGCTCTAATGCAAAATGTATCTTAGTTTTACTTTAGTTCATAAGGAGCAATTTTGATATCTACAACCAGTAACATTAAAAAAATGTGCAGAAATGCAAAATTCTATCTCTTTTTTAAATGTTGTTGAAATAAACTAAGCATGAAAGTGAATAATGAAACAAAAATGTATATATTCAGATATGCTCATTCGGTGAAATACATAAAAGCAATTTTTGTTGTATTTTTGTGTTGTAAAGGTGGTGGTAAAATATATCTTATTATAATAAAAGCTACATTTGAAGCATTTTGTAATGTACGTTATGTTTTGGTTAACAAGTTTTGTTTAAAATGTATTTTGTTGTGTTAATTTTGTTTTTTATTGTTTTGTTTGTGTTGGTTATTTGATAAGGAGAAGACACCTCAAACACTACATTAAATTGCAATTCAAAGTTACTCATTTTATAAATAAACTGAATAGATTTTTTAATATAAATCTGTTTTCAAACATATCAATCTTTTAAGTCATCTTCCTGAATATATATGAATGAAATTATTGCTATGAAGCAATAATCAAGCATGATGCCATCAATCAATTAATCTAGCCAAGTTGGAATGAAAAGTTATGACCTATTCCATTTATTCATGGCCAGGTCCAAATTTGTGGAGGAAATATGTTTTCAACACTATAATGACATATCATGCAAACATGATGTCTTTTGGTATTTTACTCTTTTTTTTGTATAAATAATTACCACTTATTTTATTTTAAATTGAAATTAATGATTTGAAAAATTGCCCAATCTCTCACAAATTGAAGATACATGTATGATACTCTCTATGATTTGTGGGTGAAAGGCTGAGACAACATTATGTTACATATCAAAGAACACAGTTAGAGAGAGGGGAAAGATAACATAAGGATATTCAAACTCATATTAAGTAGAAAAATAAATAGGAAAATTCCATGGCATGGCTAAAAAAAAATTAAAAAAGAACAAGAGTTCACTTAACACAACATAGAAAACAAACTTAAGACTGAGCATCACAAACCCCACCGAAAACTGGGGATAAAATTACCTTAAAATAGTTTTTGCTAAGTCCATGAAAATAAAAAGACACATGTTGATTAAAAAGTTTTTGTATAATCTGGATTAATGCCTGTTTAACTGTAAAACTGGTACAATAACCTTTAAATGTCTGCCTTTGTTAACTTCTTTTGTTGGGTTGCTGGTTCATTTATCATTACATTTACTGTTACAGTATATCTTTGTTAGTCAATGTCAACATTCATGGGTATATAGACTTGAGTATTGGCTGGTGACTAATCTATGCATTTTTTTCCTAGGTTAAGACGTTAAAACTGATATATTTCTTATCTTCATGATATTTATAATTAACCTTTTTTTTTTTAGGAACAGAATGCAAGAAGAAATTTTGCTAGGAGTTATGTAAATGAAATTACAAAAGAAGCGATATTCACGGACAGAAAAAAAAACGAATTATTAAAACAGTGGCCAATGATTTTTCATGAAATGGTTTATTCGTCTATGAGTGACATGTCAGACATGCAAAGTTATATGAAAAAATGTTTAGAAGAGTTAGAGAAAAGCTAGCAGTGGTATAACAATAGTTTTATTGCCTTTTAATGGGCCGTTGCTAAGTGCCATGAGAAAGTCTTTCAATAGTTCTTCTGTAAAGCCGTCCAATGACCGAAATATTTCACATCTGTGACTGTGATGTATAATGGCAGCAAGAAGTCAAAAGATGGTTTATTTATATGTTGTGATCACATGATATGCAAGGGTACTTCAGAAATGTGAAAAGAAGTTAGATGCATCTTCTGGATCAAAGATGATGAATGCACTGTGCAAATGAGCTGACTGACAAAAATGTTTATTATGAATGATTTGTTACAAAAAAACATTTCACTTTTGATGAGACAAATTAATTTCTGATATTTTGATGCAGTTTACATAGGTGCTTTTATATCAAATTTTGTTGTGTAAAAGGAAAAACAGATTTTTATTCAAAAATGTCTGCCAGCACATATATGTTTTTAACACAGATTCTATTATATGTTCATAAAGGACAGAGTAATAAGAAAAACATGTTCATGGTATCAAACTGTTGTGATTGGTCAAATTCATTTAAAAAAAAAACAATGTAACTTTCGAATGGTTAAAGTTTTCCTGGATAAGTAGTCAGAGATTGGTTTGATGGCCTGTTTTAGGGTCTTGGGACCAAGTCCAACATGTCCTAAAAACCTACCATCAGATGTCAGAGTAATAATCAAGGGCTTCTTAACATACTGATGAGTTATCATTTAACATGTTTCTTCAAGATCAATGCACACATTTTTTTTATGTAATTGTATCTTGCCATTTATATTTATTTATCAATGGAAGTCATTTATTTAATGTTGCTAAATTAAGTAGATATGTTTCAATCTAACAGTGATTTCATATTTGAAATTACCTTTTAGATGTGATGATATAAATACGAACTTGTTAAACTTTCTTTTAAGGATAAATCTTGCACTTTTGATTTATATATGTTGCAAGTTGTATGTATAAGGTATGTTAGGTAACATATTACAGTCTTTACAAAAATATGCCAACTGGTATATGTCGAAAAATCAGTTGGTCATAAACAAAATTATTATCTTTATGGTATGTAAGGGCCTTTTTCTGAGAAAAATTTCTACCCTTCAAAATTCACTGGCCTTGGCAGGAGAGCTTGTGGTTATTCAAGAAGAGTCAAAATTGAAAAAAGCAGCTCAGTTAATCTCCAAAAGGCCTTACATTTTTGTAAATTCATTAAATTCTGTTCAGGTTAAGTTGTTGCCTATCTGATTTCAATTAAACATGTGAAAAAAGTATGGCAGTTCTCATTGTGTCTTCTAAAGAACAGTAACCAAGTAGAAGTAACAGAAAAAAAAAAAAAACACATTGAAAATTGAAACCTTATTCAGAATAACTATGGTGTCTTTTATACTGGGTTGCTGTCTTATTTTCTGGTCTTTAATTTTGTTTTACTTGTTAAATCTCATACACATAATTTATGCTAGTGCTTGAAATATTTATACATTTACAAACAGCAATAACATTTACCTTGTGTGGGCTTATATCTCGCTATAAAAGTATAAAGAGAAAATAGTGCTAATACAAAATGCAATCACAGTTAGTAAAGCAGGCTATCATTTGTAAACTATGAGCCTTTTCAGATATTTTTGTGTGTTGAGTTGTATAAGTTAACCTTATGACTGCTGTTCCCATATATTGGGTCACTTTATCAATTGGTCAATTTATAGTTATAATATTCATGAAAAGACTACATTCATTAAAGAAAAGGATTGATTTTAGTATTTAGGAATAAGATGTTTACTAGTGTAGAAACCATCATTTTTCTTTGACTTGACGTTGTTTGTAACTGCAATAGCATTTAACTGCAAAGGATAAAATATGTGATACAGGTACATTTGTGAAATCCACAATATAGTTTGTTGCATTTATTTAAATAAAAATCAAGTATGAATGGCTGTAAGGGGAAGAAAGATATTAAAAAAATGTGTATTAAGTGTGTTTAAGTATGAGAGAGAGAAAAGATATTGCAAAGTTAACTTGTGTATCATTGCTATGAAGAAAGATGTATGATTAATATATGTCTACTTTGCCTTCTAAAAGAGTAATGTATGTTGTTTTTGTATGATTGGAATACTGGGTACATGATATGGAAGTATGTATGTATTAGTATATCCTTTAACCTCGAGTGTTATGGCTTACTAGTATACTCAAAATTGTATTTAAAGGGAATTTTTACTCTTGTCTTTCATGTTTTCACAAAATTTATAATGTTCACTGTTATATTAATTGCCATTTTTTCAATTTTCAATTATTTGTTTTAAAATTTTCCTCATTTAAATCTGCTTTTTGCTTTAAAACATAGTCCATTTAGTTTTAAAATAAATTCAAAGTTTTCATGAAAAGTTAAGACAACTAAAAGACAATTTTTTGTCAGACAGAATAGTATATCTTACATGTTCACTTTTTTTGCATCCTTTCCCATATGTTTTGCTAATTTCTTATGAAAAAAGGGAAATGAAATTTTACATAAATTTCTTCCATTTTCAATCATTTTAACAATGATAAAGGGGACAAATTAGCAAGCATATGTTATGATGCTTTATTTGGTGAACTTACTTTTATGTAAAAAAAGGTTCTATGAATACTTGCTCAAGAATTTGAATGCAGCCTTAAGATCTGAGCGATCCTTTTCAAATTTTAACTGAAAACAAAATTCAAGTAATTAGACAAAGGGAGGTAATCCATGCATTTCTTCAATCAAATGAGGATAGTTGTATGTATAAACGTAAGTTAAATGCAGTTTGCATGTTTAGTGTAACCATTAATTAATTGTATTATTTCTTATTTTGTGCTCAATATTTTATTTATTATTTGTTTGTTAATGTTATAAACGGTTAATTGCCAAACTGTTTTATTAAGAGGCTAGGTATTTATTATTTCTTATTCACCTAATTCACACGTTGACAAGAGAATGTAATTTATATGAAAATGTCACTTTAAAATAAAGGTGATTGAAGTTCTGTTATCAATTTATGTTTATAAATATACAGCCTTTAATGATAAAATCCAGGTAATAAAACATAGGAAGATGTGGTATAATTGCCAATGAGACAACACTCTACTAGAGACCAAATGACATAATAGTTAACACCTATAGGTCATTATACAGCGGTCAGCAATGAACAAAACCCCAAATCCATATTGTATAAGCATAGATACTGTAGATTGAAAGAATTAAAAAAGAATTATAAAGAGGGAACAACAGACTCAATTTTTGCAAAAATGAAATACATTGAAATGAAGATATACAAAAAAATAAAACTAGAGGCTCTAAAGAGCCTGTGTCGCTCACCTTGGTCTCTGTGAATATTAAACAAAGGACGCAGATGGATTCATGACAACTTTGTGTTTTGGTTATGGTAATGTGTTTGTACATCTTACTTAACTGTACATTCTTGCTGCTTACAATTATCTCTATCTATAATGAACTTGGCCCAGTAGTTTCAGTGGAAAATGTTAGAAAAAATTTACAAATTTTATGAAAATTGTTGACTATAAAGGACAATAACTCCTTAGGGGGTCAATTGACTATTTTAATCATGCTGACTTATTTGTAAATCTTACTTTGCTGAACATTATTGCTGTGTACAGTTTATCTCTATCTATTATAATATTCAAGATAATAACCAAAAACAGCAAAATTTCCTTGAAATTACCAAATCAGGGGCAGCAACCCAACAATGGGTTGTCTGATTCATCTGAAAATTTCAGGGCAGATAGATCTTGACCTGATAAACAATCTTACCCCGTGTCGGATTTGCTGTAAATGCTTTGGTTTTTGAGTTATAAGCCAAAAACTGCATTTTACCCCTATGTTCTATTTTTAGCCATGGTGGCCATCTTGGATAGTTGGCCGGGTCATTGGACACATTTTTTAAACTAGATACCCCAATGATGATTGTGGCCAAGTTTGGTTTAATTCGGCCCAGTAGTTTCAGAGGAGAAGATTTTTGTAATAGATAACAAAGATTTACGAGAAATGGTTAAAAATCGACTATAAAGGGCAATAACTCCTAAAGGGGTCAACTGACCATTTTGGTTATGTTGACTTATTTGTAAATCTAACTTAGCTGAACATTATTGCTGTTTACAGTTTATCTCTATCTATTATAATATTCAAGATAATAACCAAAAACAGCAAAGTTTCCTTAAAATTACCAAATCAGGGGCAGCAACCCAACAATGGGTTGTCTGATTCATCTGAAAATTTCAGGGCAGATAGATCTTGACCTGATAAACAATCTTACCCCGTGTCAGATTTGCTCTAAATGCTTTGGTTTTTGAGTTATAAGCCAAAAACTGCATTTTACCCCTATGTTCTATTTTTAGCCATGGCAGCCATCTTGGATAGTTGGCTGGGTCACCGGACACATTTTTTAAACTACATACCCCAATGATGATTGTGGCCATGTTTGGTTTAATTTGGCCCAGTAGTTTCAGAGGAGAAGATTTTTGTAAAAGCTAACGACGGACGCCAAGTGATGAGAAAAGCTCACTTGGCCCTTTGGGCCAGGTGAGCTAAAAAAGACATGCATATTAAACAATATACAGGGTGTCACTCTTGACAGCTTTCAGGTTTCATGAATAAAAGTCGAACAGGAGGACACAAAAGCAAATTGCCATGTGTGTACAAAATTTGATGTTTTTTTAAATGTCTGAGGTAAATGCAATGCCATCTTCAATGATGATTTTAACTGCTTAGTGTAACTCAGTAATGAACATTGAAGGACGCCTCCGGGTGTGGGAATTTCTTGCTACATTGATGACCTGTTGGTGACCTTCTAGTGTTGTTTTTTCTATGGTCTCTTTGACGCATTCCCCATTTCCATTCTCAATTTTATTGGTTTTGGTCATATCTTTTTTCATCTTTAGAACTTGTCTTAGTCTAAGTCTCTACAAAAAAACAAACCAACGAAAGCTGAGACTTCATGACAAAAGGGAATACTCCCATCACCAGAAAAAAATAGAGTAATTCCCCTTTCTATACCCCTGCTTTAAAAAAGTGTGAGTATACTGTTTTTCCACTGTGTGTCCATCTGTCCGTCCGTCCATTCGTCCCATGAATATTTGTCGTCCCATTTCTCAAGAACTGCATTATTAGGATTTCTGATTTCAAGTCACCTTTAACGTGTGATGCCTTTTCAGAATTATCACTCAGCATATTCCTGTTTACCAAACACGTATTTAAGATTATCCACTTGCGGCGGGGGTTTCATTAGTATACAGTTGCTCGCAGTTTCTTTTGTTCTTACTGCAAGCGATAACTGATATGCTATAACATTAAACCATCACAATAAGGGAGGATAATGACTAAACACGACTACTTGACTTCTTGTTCTTGGCCCATGAAAAACAACGCACACAAAGCACACGCTGAAATGTCTCGCCTTTACTAAGCACTGATATTATGTTGAGTCCTAAATATAAAGCTTTATTACCACTGTCAAGTAAACTTTAACATTAACCAAGAAAACTATACATTTACCAATGAACCATGAAAATGAGGACAAGGTCAGATGAACCATGCCAGGCAGACATGTAAAGCTAACAATTCTTCCATACAACAAATAAAGTTGACCTATTATTATGGCTTAAAGTTAAAAAAAAACCAGACCAAAACACAAAATCTTAACACTGAGCAATGAACTGTGAAAATGAGGTCAAGGTCAAATAAAATCTGCCCAACTTGTCAAGATCATAAAATATTTTCATACACCAAATATTGTTGACCTATTGCATATAGTATTATAAAAAAAGAACAAAACTCAAAAACTTAACTTTGACCACTGAACCATTAAATTAGGTCAAATGAGGCATCTATATATACAAAGTATGAAGCGTCCAGGTCTTCCACCTTCTAAAATATAAAGCTTTTAAGAAGTTAGCTAACACTGTTGTAGCGGGATCACTATCCCTATGTCGAGCGTTCTGTGAAAAAAAATCACAGGCTCAACAAAAATGAATCCACAGTATGTACAATGCCCCCACAGAGTTCCACATATTTCAGATTTGACAAACTGCTGTCTGCAAGAAACAAATGATGCCCCAGCCTTACTATTGAATATTATAAATTTAACACTGTGTATGAGGATAAAGCTGTATAGGGAGATAGTCAGACAAACCATAATCTCTTTATCTAGTACCAAAACAAATGAACACCTGTCATTCAGAGAATATAAGAAAGAAAAATCAAAATCCTGTGGCCATGCAGTTGTGTTTGAACATCGTACAAAATATTACAACTGTATCTTCAAAACTGTAGGTGGAGAAAGTCGGACATCACAAACTGGTCTCTTTGTGCAGCTTGTAACCAAAAATGTCAAACTCCCTGTCATTTTCAGAATATTTGAAAAAAATCAATACCCTGTGGTCCTGTACACCCTCATTACGTGTATGAACATCAAGCATGGGGTAATCGTAATCAGCTGTAATCGATTACATTTAACAGTGTAATCCTATGTAATCAGTAATCATGTCATTTCTGATTACAAGTAATCGTAATGTAATTGATTACATTGCAAAAAACAGGTGTAATCATGATTACTTTTAGATTACTTTAAAATTACATTCATATGATTACTTGTTGATTGCAAATCTTGTATATAATGAAAATAGTTTTTTGATCGACAAGATGAAAATAAGAAAATGTAAAGCTTGAATGAAAAATCATATAACTAGTATTCACAATGATGGGACCTTGTTTAATGACTATGTGATAAACTGTATCATCTATATATATCAAATTGGTCAAACCAAGTGTTTTATTTTGTTAACAGTTTACTAAAGGAAATTGCCTCTACAATATTTCTTTGTGAGATTAAGCTCTTATGATATGCCTTAAAGCATTTTTTCCTTAATGAAAACTTCTGTACCAAATATTTTTACATAACTTTAATGAAATTCAAATGTAGAAAACATTTGTCTTTGATGGTCGACATAAATATATGGGCCCTTTTAATTCAAAACGGAAGTTAAAACCAGATTTTATTTGTTGACAAATTGAATAATTTTGTTTTCCAAAGATTCATGTATAATATGTGCTTTCTAATTCTTATTCTTTATCAACTTTAAGCCTTACTGCTCATCAGTATAAACAAGTACATGTACAGTGTATACATATGGCTTGATATTACAAACAATATGCATAGTAAACAATAGGTGACGTCAGAAGTTTCATCAATACAAAATATCTTTTATTGCAACAAACTGTTTCTTAATTTAAAGAGAGATGTATACACTTTCCTAAGTTACAGAGATGTTTTGTGTTTGCACCTGAAAAATAATTCTAAAAATAATTCTATGAATTATTAATTGGATGAAATATTAAAAACTTTCAAAAAATGATAACAATCAACCTCTTTTAACTTTATTGATATTGTTATTTTAAAAGACAATAAAATTTTAATACCCAAGCTTACCTACTGTTTGTATAAAAAAAAATGGAAGTAGATATTGACTCCAGACGACCATGACGCAAACGTGATACCAATATATATAAAAATAATTATTATTCTTGACACAATAAGCCACCACTCTACTTACTGAAATAGAACTCTGCAGGTCCATCTAAGGGTGAGTGGTTATGAAAAGCACTACTACATTACAAGAACTTCAAAAGTTCAATCAATCAATCAAAATTCTTATTCCAGCCTGATAAACTTTCTACCAATGTATTCACACACATAAATACCGTAGTTTAATCACTTCACAATTTTAAAACTATCAATTGTACAATGAAACCTAACACAAATTTTGATAACACTTTTCCTGGTATTATTGTGATCTTGGAATGGTCTTTTGGAAGTGTATTCAACATTTCACATACTTTTTAATTAATTAACAGGTTATGTTAATTAAACTTTACAGGTGCCCAGTAGGATCATATTACCTTTCAGATCACTCGGCTTTTAGTTTAGTTTGTGTATCCCAGTTTTTAGTTTTTTAAGGATGTTTGTGGACTAGTTACTGTTTTTTTCAATGGCGTTGTTAGGTTATCTTAGACTTAGTATGAATGTGCTGTATCGCCTAGATGCACGCTCATATTCTATGACAAGTACTATCAAGGCTTTTAGGAGGAGTTGCACTTACAAGTTACATGTATTACCATACTTTAAGTAAAATCAATTATCTCCCCTTTTACTTGTAAGACAGGGGTACATTTCGATTATCTCTCTTTATTGATAAATAATAAGAGCAAAGGCGATGGGAACAATTCAAGTCCCATACCATTAGAAAGCTTGACTAATGATCAGGTCATAAAAAAGAAAATGTCATTTGCCCTAACCCTTTCCAACCAGAAAATAGCTGCCTACTCAAATGTTTTTATTGTTTTCTTGTGAAAAAGTGTTTATGTTTATAAATATATAGGCATGAAGAATCAACAACATCATCTTCGCTAGCCAAGGGTTACGATCCAATGCCACTGTCTTCACCCTTGGCGGATTGAGATAAAATTTCAGAGACACAAGGTAAGGATTTTTATTGGTTGCAGTCAAAACTCGCTGCATCCAATCAAAATATGCCTATAACATGATCACGTGTAAATGTAGAAAGTGTTTGTAAACAAATGCCACATGTTTTTTGTGCAACAAGTCTTTACATTCCTAAATATACGACTATATTTAGTGAAAACTTGAATGTTTTTAATTAACAAATGGAAGTTCCTGTGTATGTTTCATGCACAAATGCATGAATGTTGACGTATGATTTCATTTCCAGATTTGCCAAGTGTGTAGAATCTAGACGCTACCGTGTTTTTACTTCTAAATTGAAAAGTTCAAGTGCTACCATTGGTCAAGAATAATGCATTCGGATTTAGCCTGATTTTTATCTTCCGATAGATGGCGCAACATTGTTGTCACAAATGATGGCTCAATTCGCCAAGGGTGAAGAGAGGGGGAGTGGATTGTTACCCTTGGCTAGCGAAGATGCAACATCATTCGACACTTCAATTTCTCTTAGTTAAAATTTTTTTTTAGTATGGTCCCATCTAGCATTTTATTCCTGAAATCGATAGAATACAAAAAGAATTTTTTTCCTCTAGTTTCCAACAAAAATGCTGCTGAATGCATACACAAAAAAGAGGGAAAGAACAAATAATTGGTAAACAGCAATAAGTCCTGTAAGGAATCACCAGATAAATCCTCCTTACCAACTTATTTGTAAATTTTATTCTTATTTGGATATAGTTTCTCTATATCTCCTATAGTTTCCTTAAATAAACTGTTATCACAGAGATATGTCTTGCTTTTTTTGGTAATTTTGATTATGTAAATTTATATTTAAATTATAATAACAATACTTTAACATGTTACATAATTGAAGCAAGTATTCAGTTGATGAACCATTATGATGGGGTGGGGCTTTATAATCTTCATGGAAATTAGACTTGCAAATATCAATAAATTCCATACCAAATATCATTGACTTATTAACATTAGTAGTGTATCTAATTACAAACTAAACAATTGTTTCACAGTCAATAGACCATGACAGAGAGGGCGGGGCGAAATATTCTCCATGAATATGAGATGTGCAAATGTTTATACAACTAATTTCCAATTAACATTGGCCTACCACTAATGGTTCTCCTTGATCCGAAAATATCCGAAAAATATTACATGTTAAGTAAGCAAACTTTTCCAAAGCTCACTTGGCCTTCTGAAGAAACTTTTAAATGAAATAAACACACCAAAAACTTATTTTTTTTATGTTTTAATGTAAAAAGTTTTTATCATAATCTGAGAATTGTATGTTAAATGCTAATATATTTTTCATGACAAATTCTACATATATTTGTCTATCCATAATTTATTTGTTACAAATATGTTCCATCTTTTAACCTGAGAACAATAACTTTTAAAAAAAAAGCTTACGATTTAACTTTTGGAGAAAAATATGAAGTACAAATTTATTTGAACTTTAGAAACAAGATCATTAGTTCTTGCACTTGTATACAGAAATGAAAAATGATATGATTAACCAAAATATATATATTGTTTTTAAACAAATCATTTACAACACTCAAAAAACAAAAGGCAGTTAATAATAAAAAGTATTATAATAATTAGACTGCAATGATATAAAAAACAAACTATTTTGGCTATTTTGTATAAAATGAGCACTATTTATTGCTGGTATACGAGAAGATAACATCATTATAACAGGATGATAAACATTCTTCTACATGTACATCTTGGAGTTGGTCACTTTTAAATTTTCAATGATTGTGGGTAATTTCATTTTAGGTTTTGTAATTTGCTTCATTTTTAAACATGATCAACATCACTCTAATATTTTTCCAAAAAAACAAAAAACTTACTTTTTACAAAATTACTAAAGTGAGGGTGAATAATTTAAAATGGCTGAAATAGATTTAGATTCAAAGAAATGTTCACAGGCCCTTGTTACATAATTTCTAGTTCTTTGTCAAATTTAACCTCACGTCTGTCATTATATTCCACTAAACATGATTTTTCTTTTAATTCATACATGCAGATACAATCACAATTTTACAATCTTGCACATTATATGGCAAAAACATTTCATAGGAGTAGTAAAAAGAGGACCCAAAAAACTAGAAATTATACAAGATGTGGTCAAATGAGAATGTCTGTTTATTCTTCAGAGGGTGCTTTTTCTACTGCGAAAGGTTCATCTACAGGTAATGAACCACATTCAGCTATAACAACATCTTTTTTAGGTTTATCTCCAGCTGCTGTCGGATTACTCTCTATTTTTCTTACTACACTCTGTAATAAAAAAAAGAAACATGTCACATCAAATTTAATTTGAATATCAGTAATTTTGAACAGAATTATTAAATAACTGTTAACATGGAGAAACTTCACCTTTTAGTGTAGCATTAGTCATTACATATTTCAGTTTACATCATTTAAATAAAACAAATCTTGAAATTCTTGATCTAAATGGACATGTGCTTGATTCAATGTAATGATTTCCTTGACTTCTATACTACTTAAGAAAGAGACAAATTTCATTGAGCTGCAACTCCACTGAAACTATACAAAATCGGAAATATTTGTGATATCAAGTATAAATATAATGATTTGTTCTTCTAAAATTTGTTTTTGAAACAGTAATTTTTTCACAGAAAATGTCAATTTTTTTTTAAAGAAATATCCAAATTTAGAGACTGTTATCAATCCGTGGTTTAAACGCTTTCACACATGCTCAGTTAACATGGTTAACATACTGCCCCAAACAATTTAAAAAGTCTTTGTTTTAACACTTGTCGGATTGTACCGTGATTTCATGGGCATCTCGTAGTAAATCAAAAATTATGACACAATTTTTTCTTAAATTTGTTCTTTTATGTGTTTTTTCCCTAAATATACATGATAAAAGCAAGATATTCATATTTCCCCCCATCCAGTTAAGATAGCACAGCCAAAAATTATTTGATAAACAGGAAAACAATCATTGTAATTCCCTTTCTGTTTTCATTTTTATCTAAAATGTATTGCGAGCCTTAGAAAAAGTATTTGATCATAATTTATTTTGTATTTTTTCAATAATTTCCATTTAACTGAATAAATTGACAGCCTTAATCACTCTAGACCTGATGGAATAACATATAAAACTCCATCCTTATATGATAATAGAGGTAAGTCAGGTCTTAATCAAAATGGTTAGAGTTGGTTGTAAAGGTCCATAATTGTTACAGTATATATGAAATTATTCTAGTGTATACAACTCGTCTAAACATCAACCCAACAATGTTAGATCTGTAAAAAAAAATTCTCGCAAAAGCAAAGGAGTAGGTCCGGTAAGACCCCGTTTTGGCCCCAAAAAATAACAGTTTTACAAATTTGTTAAAATGTAAACTTTTAGTCATTTATTGGACAGTTGAATACTTCTGCTACATAACTATGGGCTGTTTTTGACAAGACGATGCACATATATCGGGTTGTAGTACCATTAAGTCGTGCTAAATTACTGAAATCTTTAATATTCTATAATTTTAGTTAAATTTTAGACGGTTCCCGTGTGAAACGAAAGTGGCCGCATTCGTGTTCATCCTTAATATTGAAATGTAAGTTGTATTTTATGATAATACATAACATATATAAAGTTTGTGGATGAACACGGATGCGGCCACTTTCATTTTTGACAAAAACTATCTGAAAAGTGACGTTTTTTTGCATATTTGAGAGATTTTTCATATTTGAGCTTGAATCGGATCGTTTTTAATGACTAAATTAAATACAATCTTTCACAAAACCTAATTGAATCAAGTGAAATAGACACTTAAGTGTTTAAAAAGTGGTCAAAATCTTTCGTCAGATGAAACTGAAATTTGAGGCCGAAATGGGTCCTTACCGGACCTACTCCTTTACAGATTTAACATTGTTGGGTTGATGTTTAGACGAGTTGTATACACATAATGTACACAGCCATGTATCACCATCATTGATGGCTATCATGAATGGATAAATCTGTTGTAGAGTTGTCACTGACTCAGACGTACTTATGAAATTATTCTAGTGTAACATGGTATTGGACCCTTCTAAAATCATTTTACTATAAGACTACTACAGGGTACCTTCAAAATCATGAAATAGCCACTTTCCTTTTGTTATTTCCATAATATTCTTTTTGGCTGTATCAAATATGTAAATAAGAAAGAGTGTATTACATGAAAGTAACACAAAGCAGTTAATCCTGCATTAACATTTATCTATGAATGAAAAGGGATAAACAACTTCTTACATTTTACAACCAGAATAAACCCCAACTAAACATGCTAAACCAATGATTTTATGAGGAAAGCCTCTATAATCCCATCTTACCATTCCTTCTATAACTTTTCCAAAAACAACATGTCTACCATCTAACCATTCGGTCTTTTTTGTTGTTAAAAAGAATTGAGAACCATTTGTATCTTTACCAGCGTTAGCCATGGACAACCATCCAGATCCATAATGCTTCAGCTTGAAGTTCTCATCAGCAAATTTTTCTCCATAAATACTTCTACCTTTAGAAAGAGAAGAGAAATGAAAATCAATATATTTTAATTACCTAAATAACTATCAACAGAATTATCATATGTATTGTGTTATACAAACTAGGTAACAGCTTGTTAAATCTAATATCCAATATAAAATACTAATGATTTAAATCCTCTGGAGTGAACCTGTTTGCAGAAAATACATATATGTTTGACTAATTTATTTTCTGACAAGAATTCTTGACAAGGTTAACTTGCTCGTGGCTATGTCTAACTATATATTTAAAACCACCAAATGTTTTCCAAAAATCATGTGTACTTATTATTGGAATTTTGGAACAATATATAAGATGTAGAGTCTTATCACTCTTTCCTGTTATAAGACTCTACATTTTATGTGCTTTATCTTAACAACCCTGCATACCTGAGGTATCCACTTTACTGTTTTTAGGGACTATATCTTACTACACACTCAGCAGGCATTGGTTCACTATCATTTGTAATTAATAAATTAAGATGTGTAATAAATTATTGTAAGACATGCTGCATACAAATTTAAATAAATTTTAATGTTTTTATTTTTTAGAAACTTCTGTAGCAATTTTTGCAATAACCATAATAACCCTGATAACAAAAATTTCTGAATTAACAGTTTAATCTTGTTTTTTTTAACATTGTTTTGTTACTGGATGAATATTTTTGTTATAAAATACGACAAATTCAAGCAGATGGAAAGGACAGAAAATTGTAAACATTTTGTTCTTTTGTTGTGCGGTGACAAATTACTTAGTATGGTCAGAGGGATGGTTGAGCACTCAAAAACATGTAGTGCCACATTCTTTATATGCCTGTTCAAAAGTCAGAAGCCTGTTATTCAGTGGTTGTTGCTGGATGCTGTTGGTTTTCTTGCTTAAATTTGTTTCACATTTTTCATGGTGTGGCCATTTATTGCTGACTATATCGTAAGGGTTTTGCTCATTGTTGAAGCTTGTACAGTGACCAATAGTTCTTTAAATGTGTAAAAGCACATCATATGAACTCTGGTGGATAATAGTCTCATTTTCCATTATATTCATCTCTATTTTTTTATACCATGATAAAGAGATAGTTCTTCCTCTACATAATACAAACCTCCAGTTCCATCTCCTCTTGTAAAGTCACCTCCTTGAATCATAAAATCTTTAATAACTCGATGAAATTTACTTCCTTTGTATGTTAATGGTTTACCATCTCTCTCCTGAAATAACATGGAAAATATCTTTTACTTTTTTTCAAATTCTTTATGTCATTTTGAATTTTCATGTACATGTATGTTCCTTAAAATAAAAAAAAATATAAAAAAATGAAGATATCTATTTTCTGTATTAAACCCTTAATGTTTTAAGTTGACCCTATTGTATTCTTGTCAACACCTTTTATATCTTCTTCTTCAAAATAGTCATCATATATCACTAAAGAAATATTGTTATAAGCATGATAAACTTTAAATCAAAAATATCACATAATCATGAAATTTGCTACTATTTCTCCAAAGAAGAATAAATATTTAAGTTTCAGTTTTTCTTTAAGTATCTCCAACTATCTTCAAGTAAGAAATACATAATCATTACAATAATGTGCCTTTTTATCCATACCTCAGTTCCTTCTGCTAATGTTTTAAAATTCTTCACAGTTTTAGGGACAGTCTTTCCAAACAAACCAATTACAATTCTGCCAGCTTTTTCTCCTCCAATTTCTATATCAAAATAGACCTGTTAAAAACAAAATATTGTTAATAAAATGATACATTGCAAAAATAAACATGAGGTACCAATAGATAAAACTAGTGGCTCTAAACATGCTTAAGAGCCATTGTTACTCACAAAAGTCTTTGGGTACAATGTGTATCTTCTGCAATGGAACACTTTCCAATATATTTGACTCGAAAAGAATTCATGACATACAGTACGTGTAGGGACTTATTTTTATGGATGTCTTAATCCTTCTTGATGTCAGACTTGTACATGTAAATGTACATCTCTTTTTATGTTGATCTTGCCATTTCTTAAATTTTTTTGGATACGGTCATCCACGAAAACCACGAAAATTAGTACCCCAAGAAAAAAAGTACTTTCACAGTATATATATATATATAAATGTCTGAATAGTAGTCAACGATTTTCCCCACAAGGGCGCTGGATGGTCCCGAGTAACAATATATGTGCACAATAAATAAATTATATAAACGCCTAAAAAAGTGTACACAACTCCAAATACAAAAAAATTAACTATAAATGTAATTATCTACATGATATATCTGCAGGAAATGTTGAAAAAGGCTAACCTAGAACAAAAGAAGGGGATGCCCAAGGATTTATATAGTCTTGCTATTAAAGTTACTATACAAATCCTTGCTGTGCCTGAGTATGTGAAATCAAAGCCTTTACAGTGGCGAATCCAAGGGGAGGGTTTGGGTCCTGGGGGTTGAAACCACCCTTTTTTTTTAGACAACCAATGCATTTGAATTTTGAATTGGGATATGTTGTTTGAACAACCACCACCACACACCCCTCCTCCTTTTTTTGTCCTGGGTTATAGCCCCCCCCCCCCCCCCCTTTTTTAAATGGCGTTTGCTTTACTTGTTTATGCTGTAACTCCAAATATATACGTGATATCTATGGTGGTAAAGGAAGCAAGGAACATAATTTTATGTTAAACAATACTACAAAACTAACGACAAACAAAAGATTATAAACTGAACAATTCCCCTCCCCCTTTTACTTTCTTTTGTTTACAACTAAGTGAACTTACTTTGTCAGTAACTTTTGGGCCTTTAGAAGCACCAAAAACATACGACGGGACAACAAAAATCACTAGAAAGCACCCCAAAATCATTGCTGCTATGACTTTCTTCCTCCTTAGCAGTAAACGTGTGCAGTCGTTCGTTAAGAAATTCAGCTTGCCGGTTCGTAACACGGTACAAATGTGAGGTGGATTGATTTGATTGGTATTTGATAAATTCATTAAGTGTTAGTGGCGGGAAAATTTGAACATGGTTTTCGTTGACGTCCGCGTTCCACGTGTCATTCATTTATCGATGCAGTTTACTGTTATACGGCAAATCAATCAGGGGCGGATTAAGGCGGGGGCGTGGCGGGCGTGCGCCCCCCTAAAATTTGCAAAGCATAGGTTGACTTCAACATATTTAAGTATCAGAAGAGACCATTCAATCTTTTTTAACATTCAAAGTATATAAAACAGTCAGTTTAACAGAATGAACGTGATAACTAATCAACTAACCTACGCTTTAGTAAAGTTCTATAAATAATTTCAAAGGAACGTGTCAAACGCGGAGCTGTTTTTTGATGACACATATAATAGGTTTTTAGCAATTAAAGTAAAAACAAATGTTACATTGTATTTGCGGTTTTTATAATCAATTTGTTTGATAATCGTCGTTCCAAAACATCCCTTACTCACTTTCACAATTGCATCATGACACGGTCAAGAAAACAGTCGGCAGGTGAGATTCTTTTATAATATCCATAATGAAAGTAAAATACTGTTTCAAGCGAAAGGTTAGTAAAACTGTTTATTAATTTGTATCGATCTCTGTGTCTATACTTTTTTTCTCTCACTTGCAACCTAAATATTTAGCCGAATTCTATACCGTATTACTGTATGCTTGGGATCCAAAGAAAATAAATATAACTGCGTAAATGCATCTCGTTTTGATTTTAGTTGTTTGTGGCAAACACAGTAAAGTCTGACACGACCTCCGAAAATCAAAAAAGTAAAAAACAGATAGCATGAAAGGACAATTAAAAATAGCTGGTAAAAGTAGAACTTTTCGTTTGAAAAATATATTGGTCAGGTGAGCAATTGTGATCTGTCTCGTCTCACTTTGCGTCCGTCTGTCCGCCTGTCTGTCTGTAGATTGTTGTCCAGTGTGGATTAAGGTGGTTTCGGCTTGAAACTTTAATTCCTTGCTAATTTTAACACACAATAGTTCGAGATATCTTCATTTCACCCCTTAATGAATATTTCAATAATTTTACCTAAAAAAAAACTCCAAAATTTTTTCGCCTCGCTCCGCTCGGCGAAAATTAAAAGTTGCGCCCCCTAACTGGAAATCCTGGATCCGCCCCTGTCAATGACCCAGGTAACACACAGCATATTCAGTAAAATCAAGGATTTTTACAGTGTACAAATCCTTAGTCAATTATATATTATTTTATTAAAGCAAAGATTTGTCAAGTAATATACTATACAGGGACGGATCCTCGAGACGGATCCAGTCATTTTTTTAAAAGACTCTTAAACAATTAAAAGGGGGATGACAACCATATGTCCATATTCAAGTGTATAAATCGTAAAAAAAAAGAGAGGTTCCAATCCACCTCCCTAGAAACGCCACTGCTATACAAATACTTGATAAATTTAGACATTGATATAGTATATATGCTCAGCGAAGCATTTTATTCCAGTTGTATCATTTCTTGTGTATTGTTTACTGCAATTGTTTGATATAAAAAAAATTAATGTACTGACTATGCCTATAATGGGTCCTCTATTGGAAATAAAATGTATCTGATCTTATATGAATATTTTACTAAATACGATATATCATAAAAAAAATATTTGAATTATTCATAGTAAATAAATTCAAAAACCAATCATGAGTAGCGCTCTGTGATTATGCGTTATGTAACCACGGATTTGTATAGTAGTCTTACTATTCAAATCCTTGAAGTTGATATAAAATAGATATAATTTCACATACCTTGTATCTCGTGTGGCTTTTTTTGTTTACCTCGTCACATGTTCGTCTTCTTTTACGCTTACACTGTCGGAGACCACTATAACACACTAAAGTAGTGTCAGTACATAAACAAAAGTATTCAAATGCTTACTCCTTAACAAAATATATTGTTGAAGTATTTTAAAATGATAAACCCGGGTCAACAACGCTGATATACTGTTAATCGTCGAGTGTATCATCGGCTTAAAAGTCATTGCTTCGGTACTGACAGTCACAGGATTTATAACATATTATTGTCCTTATTTAAAGTTACCTATTCAAAAATTAAGAATTTATAAAGTTTATTTTAAGTTGAATTAAATCTTTTTTCACTAGCAGCAACACTTTAACAAGGATTTGCAAGCTTCATGACAACTTCATCATAAATATTAGTATTCGATCTATCAATAGAATATTTTTCTATGAATTAAATTTCCGCCGTTTACCCCAATTCAACGATGTATAAGTATCAATTAAGGTCAATTTCTAAACATGCAGTAGCATATCATCTTTTAGTATATAACTAATTTAACTGAATTTTTCTTTATGCATGACGTTCAGTGGAGCTGACACTAAAAAGACCAAATTAACATAAAAAAGGGGAAAGTTAATGATTATGCGAAAAGATGTTTCAATAGTGATAAAAAGGGCAATATTTTTTTCATGATCGATTCCTTGAATATTCTTTTGGCATCTTTCGCCTAAGGTAGACACGTTTGCTTGATCCCCCTTTTAATTTTTTTTTTCTAATTTGTACCATTCAATTTTCACTTCGTCTCTTTTATACATTCCGTATGCGGATTGGCTTGCGTTTTTGTCTTCGTCAGTCAGTTAACATCGAGATTCGTTTCGTACCGTTGGAAATACGTTGTCCAAGTATTCGCAATTAGTGTAGATCAACTGGTTTCATAAGTTTCGAGTTTCGTGTAATTTGTATCTACCTATATAACGGTTCATATCAGAAAACCTCTTTATCATTTTGACCATTTTCATTTTTTTTTTCAAATGCACTTTTATTCAGACTAAATTTACATCCGTCTTTCTAGAGTTATGCATCTTTGTTCATTATTTGATTCGTTTGCATTGTTTATACACTAGTTTTATATATATACCGGCGTCACACATCAGCGTATATCTTTTATATCTTTTATATCTGGGCGTCACTGGTGAGTCTTGTGTGGACAAGGCGCGTTTTTGGCGTATTGAATTTTAAACCTGATGCTTTTTGTTATCTATTAATCATGTTTTTCTGTGTCTAATATGTTCTCCTATTTATTTGTATTGTAGTCCTGTAATATTATGTTGTCATTTAAATGTTATATTTAACTTTGTCATTAAAGTGCGAGGTTTGGCATGCCTTAAAACCAGGTTCAACCCACCACTTTTATTCCCCTTTAAAAGTGTCCTGTACCAAGTCAGGAAGATGGTCATTGTTATAATATTGTTCGTTTCTCTCTGTGTTGCATTTTAACGTTGAGTCGTTTGTGTTTTCTCTTATTTTTGAGATATTGAGATAAGACGTGGCACGGTACTTGTCTATCCCAAATTCATGTATTTGGTTTTCATGTTACATTTGTTATTCTCGTGGTGTTTTGTCTGATGATTGGTCTGTTTCTGTGTGTGTTGCGTTTCGGTGTTGTGTCGTTGTTCTCCTCTTATATTTAATGCGTTTCGCTCAGTTTTGGTTTGTTACCCCAATTTTGTTTTTTGTCCATGGATTTATGAGTTTTGAACAGCGGTATACTACCGTTGCCTTTATATAGCTCCGACGTACGCTGATCGTGTTAAAAAAATCCTGTACGCTGCCAATACGCTAGTATTTTTGGATGCATTCAACCTGTAAATCATCTGTATCGTGTGCACAACGAGCTTTAAGAGTGTATTGGGCGTACAAGAAGCATTACTAAGCGTTTATCGGGCGTTCAAGTAACGCATATTGGCGTATGTCTGGCGTTGGTCTAACGTAGATGGAATGCAAGCTACGAAGGAAAAAAAATCTCTTGAACGTATTTGAGACGCGTCCCGGTCGTATCTTGGACGATAATCCGTGCCTTTGGCGTGTCTGTGACGTTTATTTATGGTGTGCACGTGTTTGTTTCAAGCAGAACCGCATACATTTCAGTTGAAGTCTTGAAGAGGGTCGAAAGATACGAGAGGGACAGTCAAACTCATAGATCGAAAATAAAGTGACAACGCCATGGCTAAAAATATAAAAAAATGCAAACAGACAAATAAAAGTACACATGACACAACATTGAAAACTAAACCCCAATAAAAACTAAAGGTAAACTCAGGTGCCACGGAAGGGTAAAAATACCCTGCTTCACATGTGGCACCCGTCGTGTTAGTCATATCATTACAAACCAGGTAAATAGTCTAATTCAGAAGGTCACATTCATGAAAAGGGAAGGGGATTGTAGTTACAACGTAAGAAACATATCTGATATCATCTGTGAAACGGTTATTCCATAACGGCCAAATAACTCGTGTTGGCGTCCGTAAAATTTACGAAGGAATAATTTCAACTTCAACATTTGTAACTCTTGGTTTAATAACTTCCTTGTGAGCAGCAATCCTCTATCAAGGAAATCATGATAGGAAATAAAACACTGGAATATCGTATCAATTGGTAGATATATACTCCGTATTCAGGCGCTGCTGGAATGTTGCTACTTAGAAATGGAAAGTTCACAATGGGGACGCTGAAATTATCTCTTCTTTATTTTCGTAAAGTTTTGCTTTCAATAACAATTTCGAGAGGTAAGTCAAGATATGAGGCCGACTTATCTGTATCTGTTGTATCCTTTATCTTTAGTTCGATGAGATAGATGCGTTCAACATAGTCAACAAATTTTGATTTATATATCATCTATATAGCGGAAAGTAAAGTTACAGTATATTGCTTACTTCGTATCTTTCTTCATAGTACGAAGTTCCTGTATAAAGTCAGCCTCATTATAATAAAGAAAAAAGTCGGCAAGAAGAGGGACACAATTTGTTCTTATTGAAATGCCGACAGTCTGTTGAAAAACACGTCCTCCAAACGTAACAAATATGTTGTCAATCAAGAAATCAAGCATCTTGATAATGTCAGTTTCAGAGAATTTTTTGTTTAAATCAGAGTAATCCTTTACAAAGTAGGAGTTATCCCTTCCTAAGATAATATACTTGTCTCTACGTTGGCCAATCTTTTTTTTGAAACAATGCAATACCAACTCTTTCAATTTGTACTTAAGTTTGGAATAGGGAATACTTGTATAAAGTGTAGAAAAGTCAAATGTTTTAGTACTATTGCAAGATGAAAGAATCCCAGATTGTGTGTATCCTGAAATATCTTTGGATTTTTAAGTATCCACATCTGTTTCACGCCACCTCTAGAATAGGCAGTTTCAAAATAACGCTGAAGCCCGGCTTTGATTGCTGATAAGATAGACGTTAATAATTTAGAAAGATGAAAGAGGTTTCGTGGAGGACTTGGAAGACCTAGCAATATACCGTTGTTTGTAAGGATAATTATGTTATTTAGGTATCCAATACTGTGATGGATGATTCAGTTTTTCATCTTTGGTTGAAATTCCAAAGGAATATAGATCAGATCATGATAACCCAAGATTTCCTCTTTGGTATTAAAGTGTTGTGAGGAAATATGTCAAGAACTAATTCATTTATCAAGCAGTTAATGTAATGAGTTTTACATGTACACACACAAACGATGTTGTTTGGGGGAAATAACATATTTGTCATGGAGGTAGGACAAGTGTTTTTATCGATTTGTGTCCTATCGTCCCGATTGTGATACATGCATTAAAAGAGATGCCTATTTATCGAAACACCAAGTATCGCTCCTTTTGATGTTCGTGCGTTTCCTTAATCTTTTTTACCTTAATGTTTTCTCATTAAATGAGATTTGAACATTACCAAAAACACGCACTATTGTTTTTGTTTATATTTAAAGAAAAAAAAAAACCAGTGTGACATTGTTTTGATTTGAGCGCCATCAATGAGTTCCTGGTTAGAAAAAACGTGCCTTCGGCATATAAAAATTTCCGACCGGTATCTTTGAATAGTTTTGAATATTGATTCAAAGGAATCACGTACTGCACTATAGTTCAATAATTTCATTTAGTAAATTTAGTTTAAAAAATATCATTTTATATAGTGGATTGGGAAACAACTTATTGCAACTTAGTGGACGTTTCGTCTCCGAGGTTATCAACATCCCAGAAGAAAGAGATATGAAGATCTCTTAACACGTGTAAGCCAAATTAGTTTCCTTCCGACGAACAATCATCGTTTCTGAAGACATCACTTGCAAATGGTGTCAAGTGGGTGGCGAAAATTCTGTTCCTGAAGTTTTCTCTCTTCTCATTAAGTAAATGGTTTGAGGACTAGACATGGTACATATAAAACCAATTGTTTTTTGACAGTTTGGTAGCAATCATGTTTACCACAGAGAGCATAACATATTATATGTAAACTTTTTGTACATAGAAATATTGTAACATAACATGTATGATGACTTAAACAAAAGAAAAAAATATCTAAATCCAAATATCGTTATAAAACGGCTATGGTACACCTTAAAATTTATTTCATGTATCTTTCAGTCAAAGAAATGAAAGGGTTAATGGTTATTCCTTTTAAATAAATAGATGTATTAAATGTTTTGTGTACTTGAATTTCTCCCTCAACTCATATCATTGAACGATCGGTCGCAAGATAATTAGTAAACTTGAGATCCAATAAAAAGGTTTTGTACATCAGAAAATGCCTTAACCCTAAAAGTACACTCTTAACTTAATAAGACATTGCAATGAGTCGATATGTTGACAACTGGTTTGATATATTACGTTATTGTGAATGAAGTTGCATTACTTTTAATGATTTAGAGTACTTAAATATTGTAGTACAAGTATTACTTTCTTTGTTCAACTTACTATTTTTAAAAGTCTGTCAAACGTTTCAATTATTCTTTTGTATTCATAAATCTTTAAATTTGTATACTTTTATTTTATATTTTTAAATAAGAAATTTAATAGTGCAAAATATCATAAATAAAATGTTCATTGTCCTTACCCGACATTTGAAATGCTAACAATACCCTACATATGTTTTAAGTGGTATTCAATGGTACCAAATGTATGTTCCTTTTTAAAAGAGTCAATTAAATTGAGAACTCTTGTTGAACTGATTGTTTAAAAAGTGTTGCATATGTGTTATAAATCATGTGAAACTTGAAATTTAAAAAAAAAAGTTGAATATGTTTTATATACTTGAAGGGCCTGGTATGACTATAAAACAAGTGTATGTGAACTTTCTTGTAAAAGATAACTTTTTATATAATCAACATCTTGATAACTGAATTGCTATTGATATGATGTCTTCCCGTATTCTGATTTGCTGATATGTTCCCGTTTGTGTAATGTGTATGTGGTGGGTTTTTTTTCTCTCAAAATATGAAATAAATATATATCAGTAAGGTGTCCTTAACGATTTTTTGGCGCAATTCTTGATGATAGCACAAAGATGCAACTGCGACTTTTACGTATAAAAAATAAAATATGGTATGATTGCCAACGACACAGACATTAACAATTATAGGTCACCGTAAGGCCTTCAACAATGAGCAAAGCCCCTACCGCATAGTCAGCGATAAAAGAACCCGAAATGACATTGTAAAATAATTCAAATGAGAAAACTAAGCCTTTTTATGTACAAAAAATGAACGAAAAACAAATATGTTACACATAAACAAACGACAACCACTGAATTACAGGCATAGGTATGCGGCAGACCTAACTGTATATGTTTCATCCTTGGTATAAAGTTCGATGATAGATGCGTTCAACACAGTCATCAAATTAAGAATTATTGAGCGAGACATCATCTTTATAACAGAAAGTGAAGCTAAAGAATACTGCTAACTTCTTCTGTTTCTTCCAAAAAAGGTTTGTTTAAATTCAGCCTCATATGCATATAGGAAAGTCATCAAAGAGGAGAAGTACAGTTGATTACCATGGGAATAACGTTTGTATGTTTAAAAACACGTCCTCGAAACGTAACAATTTTTTAGTTGGTAACCCATATTTGTTTTCGCTTAATCGATGTATATGACCGTTGAACAGCAGTATACTACTGCTGCCTTAATTTATCAATCAAGAAATGACAAAATGTCTTGATAATGTTTGTTTCATGAAATTTTGTAATAATCTGAATGAATTTTGAAGAAAGTACGACTTATCTCTCCCGGTTTCTACGTTGGTCATTATATTGATGAAACTCTTTCAATTTTCCTTTTAGTTTGGAATGGGTAATACTTGTGCAATAAGTAGAAAAGGAGAATGTTTTAATATTAATGCAAGATGAAATATTCTTAGATTGTATGTACTCTATAAGATCTTTTGAATGTTTAAGTATCCACATCTAATTCATGTTTACCTCTAGAATGGGTCTATCCACAATTGATAATTAACGTTTTATTTTATCCATTTTAAGGACTTATCCTTTGTGAATTACCTTAAATTTTGTTTTTGTTTTGTTTATTCTTATCCATTTAAGGGGGCTCGCGGATATAAATCATTATTTATTTAAATATAGGATTTCGCTATTTTATTCTATAAATAAACTTTAACCTATACTTAACAGCAAAATAAAATAAAAATATGGGGATCACCTTCATTTAAGCTCACAATCTATCTGCGAAAGAAGCATGCATTTTTGTTGAGGTACTGTTTCTCCTTATAGGAGAAAAAAGGTAATATCGAAATAAAAAAAACTAAATTTCAGAAATCGCTGAAATTTTACAATAGTTTAGATTAAGTACAGTTTATTTGAAAAAAAAATAATAAAAAATATAGGTCACTGAAGAGTTAAAAAAAGTTATTTAATTTATAATGCCATAAGATTACATTTTTGATTTTACCAAAAAGAGCTAATTGGGAGCTTTTTTCAATGACCAAAACGAGTTGATTTTTTGGTTCATTCTTGTACCATATCATATCGAGTAACAACTAAATGTGTAATAAATAAAATTTGTAATGATACAAATTTTGCTTATTTTTTGTTCCCTCGAGCCTCCTTGAAAGTAGTTAAACTGTTATATATCATAAAGCGAGCGTCATGTTATTTTTTAGTTGACATACAGATTTCCAGAAAAGGGATAAATGCCTTACTAAGAACTATTCATACTGTTTTATTCATACATATTTCAAATATCGTTCGTTAAATTATTCCAAAGACTACAGGTAAACGGATTATAAGATATGTAGGTAAGTCATGATCTTGATCACCTCTGTATTTCAGTGCACTCTAATTGAAATATTGATTCTCTGTAACACCTCAAGCATTACTGAAGAAGCACCATGTGTCATAAAGATAGGCGAAAGAGACCAAAAGGGTCAAACTCATAAGTAGAACATTCACTGACAACTACATGCCTAAACATATAAAAAGACCAAGAGATAAACAATAGTAACAAAACACATCATTGAAAACTAGATTGAGAAACACGATCCCAAGCTAAGAAATGGGGCGGGGGTCTGATGTAGTGTAATGGGTGCTGAAAATGTGATTAAACGTTATAAAGCATTAGAATATATATGTGTTTTGTTTAAATATACTTTTTAACTTTTTTGGTCTTTTGGAAAATGTTGTTTGTGCTGTATTTCGACCCTTCTACAACGAAATTTGTTTTACATGCACACGTATAATAATTGCGGTTTTATCTAACGAAATAATAGGTTTGAACGTAGTTTTCAATTTAGACTCGTGTATGGGTTTTTTTTATTTTGGAGGGGGAGGGACACAACGTTATCTTGGTAAAAATATGCAGTTAGATTTTTTACAACAAATTTCTAGAATTACAATCGTTATGGTTTTATTTCATGATATCATAAACTATTACATGATGTATTTCATGAATGAAATTGATTGAAGAAACAAATTGTATAATCTTGCAATATCGGAACTGAAGCATTCATTAGTTTGTAAAATAATAACCGTATTAAATTGTTCATGTTAGCTTACTGTAAATGTAATACATTATTAACAATATTACCACTTCCGAATAAAATGTTGCAATTTTTTTTTGATTTGTAATTGTAAAATATTTCTGTTTCGCAGTAACACTACAATTCAATTTCCGAAATAGTTTCTATATTGTTCTAAATTAATATGTACAGCACTAATTCCCTTTAAAAGTCAAAGCAAAGCTTACACGAATGCACCAATGATTAATACCTCAATACGATTTTTTAACGCCCGAAGAATGAATTATTTGTTAGCGTAGTTGTTACTTAAAATAGTTGTACAGTGGTTCTTGAGTTTTCATTTGACAATTTGACAAAAATCAAAATAGATCTAGACAAAGAGCTAAAATTGATATGATATGAAAAATGCTAGAAAAAAATAGATATGAAATATTTATTTTTACTTTTTGAGAAAATAATATCATTATTAATATTCTGTCGTTGGAAATACTAAATTTATACGGCAAATGTTATAAAAATACTTGAGCATGAA
The DNA here is from genome assembly GCF_036588685.1 of Mytilus trossulus. Taxonomy (NCBI): domain Eukaryota; kingdom Metazoa; phylum Mollusca; class Bivalvia; order Mytilida; family Mytilidae; genus Mytilus; species Mytilus trossulus. Next base: position 67,561,276 of record NC_086376.1, on the reverse strand, counting down.
AAGTTACGCAAAAACTTAATAGGATTGTGTCAGTATTTTGAATCAGTTTATATCAACATGAACTTTTTTACAACTATCGATAAATGTCCACGTAATTTTATTTCGGTTTATCATTACCGGCTTCACTCTTCATTATATTTAATTAACACTGTAACCTCCAGAGATGTCTTTTTTAAGTTTGTATAGATGAATCTTCCATATATTAAATTTACTTTTTAATTCTTAAGATCAAATAACGGTAATTGCGAATTGAAACTGGTAGGAGCTAGTCTGTTTGAACCTATACACCCTTGAATTGTCGGTAATCAATACATTATCTTGATAAAAAGTAATGAAAAAGTAAAACAAGTTAGTCGTAATACCAAATCGATAGTTTCAAAATCAATTATGCATTGATAGTTTAATAAGGAGAACTATTTAATATTCTCAGTACACTTTTGTACCTCACGCATGCATATTTTTTTTTAACATTTAATAAGAATTTGATTGACGTATTTTTAATTTATTTATTTTAAACCATTTTTTGCTTGTGTACATTTTTGCGCATTACGACATTGTCTATTTACATTTAATCGTTATAAAGTAAATTAGATAAACAATCGACCTGAAGTTATTGTTTGCCGAAAACACTCTATATATAGTCAATTGATTAAAAACAAAGCCGATTAATATGTTACGAAGCCATTTTTTAAATGTCCAAAAATCTATCCAGTTAATGATCAAAATAAAATCATGCAAATGGCCAAATGATTTCATGAAACTGTGTTCCAATGCCTACTCCGAAAAAAATAAATAGTCTAACATATATACATTTCTACATGCATGTTTACGTTTTAGTAATACATTAACAGTGACTATGACTACTTGTAATATGAAAATAATACTGGAAAAAAAGTTCATTGCTAATGCTTAACTGGTCTCATTTTAATATCTCAAAACAAAACTTTCTAGAATGCATGTGAATATGCATTCGTGTCAAATAATTTATTTCTGTTTTTACTTGCATAGTTTGAAAACATTTTGATTTATTTTTAGAATGTGTAACAGGTTCTTCACAAGTCGAAATGTACAATAAACTTTTTCAACTTTTTCTATTTAAATCTTGTTGATACGATATTTTTAGCTGTAGATTGTTTTCTCAATGATACGTAAGATTGATTCTTGCCTGACTATATTAGCAGAAACAAACAAAAACAAAAAAGTATTTCCTAAATAAGAACAAGGTACTTCAACCTTTCTGCAAATTAAAATCAGCAGCCAATCTACTCGGTCCAGTAAGTCCACCTTGTATTTGTAATGGTGAAATAGTTACATCTCCTAAATCTGTTGATTGTTTTAAACTGTCATTTAAAACCATTTCAAGTTCTCGCTGTCGTTCAACTTCAGGTTTTAAATGTAGACTACTAAACTCGCGACACAATTTCCCATTTGCGCTTCTTCTATTTCGAAAATGTCCTTCTGCAGTGTTCGGTTTGATATAAGTTTGTGATCGTTTGCCCTTTGATTTGAAACTTTGAACTTTAAAGCCATTGGATAACCATAAAGAGGTTTCTTGTCTTTTAAGTGGATGTATGTTGACAAGATGCTGATGAAAAACGTTCATATGAACCTGATTACCGTCAGATAACAGTGTACCAGAATGACTTTTGAATCTAGTTTTGTTGTTGTAATGTGGAATCTTCCTGGAATAAAAATTATACAGATTTTATAAACTACAATTTTGATTTTAAAAAAATATTTCATTTTCCTAATCTAATTAGTTGACTAATCAATTATTTATCATCTTTTGTATATAACAGACTAATAAGAGTAGTTACAAAGCTAATGGAACGGCCGTTTAGCTTCAAGGTTTTTTTCCTGAAGAAATATTCTGATTCCAATAACTGCTCCCATCGCTTTTAAAGTTGAATGGTTGCACCAAAGCATTTAGTAGGCCAGGTGCACGTTTCCTGTACATAACAATCACCAGTGGCGTTCGAATCAAACAGTTGGAAATGGTATAAAACGGAATTGAAAGGCAAAATAAAACCAAAATTGTGTAAATTAAATAGGAACAGTCATCGATTGCCAATGTTATCTTTACTGTTTCCTTTTTTAAGCCTTGCCATTTTGATAATCACAGACGCAGTTCGTTAAAATAAACTTTTGTTTAGGTCATTAAATTTTTGTGTATCAACTAGTTTACAGTTGGAGTGTTACAATGGGGTTCTTTCGTCAAATATACTTCTAGTTTAATAAACTGAATTTGCTTTGCAAAATTAGGAATTCTGTAGATAAAAAAGCAAGGTTCGAAAAAAAACTAACCTTTTCTCTTTTGGTTCCTGGTCTTCAATTTGCGAATTCGTATTTTTAATGATAAAACTAACATTTCCATTTGGATCATTTGCACAGCTGTATGGTATTGATGGGGCAATTATGCCAGTAGGCTCCGTGCTGTGAGGTCGTCTACTTGTGTTCAGCAATTTCAGGCGTATCCCAGACATCACAACACGTTGTCTATAAGAGCTATACGAATTTTCATACAGCGCTGGTAATTTCTTAGAATTACAGAATGGCGAAGCAGTGGAAAGTCTTGCTGGTTCCGGAGGAATAATGGTCAAATCATGGCCATTTGAAGCACAGTCGTGACTACTGGTAACTGACGCATCACCGTTGACATAATATGGCGGGGACGTCTGACCTACCTCTTCAACACCTATACAAAATTATACTTTGGTACAGTAATTCAAAACAATAATATTGTAATATTAAAATGTAACATGAATAAAACCCAAATCTTGTGTCTTTAAATGTGATTAGCGTCTTATCTAAATAAAGATATCAACAAAAGATAAACAAAAGTACACATTTAAATTGTTGGTGTTTGCATACAAGGTCTGTTTGAAAACTTAATTAGTTTGCCGGTATTTTTTTAAGCTTTGTAAGATGTGTGTTTTACCAATATCATTTGCATATCTATTGTGAACAATTTGTTATATCTTTTTTGGTGCATTCTGACTGCTGATTTTTAGTTTGTATGAGTGCTTAGCTACATCGTGTAAATATTATAAAGTGGTAAATATTTCAAGTCTGTTCAAGGCTTAATATGGGGTAAGATTGGTACATTTTTTAAAGTTACTATAAACAAAATACACCTTCCAAGGAAATTTCAAAAAGGGAGGAGTCCATAAAAATACTGATAAAATCAAATGTAAGACTTTCAAAAGCTTGATACTGATCGTGAACAACACGTTAGTCCTAGAGAACCACATTAAACATCAACAAGTACAAACCGGAACATGTAACAAACAATAACCATTATTTGAAAATGCATCAAATCTTATTACCACAAATAATATCAAAACACAATCTGAAAGGGTCGGTTGGAAATACAAGGTGCATGGCTCGAAATAGCCTATATGTAATTTTAATTTAAAGCGTACTTTCATAAGGGTATAAGGTATCTTCAAGAGGGGAAAAACCAAGGCAAATCAACAAATGAAGTTCTTTGGTTAATTTTATAATAGAAAAAAGAATAAATAAAATTATGTCTTTTCAAAATTCAAAAAGGGAGGAGTCCTTAAACAAACTGATAAAATCAAGCATAAGACTAATTCAACCAACGAAACAAATGGAAAATTTATAGTAAAGTTTTATTGGTTCTATTTGCACTGTTTATTGTATACTATTTTCTCATTAATAAAATGACCTGATACTGATTAATTTGTTACGGAATCTTCTGCGCATACATTTGAAAAGTTTCCAGGCAACAAGAAAGAGGCTGTCTATTCTATATGATTGAACTCAGTCTTCTTGAAATAAATTATAGGCAAATGTGAATCGGATTCAAAACTCAGTCTCCTACAACTTCGAAATGAATTGACGAAGTATGTTTTACTGAACAATAAACAAACGCATACAGTCTTCGAGAACGCGCAAGATAATTTACAAAATCAACTCCCTATTAGTTCCAAAAGAATATATTAAATAAGTTTGTTCACCACCAACCAAAACGTCAGGTACCAGATAAAACATTAGCTTGAAAAAGAAGCACCAAGTACATGATAGGTACAAGATACACATAGCTTCACAAAGAAGCAGAAGCTAAACAAACGAAGCATTTTCCTACTAAAATTTATTAAACGATTTCATCTATTGCCAAACGAAAAAAAAATCATTTCCGATATAGTACTCATCTGAGAAGTACTCGATATATGGTAAAGTTATTTAACAAATCTTATAATTCTATTATAATTGTGAAGAAACTTGGCAAGTAGTTACAACGATTTAATTCGGTACCTTAAAAGCACCCACACATACCAATATTCTTGGTCTATATGCCATTTTGTACTTATTGTTACAAATCTGTTTGTTTATTGAGTGATTAAGTTTATAACACAATATTATGTTGGCTGTTGTATAATGTTTGACATTTTTACTTATTATGTCTGTTTGTTATGTTCACGCATTGTTGTCAATTTCATGGAATTTGATGTGACTGTCATACAAGTGAGAGGTTTAGCTAACTATAAAACCAAATTCAATCCACCATTTTCCACATAAGAAAACGTCTGTACCAAGTAAGGAATATGACAATTGTCATTAATTCGTTTGATGTATTTGACCTTTTATTTTTTTCATTTCATTAGGGACTTTTCTTTTTGAATTTTCTTGCAGTTCAGTATATTTGTGATTTTAATTTATACTATCAGAACGTATTTTAAAAAGACGGGTTGGAGATACACGGTGACTAGAAATAGCTCCACTGTAATTCAAATTTAAAGCGTACGTTTTAATTGGGTATCTTCGAAATAAACCCAAGGGAAATCAACAAATAAGGTTATTTGGTAAATTGTATTTTAGAAAAAAATTTAAACAAAAATACACCTTTCCAAAGAATGTATCCTATTTTCTCATTAATTAAAAAACACACTTGCTATTGATTGATTTATTTTTTAAAGAATCCTCTGTGCATATATCATAAAAAGGTCCATGGCAACAAGAAATACGTTGTCTATTTCATATTATTTAACTCAGTCGATAGGCAAATGTGAATCGGATTCAAAACTCAGCCCCCATACAACATAATTTACAAAATCAACTTAGTCCCACTTGTTCCAGAATAAAAAAAAAGTAAATAAGTTGGTTTTCACCACCAAGCGAAATGTCGGGTACCTGATACAAATAGCTTTCAAAGAAAGCACCGGATTTTTCCTACAAACATATTTTTAACGGTTTCATCTATGGTCAAACGAAGATAAAATATGGCCGAGTTATTACCCAACTAATGGAAGGTAGAATAATATGTCACGAATGTTGAACAAAATCGTTCTTTAAATACAAAGAAAACAAAGTTTGAAAATTGTGATCATTAAGTATAGCATGATAATTATCAATTAAAATTATCTGCAGACCATTTAACGATCTCCAATACAAAAATAAGATCAACCCAAGATCATAATAACATATTTACTATTTTGTAGAGCAATACTCGATATATGGTACAGTTATTTAACAAACCTTATTATTTCATAATTGTGAACAAATTTAGCAAGTATTATCAACGATTTCTTTAAACAATTGTATAATAATGTTTGTCGATTTAATAATTGTTGTATATGTTCCAGCAGTGGATATGCTAGAAAGCAAATGTGCTTGAATAAAATTGTGAAAGGAAACGGGGATTGTGGAAACTCGTTTTGGACTTTTGAGAACACCAAAACCTAGAAGTTTCATGCGCTATGCTTATTGTTGGAGATTTTGGTCAAGGAGCTGATTCTTTCAATCAGTAATGCTTCTTCAAATGCCACTTTCATGAATGTTTTGTATGCACTCGTGTGATACATTTATATAATATGTGTTTCTATGAAGCTTAAAAATATGTAGTTTTTATTTGTCCTGATAGAATGAACACCAAGATTTATAGCTGGGTAAAATGACGTTCTGACTAAATGGAATCAAGAAGGAATATTTCGCTCTTAAATCTTTTATATTTTCTGCACAGTCCAAATAGTCTATCAATTATCAATTTCAATTATCAATTATCACATCAATTGATTGGTCTAAATGGCAGTTTTTGGCCTGAAACTTTATCAATGATCAATCTTCCTTTAACTCCTAGATCTGATTTTGAAAGCATATGATGAATGGTGTATGCATTACATGAGATGTTTGTCCACTTTCAAGTATACGATATGAACCACGACGGATTGGGGACGGCTTCCACTTCTGTTGAGCACATGAATTCATCTTCAGTTTTGACGGGGTTCGTTTTACTCTGTCTAGAGTTCTATATTGTTTTTTTCACTATTGTTTGATTTTCACATTTATATTTTTTTATGATAAACTGTCCACGGCCCTGGTTTAACTGTCTTGAAAATAAAGTCATCATAGATACCAGGATTCAACTTTGACACTTACGCGCGCGCGTTTTGTCTACAAAAGACTTATCAGTGACGCTCGAATAAAAAATGTTTGAAAGGCCAAATAAAGTACGAAGTTGAAGAGCATTGAGGACCAAAAATTCCTAAAGGTTTTGCCAAATACAGCTAAAGTAATATATTCTAGAGGTAGAAAAGCCTTAGTGTTTTATAATTTATTATTATAAACATATCAATTATGATAACTCAAGTCTACACAGAAGTGCTGACTACTGGGCTGGTGATACCCTCGGGGAAATAAATATGGCCAATAAATATCCACCAAGTGAATGCAATGTTGTTGTCATATGTATTTGTAAAAGTAGCTTAATTGTTGTAATTTAAACAGTTAGCAATCATGATGAATTTGAGTAACTTTATACTCTCATGATTTTATGCCTATTATGTCTGTTTTGATCACGCATCGTCATAAATATAATGGAATTTGACGCACTTGTCAAACAAGTGAGAAGTTTAGCGCTATAAAAACAGGTTCCTCAATGCTCTTCAACTTTGTTTGGCTTTATAGACATATTGAACTGAGCGTCACTGATGGGTCTTATGAAGACGAAACGCGCGTCTGGCGTATTAAATGGTATCCTTTTTACAATCAATCCACGATTTTCTACACTTGAGAATGTCTGTTTTAAGTCAGGAATAGGTTTGTTTTATCATTTGATTTTGCAATTTGATTAGGGACTTTTTGCCTTTTGAATTTTCCTCAGAGTTCAGTATTTTTGTTATTTCACTTTTTAAAAATTTCTTTGAACATTTTTTTCTAGAAAATTGAATGCTCCAAAATGCGTACTACAACATAATGTAACGCGAAAGTGACTAATTTTCGCAAGGGAAATATTTTTTAGCATTTCTAGATTTAGATGAAAATGAGACAATATTCCTCTTTTACATTGATATTTGAATCTCACAACTAGAGGGAAGAACATAATAATATGTTGCGAGTATATTTTTTTTCTAGAAAGTTTTAGTTTATATCTAAATCATATGCTGTACATACATAATGATTGTGCTGTAAGCCCTGCTTGTTCACTTAGATCTTTGATAGCAGGATGATAAATTTCTCTGGACGATTTCGACCGTCTTGACTGTGGCCGAGGGGATGTCATCCTTCCATCAAGATTTTGCCACAGCATATTGTCATGGCAACAGAAATATTCACTGCATCTAAAAAAGGTAAAGCGTAAAGCGTTCATTTAATAAGTTACTTTGTATTGAATAAAACCATAAACTTTTGTTTCTAACTCAGGTTTTGTATACCAGCTGAAGGATGCCTACGAGTGCGGGAGTTTCTCCCTACATTGAAGACCCATTGGTGGCCTTCGGCTGTTGTCTGCCCTATGGTCGGGTTGTTGTCGCTTTGACACATTCCCCATTTCCTTTCTTAATTTTATAATAAATGTAATATACAACATCGAGAAAACTAATTTTTTTTGGCTTTCTGATTCTAATTTTTAATAATTGATTATGTTTTTTGGTTTCAGGTCTGTGAATTCTTAGGAAATCATGGTATTCTACAACCTTACGTTTTGATTCAGACAAGTTTTATTAGTTTATTCCATTAAATATAAAAAAAAACTATTTTTTTTTCATTCCTTTGTAATCACCTTTTTAGTACGAACGTGAATTCCAATATCTATTAGTCGAAATTGAAATATCAAAATGTCTATAGGAGGATCCTGGATACTGTAGTAGAATGATGATTACTAAAGAAGAAGAAAAATAGATTTTTTTTTATTTTATTTTTTTATCTTTAATGGAATATGAATTCATTTCGCTGCTGCGCCCTCTTCTAAAACTCCTTAATTTTTTTCTAAAATTTACTGTATCATAAAAATTCATAAGCAAACGTTCATATTAATTTATTATTATTATTATTATTATTATTATTATTATTATTATTATTATTATTATTATTATTATTATTATTATTATTAAAAACTTACTGAAAGGTTAAAATGTATCCTTTGAAATGACTAGTTTAAACTAAAAACTGAACTATTATAATACACAGAAATATTCGGAAGTAATTGTCCCAAGGATTATTAAAATCTAAACAAAACATGTAATCGACATACGTCAAATTTTTTACAATGATTTCTCCGCCATTTGATTGATTTCTAGTGATAAACTAAGTCACATTCACCCTGTGATTTTCATTTGTAAAACTTTAATTTCAGCAATTTGCCTTTTTCAAGATCACATAAGTAAACAATATTTAAAACGATTTTAAATTTTGGGTGAAATTAACATTTTATTATTGTGTCAAGCAAAGGTTTTTAAAGCCGTTTTAAATTACCCCCAAACAATACATATCTATTCGTTATCGGTGTAAAGTGTACCATTCAAGCCTTGCCCCTAAGACCTATCTATTGACAACCGCGTAAATAGATATCGATATAAAAATTAAATACATAAGAAAACAGTAAAACATTTGTTGAGTCACTGTTATGTCTTAAATGAATGCATTCAGCTTGATTAATTTACTATTGAAAAACTAGTGTTTATATTTAAAATTATTTGTTGCATAACTTGACAAGCATGTTTTTTTAGGTGAACCCATCACCGTTACTATATGTACTTTTACTTTTGATATTTCAACGTTTTTTCCTTATTTCTTCATTAAATTTGAGAATGGAAATGGGGAATCTATAATTGAACGTAAAATGAACTAGTTTTACCCGAACACAACGTTTTGTTCTGTATCAACTTTAATTTGAAAGTTGAAATCAAATATATTGAGAAAGACCAAACACATTAACCAGCAAAACCCGTCTTTACTAAACATGCCACGTTTTAACCTGAGTTAAAGACGTTGAAACTGCTCATCGGAAATGCTTGGTCGTTATTAAGCCTATATCTGTTATTTCACAAAGTTTGTTTCATTTTCTTTTTTTTAAAAGAATATTGGAAACAATCTTTGAAACTCCTCAGTATATAATTTCGATATCAACATCATGTTTGATATTTACAAATTTACAATTAAATGTAATGTAGATTAGGCACAAATAGTCTTCCATATAATTGACCCTCAAAGTCTCAGACAACACGAGTAGTAAGCGTGATAGTTTCTTTCTGTTCAGTCTCTGAAAAACGTTTTCAGGTTTATACCAGGTTGTTAAAAGAATATTGATCGTTGACCACAATAGAATAACTATTTAAACGGAAATGTCTGGAATCGTATATTATAGACCTTTTTTGTTGTTGTAAAAAGTACTGTATAGCTATTTTTCAAAGGTCAATTTTGTTCTCCTACATTAAATAATTTAAGTTTCAAAAATTGAGTTATAATATATATTGCTTTAATGCGAGTCGTGCTTTTTCATTTTAAAAGACGACCAACAAAGTCTACTGTAGAGTGTAAAACAAACACTAGTCTTACTTTTAAGTCTGACGAGATTTATAGGAAAATGTATTGAAAGCAATTAAGATTTTTATACTTTTAAACTAGCCATTTAAAGTGCTATCAAATAAAGCAACGTCGCTTGTATCCATTATAACATTGAATTGAGGCATGGTAACACGACAATTTTCAATCTGTTTGTCTTTAATGCTTTCTTATCTATAAATCAGTTGGCGTAATGTGGTATGATGTCCCTCATTGGTTTTTTTATGCCCCATCTACGATAGAAGAGGGGCATTATGTTTTCTGGTCTGTGGCTGCGTTCGTTCGTCTGTGCGTCCGTTCGTTCAGGTTAAAGTTTTTGGTCAAGGTAGTTTTTGATGAAATTGAAGTCCAATCAACTTGAAACTTAGTACATATGTTCCCTATAGTATAATCTTTCTAATTTTAATGTCAAATTAGATTATTACCCAATTTCACGGTCCATGGAACATGCAAAAGGACAGTGCGAGTGGGGCATCCGTGTACTTTGGACACATTCTTGTTTTTTATTATTTTAATATATTTGGACAAGTATAGTTGCTTTTGCTGTTGTTGTATTGTCAACGGAACACATACCAGTAACAGGGGACAGAACACATACTAGTAACAGGGAACAGAACACATATTAGTAACATGGGACAGAACACATACTAGTAAGATGGGACAGAACACATACTAGTAACATGGGACGGAGCACATACTAGTAAGATGGGACAGAACACGCACTAGTAACATGGGACGGAACACATACTAGTAACATAAGACTCTTATCTACTTTTACTGTAAACAGTCCTAATGTTTGTTAAAATCATAAAAAGTTCTGCAAAGCGTCAAACTGTCATACAAAGTACAATCATAATAGAAAAAAAGCCGAAAGGAATAAATGCATATTTTTTAAAATGCATGGAATTCAATCTGTTTTTTTCCCTTGTATTGGATACATTTTGCTGTGCCGGTTTGGGATTGTATCCCATAAATACGAGAGTGATTGTATCCCATAAATACGAGAGTACAAGATTTTCATTAACAGACTTTCCAAGAATAACTACAGTACTGGTATTCTGACAGCGATGTTGAACACAAATAATACAAATTCAGTTGTAGAAAATATTACATTTATCAATGTTTTTTTTATTACATATCTCTAAATATAGCTAAGCACGAGCTTACATACCAAAAGCAACCACTAGATTGAACCGCTTCTTTCATCAATATCATTTAAGCAAACTTTTTACTTTTTATGTCTAACTGAAAGAATTGACCAGTTTAAGTTACCCTTTGTGGTATCGTGGAAAGTATCAAGAGTAAACTCTTATTAGCCAAACATGGACTTGAAAATTTGAGTTGACAAACAGTATATATAATGCTGTAAGATCTTCAATATTTCCAATAGGAAATCAAACGCACTATACGTCTTTATGTTGTTTATATTGTTGCTCTATTGACATGCACATGCATATCTATATATGAGTTACGTAAGAAATGTGTTCAAAAAATAAAATATCAACTTACAGCAAACATTTGTCCCCAAGTCCCGTGTAATTCTTTTCTCGTGAGCCACATGCACTTGCACTTCCATAGTTTGGATACTTCATTTCAGACACACTAAACGTCTATGTGATTTACATATTTAAACCTTATTCACATTATAAAGTTTCAACTCTGCATATTGAATGAGTTATATCTCGATAAAAAGTTTATATTTAAGAATTTAGTCTAAGAGCCTCATTAATAACAGGTTATTTGACGTATGGAACGTAAAAGAAAGTTCGTATATTTGCTAAGTAAATATTTGTTTTCTATTGGCCGTATTAAGGAAACACATAGCTTACCGTCTACTCAAGGGATTTAATGATTAAGAGAAAGTTAAGTTGCAAGTTTTTTAAAATGAATTGAGAAAATATCCGTTTAAACTTAATAAGAAACACCTTAATAGTTCTCAATAAATATAATTGGTAAACCTTTTGTATATAGAAAGAAACATTTAAAGTCTAAAACTCACCATTTTAAAGTTGGTTATATTCCGTTTTACTTTACTTAAGGAAATTAGCATTTAGTTTTAAGAACATCAATACGCAGTATTACTTAGATTTCTCTCAAGTTTAAATACTTTAAGGTTTATTGATTAGGAAACTTGTCTTTTGAATCATAAAGGTGAAACGAGCGTTTGAGATTTCGTGACCCGTTCAAGTTTTCAACGCATTGATTTTCTTTTAGTTATTTTTTCACAATTTGTGTATTGGTTTGTTAAGACTTGTAACTATAGCTTTATGTCGATATTTCTAACTATTATATTCTTGACATACGAGACGTGATTTATAGTATTACGAAACATTCCATTAGCAACTATTGTTCTCCTTTTTCTGTTAGATTTTCGTTTTGTATTCCCGTTATTTAACCTTATATTTAGTTTGTATGGTTTTCACATACTGTATATTTAGAATAAAACTAGGCTTTTATGCAGGTATTCATAAGGAGTCGACCATGCAGCGCAATGAAGGCTATGATGTACCCGTATATTCATTGAACAATTGATGCATTAAGTGGCTGGATCTTTTCCGAGAGTACATATATATTGATTGTGTCTCAAGCATCTACTATTTAAACATAGTTATGTAAATGATCAATTCGGTTTATCATCTTAACCAACGTTAAGATAAATTAGAAAAATTATAAAACTATATGATGCGACGAGCTGTATATAATTCAAATGGCAATAGGTATAAATACAAAACGGGCAGAAGCTGTCAACTACATATTCACCGATTTAGATCAAATTTTCACATAGAAAACGTATATCCAAATTATAAAAAGTGTAAAATAAGCAATTTTAAGCAATAATGCATGGGGCCGATAACAGTATCAGTATTTCTTGTTTATTAAATTGAGTCTTCAATTAAACCCCAAGGTGACCTCCGAAGACTGACGAGGGTTATACCGAACCGATATAAACATCGATATAGTTATAAATAGATAGCCAACTCGTGCAATGCGATGTTTCTAGGTCTGTTAGAATTCATAGTATAATTGGTTAAAAATATGTTAGTCATCGTTTTTACCTGTAAGGGAAAGAGTTTTGTAGATCGAATTTACCCTTGTGTATATTTCAATGTTGAAATGTTTTTCTTTTAATAAATAAACACGCATACTAGTAATTCATATGTAACCCATCGCTAGCTTAAGGGGTAAATGGAAGTTCACATGACTCTGAAACAGATGTAAGTGAATAATTTTTCAGTGATGTTTCTTATCTTATTTTGACAAATTAAACCAAACTAGTTGCTAAAAGCTTATTCCTATTTTACTTTTTCACTTTCATCAATGCCGGATTGAACCAAAATATATGGCTAGGGTCCCATTAATTACTGCTTCTAAGCTGCTGTTGTGTATCAAAATTCACATGAATTCTGCTTGTTGAAATAAAATGGTTAACATAGCTCTTCAAATATTTACTTAATTGGTTGTAAACAAATTGCTATCTTGCCTCCTACCTTCGTATGTATATGAAGGATTTCGTGTTGGTTTTTTTGTGTTGTAAAATGTATACTTTGCTTGCACGTCCGACCTGAATAAAGTTTGAATTTGTTGCATCTTTTACGCATGCTGATCTGCGCGTTAAAACAAACTTCAAATTGCAAAAATATACCTTTTATTTGTTTTTCCCTATGAATTTCAACCTCTGTTGGGTAGTTGTCCAATTGGTTACCATATACCATGTCCATATTTTTATTTTTCTACATGTATAATGAATCATGCTAACAACTCTTTTCCTGGAACATTGGAAGGTCACGATATCATAATCTTCTGATCGGAAGTTTGTCGACAGTTTTCCTAAAATTTAATAGGTTGATTTACTTATTTAAGTTAACATATTAAAGAGAATGAATGAAACTTTAATACTTGAAAGCCGTGAGATACGCGGCGGCTATCATAGTTACAGATAGAAAACTCAGGGTTAGAATTCATAGAACAAAAAAAGGGGCAGTGGCAAATATTGCATGTATTATTTTAAACACAGAGACCCTGGCACCCTTTGCCAAAAAACCCTTTTTTTTCTTATTAATGCCTACGGACTTTATGTTTTGAATTGTAGTTTCACTTTCCATATTCGGTATTTATTCTAATGTAAGCTCCACGTGGTAAAAATAACGTGATGCAGGAATATAGTATCTTGGAGTTAGCGGCTATTTCTTTCTTTTCAGTCGGACATATACTCCAGGCAAACAACATGCATGTGTATATTTTCGTATTCAATAAAGAAAGTTGCCCGGCGGTCCGATTCTAGTCCAAATAATTATGACGTCTTGAAAGGCGTCATAATTATTTGGACTAGTCCGGTTCATGGACAGATTGGTTAGAAAGCAAGGTTTTAATTCTAATTAGATTGGAAAGCTTAATTCGAGGGATGAAAATAGAGAGCCCCCCAAAAAAGGGGGGACGTGTTCCACAGGGAATATGTTTATCAATGAACTCTACTTTTGAAAGGTTATTTTTTATTTAACTAAAGGAGAAACACGAATGTAAAACACATCGTGAATGGTCTTTCTACCTTTCTCCCAAGCCAAGAAATTGCCTCAGTTTAAATTCTGCAAACACCCCATAGAGCAAATTACGTGGATGATTAATATTGACCATTTGATATATGGCTGTGTTCAAAGCGACAGGCACATAAAGGTCAGAAATCAATTTGTTGAATGAAATCTAATCTTTAACTACTTATGGGTGCCGTAGGAGGAATTTTTAGCCGGCGAGGATTTCTTGGCTTGATTTACTTTGAAAATGACTAAATGGCTAACGGTGAACTTCATCGGCGCCGGCTAAATTTCCATGCCAGTATGCTGCATCTCACATCTTTTAAAACAACTGTTATGGCGTTGTTATTTTGTCATCAACTTGTGAGTAAGATATCCTTTGGCAAATCTCATATTCTGTCTCTTTTTTGAGTCCGTTGTAGTGATTGCCTTTCACAAATATCTTGCTGGTGTATTAGATATACAGGATTTTTTTTCATGGTCGTAAGCGGTGTGTCGCTTACATCAAATTTCTCCCTGGACAACAACAACAACAACATACTTTTTTTTCAAAAAGAAAAATGACAGAACAACCGAAACATAAGCCTCCCCATGGAATGGAACCATACGATTTAGGTCGTGGAGATGACTTGGGGGCACTTAGCAAAGAACAACAACAGAAACTGAATGATTTCAAGGTTTTAATATTTAAAAAAAATAAATTAAATTGAGATAAACAAATAATGTTTAGCACTGTCGTCGGATCCCTGTCGTCTATTAGTTTAAACATATGTATTTATAGTGGATTGGGAAACAAGTTATTGCAACTTATATTAATCCTTTTCCACTTTGTTGTTATGAGTGCTGCCTTGTAGCGGATTGGGTACAAGTCAAATCGGCACCTGGTTAACCCTCTTGCTGCCGGAGGGACACATATGTCCAAACCAGCAGTGCCAGAGGGATACTAATGTCCATGGCTAAATTTATGCAAGCTTCTCATCAATGCTGTATCTCTTTCAATTAAAAGATTGAAGATTAAACTGTGTTATGTTTTTCTTCGATGGTTCCCAAATGTAACGGTCATTATGTCGTGACGTCATATATTCAATGACGTCGTTGTTTGGCATTTTACGTCACAGATATTGAGCTGTCGTATTTACCGGCATATGAAATGCAACTTTGAAAAACGGTCGGCAGCAAGAGGGTTAAATTGGCATCTAGTGAAATTGGCACCTATTAAAAGTCAATTCGGCATCCAATAATATTTGATATAATATATGGGACAGGGACTATTATGCTAAGTTAGTAATTTAAGTATACTATATATAGCATATTAGTCCCAGATATATAAATAATTCTAAAAATGTATAAATTCAATCATGATCTATTTTGGGAGTTAGATTTGATAATGCATTACATGTTAAAAAGCATCAAGCAGTAAAAATACAAAAGTTAATCATTGAAAGTTTTCTCAACATTATGTGACTGATGTTTTGATAAATTTTCTTTCAAAAATAACTTTAATCACATAGTGAAAACACAATGTAACACCGGCTTTTGTTTCGCATATTTTCACATCTATGTGATACAATCTAATGGTGAGAATTAATACAAAAACCTTATTAGACCACAAAAAGACTTTTTATGGATATATGTGGTATCAGGAGAAAATTAAAATTAGAATTTAAACCATTCAGGAACCCTCATTTCCATTGTGAGGACAAGGATAATAGCACGAAATGCTAGGTTAAAGTATATATTATAAATTTGAATTAAAAGATTGAACTAGAACATTTTTAAAGATAAACTTGTATCACCTTAAGAAAATGTGTGTCAAAAACTTATAACTTGTACAAAAACCCTGTACAAATTATAAATTATAATTATAATTTGTACAAAGTTACATCTTGTTCACAACATATTTTAAACAAATTTAACATGGGTGCCGAATTGACTACATCAAGTGCCGATTTAACCAGGTGCCAAAATTGACTAGGTGCCGATTTGACCAAGTGCCAATTTAACCAGGTGCCGACTTGACTAGAATTCGGCGGATTAGCCTGCTCTTTTTTCAAATCTACAAGCCTACATAGGGTGTCTTTTTTTGCGCAAAAGATGCATGGCTTGCTCTTAACACAGGTCAGCCAAATATCTTTCCCTTGCGATGGACTATCATCATTTCTCAAAACCATACTCGCTAATAGTGTCAAGGGAGAGCCAAAAATACAGTTCTTTAAATTTTCTCCCTGACTGGGGATCAAACCAGGAACCTTTGTGTTGGTTGTCTGATGGGCTAACCACTATAGGGACTACACAATGACTCTCCTGTCCTTTAGGTGTCAGACCACCAATTACTCCCTTCAATTCAGAACGTTAATAAAAGTAGCCCTACTCAGTCACAAAATAGCGCTTTTGATGTCATATCATTGTTTACTAATCAACAAATTTGCAGTAATAAAACTTTTAGTGAGAATTAATGGTGTAGCTAATCCTGATTGGTTGATATATGCACCCATTATTTTTGTTAGAGACTGCATTATACTTAAGGTCAAATGAATTATTTTCCTGAGCACTAATGGAACTGAGATGTCTTTTAAGGTGTTAGACCTTGGTTCAGGGAGATAACTCTTTGAATCAGTTATGTGTTTGTAAAAGTGAAGTTACATCAACGTATTTTAAGCATTTACCTGAAACAGATTGAAAATAATCTACGTAACATAGAAGCTTAGAATATATTTATGAAAATGGTTGACACAAACGTACTGATGATTTTAAGAGTTATTTCCCTTAACCTAGGTCTACCTCCTTAAACGCTATGATGAGACACATTTATATTTTAAAGTGCAAAATTGATAGGCTTAACTGCTAAATCGTCGCATTTTAAAGCGCTCTTACGATACAGATACAGACACATGGTTTTTAACAATCACTACTCCTTACTTTGGAGGTGTACCTAAATTGGCAGAAGATAGATCTACACTTTAACACAGACCTCGACGAAGACACCTATAAACATACACTTGAACGGCGTACACACAGATTTTCATTTTAGGAAAGAAAGAAATTAGATTTGAACGATTTCAAAAGAATTTTACACATTATTTTTTTTTGTATTTTTATTTTTTCTGCCGGTACCAGACGCTTCTGTAGGCGGGTAAAAGTACCAGGTACCGGGTCTTAATGAATGCACTGAAAGGCATGGATGATAGGTGATAAGTCAGAGCTCCAGATAAGCTGCGTATTTGCATAATCAGTTCACGCAATAAAAATAAGTGCAACCCACTGCAAGTGGCCAATGCTGCGTTCTAAAATCCAATTCATGCAAAGTAAAACCCATTAAAGACCAGACTGCAACCTGCCTGCTGGGTGTGGCTTTATGTCTCCATTTGTCAGCCGTCATTCATAAATTTGTTGGGAGAAGAAACATATTAACCAAACATTTGGATAAAAATTGCTTTTTTGTGTTTTCTAACTCGTGTCGGTCATATTTTAAAATAGATCAAATAGCGCAATTTATATCTTGTTAACAAGAAATCTGTGAGGTTATGATAACTAATTACTTACAACAAACCAGCGATGATTTTCCATGTCTATTTTTAACTGACAAGTGCAACAACAAATTTATCAGTAGATAGCTTTTGATCCGTACTATCATTTTATGTTAGACAATTAATAGGGAGAATACAGCATCGAAAATAACCAACCCTAGCATTTACACCAACTACAAAATATATATGCCCAACACCAGGAACAGTTTTAAAAGTGCATATTACACTTATTCTATATTTTTAGCCCCAAAATATTTTTAGCCCCAAAAGGTCCCAAAATTTTTCCACTCACTCTGCTCGACATTCTTGGAAAATTCGCCCCCCTTTTCCAAATTCCTGGATCCGCCCCTGCAACTGAATTATTGATTAACTAGTTTTTTTTTTTAGCTATAATCCATTTCATATTTGTATTGCATTTTACCTTAGAAACCAGGGTGTGTTTGACTTTTGACTTACTGTGGAGAGAATATTTAGATATATACATGTATAAAAGAAAATACATTGTTTATGTTATACATGTACAAAATGTAGTTAAGAGTTGAAGTAAAAAAAGATGAAATTGAAGAGTTTTGAATAACTTAAAAAACTAGGAATACAAAAATATGCAACCAAAATTATGAAACCACATGTATAGAATACAGTAGTTTAGTTCTGAATAGGAAATCCCTAATCAAGACTCTATTAGGTACCTGCTTCAGAGGCTGACATTATACTTTTATATATTCAGTTACATGTATGTATTAATATAAATTTTGTCTATTGCAGAAAAAGACCAGAGTAGAAAATGAAAAATACCTAAGAGACCACCCAGAAGTAGAATGCTTATTATCAGGATTCCTTGGGTATGTGATGATGTTCAAGTAATTTTGGTGACCCCTCTCTTCTTTGCTATCTGCCTGTAATATGAAATGGATGGAAAATTTTAAAAGGGTTGTAGACGTAATATTAATTTTAATTGATTATTACATGTATCTTTTTTCAAATTTAAAAAAGAGAAATTTTTCAAATGAAGATACATTGTATATCTTTAAAATTTAAAATTTGCAGAATTTGTAAAAACAAAAATTAAAAAGCATGCCTTGTTACACATGTTACATATAACATGACAAAATTTTGTCCCAAAACCAAAGCTTCTTGTATATACATATTTTACAATATCTCTAGCAGTTAACTGTGTTGTTTCTTTGAAGATTCATTTCAAGAATGTAAAATAAGAAAATGCAACCCTTTCCAGCAGATACAGTTTGTTCTTAATTCAAAAGAAAGAAGAAAAAATATACCCTCATGAAACAAACAGATCTACATATATATTAAAGGGGATTCAAGAATTAAATACATTACTTTTGTATCATGACAATTTGAAGACATGACATGTACAAAATGTATACATTATATGTGGTGCCTGAAAATGACTCTGACTGTTTATGTAAATTGAGTTTGTATGGAACAATTGAATGTATATTTCATCATATATAGATATAGGAAGATGTCGTATGAGTGCCAATGAGACAACTCTCAAGCCAAGTAACAATTTATGAAAGTAAACCATTATAGGTCAAGGTACGGCATTCAACACAGAGTCTAGGCTCACAACGAACAGCAAGCTATAAAGGTCCCAAAAATTATTAGTGTAAAACCACTCAAATGGGAAAATATATGACAGTAGAAAATTTACACTATTTGAGGGATAGTGAAAGGT
Source organism: Mytilus trossulus (assembly GCF_036588685.1). NCBI lineage: Eukaryota > Metazoa > Mollusca > Bivalvia > Mytilida > Mytilidae > Mytilus > Mytilus trossulus. The sequence goes on along the minus strand of NC_086376.1, from coordinate 67,541,720 downwards.
TGGGGGGAATTTGAGGTACATGTATAGAAGCATGGCATTATGAAACTTCATTATTGTTTATATGCCATGGCTACGATACAAACAAGGCAAATGTATAAAGCTGGTAGATTATTTGAATAAATTGGGATGATTCTTTTTTGTATTTGCTAAATAAACGTCTAGCTATATATAGGGATAACTACAAAACTGTCCATTAAAGTGTGGTACTCCTCAACCCTTAGATTTTATAGACCTCTTGATTTCTTCAGAAACGATGATAACTTTTTAATGCCTCCACCTGAGGCAACTGATCATTAATTTGTCGCTGGTGGTCTTTAACGGTCATTAATTTTCAGTGACTATAATTAACTTTTTACATGTAAGTTAAACATTTTAAGATACATGTACACTTTTAAAAATAAGATAGATATTGTTAGTTGGCATCTGCATGTACATAATACTACAAAATATCAGTCCTAAATGTAAGTTATAAAAAAAGCGACACCTATTTCAATGACAGACTATACTAAGTTCATGTCATGTCGGGGCCTTTTATAGCTGACTATGCAGTATGGGCTTTGCTCATTGTTGAAGGTGTATGGTGACCTTTAGTTGTTGATTTCTGTGTCATTGTGGTCTTTTGTGGACGGTTGTCTCATTGGCATTCATACCACATCTTTTTTATATTTCATATTTTTCTTTATAGTCTGTCAATAACAGGAAACACTGTACACAAACTAAACCAATATATACATTTTTAACATGTACAATTTACATACCGGTAATTATTTTCTATGTCTTTTTATATTTGTAATTCAGAGAAGTATTAAAAGAAAGACCTGAAAACATAAGAGATTTTGCTGCAGGTGAGCGAATTTAAAGATGATTTGTCAGTGTTCTTCCCAGGCCGTTTTAGCTCTGCGATGTTCAGCGCTATCCTAATTTACCGCTGTGGTATTTGGGCAGACCGCAGCGCTATCTGATAAAAAATCAGCGCTATTGTTTTTGAATTTTCAAACTTCCGGTATTATTTTGTACACATTCCGATCACGTGATCAACAAGTTGTATATTAAAATACTTAATATAAGTGGTAGACAACTTTAAAGAAAGTCATTTCAAAAGAAAATCATTTCAAATTCTCTTTACTAATTTTTGTTAATTTAGATATTTATAGGTATTATTTGGTGATTGTTTTAACAGATGTATTTATAAATATAAATTATTATAATCTTGCTTATAAATTGAGCCTAAACATCCCTAAACCATGAAAAACACACAAAAAAACATATGACAGCAAATATAGGGTCATTTAAAAAAGGATTATTTTTTTTTATTGAAAAGTAAATTTAAATGGGACAGAAAACAATAGAAAACTTACTTATTTTTACATTGGAAATATAAAATTACAGTATATAGGCTATTTCAATCTAATAAAACTTTTCAAGTAATAATCATTGATCAATTTAACATTTCAACTATTTATTTCATGTATGTCTGAAGTGACTGATTGTCAGTACTAAAATTTCAGGAAGTAAATTCAGATATTTTTTAGAGGCCATTTAGGGATGACATTAAAAGATGATAAAAAAAGGGGGGGCAGAGGCGGGTCAGTGAAAAAAACTACGTAAATTAAAGTTTTTTTATCCCAACATTGAACTTTTGATGCCGTTCCTTAGATAAGAAGAATATGACAGTGTCATTGTAGTCACCTAATTACTTTTTTTTACAAAAATAGAGCCCCCTTAAATTTATATCAACCCATACCAAAGTCAAACTAATATCTCTCTTTTTCATTGCATGAATGGTGTCATTTTTGTAGGTTTGCCCTCATCTTAACCCTACATGAGTCTGATTGCTACACAAATTGGATACAAGAACATATTTACTTAGTAATTGTACCCTACTCAGTTGCTGTAGATTTTCTTTAAGATTTTATTTATGGAATCAAAGATGCATGTATATGGTTGTTCATTTTTTTAATGTTGTTTTGTAGATCATTTTACAAATACAGAATTACCAGGACAGTTACAGAAAACATTAGAGATTAGACAAGCTAGAATGAAACAGAATAGAATTTTACAGAAAATATAATGGAACTGCTGTTATTTCATATTTATTGTCATTGTGTATAATGTTGAATATTGTATAAAAGATTAAACTGTTTTAAGATATATATATATCGATCTCAGTTTCTATTAATTACTTGCTGCCTTTTATACATTAGCCATTCGGTATTCATCACATTCCCACAAAATTTCATTATCTGTTCAATTTATGTTTGGACACCACTGTTACAAACCCTTAATTAAACCAATACAAACTTACAGCTATCATGTCGTATATTGAAAGTCACAGATTTCTAAACCAGTTCGCATTGGAAAAGATGAAAAAGAGAAAAGATGTTTTCTCAAACTTTCTTTTGCCAACAAAGGTCAATGGCATCAACTTAAGCACTATCCTTTATCATAAATTAGTTTAGTCGAAAATACCTCATTATTTTAAAGATCAGTCTGTACCAATTTTTTTTTTTTTTTTTATACCTATAACAAACCAATTGCAACTTATTTTTTTCTGTTACAAACACGTTTTTGCAGGATCTCAATATTGATGTCTTCAAGTCTTAACCTCCTGATTGCACCTGTACTTGTTCCCAATTCACATATAATCTGGCTGGCCATGTTATTATGCGCGCTATTCAGTGTGCACCCGATTTTTTATGTCATTTCTTCATAGACAGAAAAAATATTACAGTCATTCCTTATATTGTTATGAAAAACAGCAGGGTCACCAGGGTGTGAAAACCATGTCATCTGAAATAAATACTAAGCATAGATCTAAAAATGGACAGATAATCATGACATTTAAAAAAAAAATCAGTCTTGTGTTCGTTTTTTTTGCAGTTTTGTATTAGTTTGCCTATAAAATATTGACACACAAAATGTATATGTTCCGGACCATATGAGTATTTGGACCATACGCGTATGGTCATGACCATATGAGTATAATACTCGTTTGGTTATTAACGGGCCGGACCATATGAGTATTTGGACCATATAGGTATTTTTTTCAAATTACGATTAAAACGATTATACAAAAACTATCTAAAAAAGCAATAATGGTTACAAATGTACATGACAATGTATTAATTTTATAATTCAAAGACTACCTAAAAATTAAATATGGATGTCCTAGTTAGTTTTCATCGCTAATTACATTCTTGCATGTAGCCTTGAGGTGACAGTTAATTCCACACGGTATCTTAGCTTTTTTGCATTTACTAGTCCTTGTTGTGCACGATCCTTTTCATTTACATCTTTTGTTTGCGAATGCCTTGAAAAGTTAGCCTTTTTGCAAAGTTCTGCGTACAGTGATACCGAGGTTTTGGGCCAGTACGATATATCTACGATGTTTTAAGAAGCTCTAGATCTCAAATATCGTAACACGACTGCAATACACCATATTCACAAGACACCTTAAATGTGTTACTTTCAATTGACTTCTTGTGTAACAGTTCATTGAGAAATTTTTGGAAATATTTTTTGAAGTCGACATATTGCCATTCACTCGTTATAACAAATCGGTAATAACCATCAGTAATGACCATCTGCAATGACCATTGGTATAAAATGTGTTTATTTATATAGTTTTGACAAGTTAATAAAATTAACTATTTGAAACTTTTAATTTTATTTAGCTTATCTTTTTGTAATGATTATATAAATTAATATAAAATTACCTATATGATAGCGTTTTTTTAATGAACAGTCATACCATATGAAGAGTTAAGACGTATTTAAAGTAAACTGTAACAGAGTGTTAATTAACTCGACCATACGCGTATGGTCGGACCATATGACATCAGACTGGGACTTCTCTTGAACTGAATTTTAATGTGCGTATTGTTATGCTTTTACTTTTCTACATTGGTTAGAGGTATAGGGGGAGGGTTGAGATCTCACAAACATGTTTAACCCCGCCCCATTTTTGCGCCTGTCCCAAGTCAGGAGCCTCTGGCCTTTGTTAGTCTTGTATTATTTAAATTTTAGTTTCTTGTGTACAATTCGGAAATTAGTATGGCGTTCATTATCACTGAACTAGTATATATTTGTTTAGGGGCCAGCTGAAGGACGCCTCCGGGTGCGGGAATTTCTCGCTACATAGAAGACCTGTTGGTGACCTTCTGCTGTTGTTTTTTTATTTGGTCGGGTTGTTGTCTCTTTGACACATTCCCCATTTCCATTCTCAATTTTATTAATTTTATATACCCATATGGTCATTACCATACGCGTATGGTCCAAATACTCATATGGTCCGGAACATATTTATATAGTATTGAGGAATTTTTTGAACTTATGTTCAATACATTGATTACTAGGATAATAATCCTGTCACGTATGAATTGGATAAAATATTTCAGAAAAGACTATGCTTATACGGCTCGACAGGGTGGAAGCTAAAAAGTGGACCAAAGTCCACGACAATTTGATTTAAAACCTTTATCCGACCTTCAACACGGCAACAAGCAAAATCAATAACGAATACTAGCTATAAAAATGTAAATGTTTAAAAAAATGTATACATTCGGCCTGATTTTTACTACAACTTTTTAAAACAATACAAACATCAGAGTTGTAACTAGACTCTTTTACAAGTGACGCAAAATATATTCGTTCAAGGCCCCAAGAAGCTCGAATTAAAAAAAAGAAGCAAAATCGTGTATGTAAAGCGTTTCCCAGACTCTTTCTTCCTCTGAAAAGTATTTAATGTTTAGCTGTTTTCGACAATATTCTGGTCTCAAAGCAAATTATATAGATTCAATTTGATTTAAGATATTTAGGTTTTAGGGAGAACTTCAAAAGACCGATATGTAGGATAAGACGAAAATCGTTTTTCTCAAAATCATTAATACCGATTCAGACAGTCTGTTCTGTTCTTGTCTTGTATTATGTTTAGACTTTGGTGATTTTTTAAGACTGAATTTTAATATAGTGACGGTGAAGTATTTAAGTATTACTTTAATTACCACTCAAGTCGACACTATATAGGGACCATCTTGTCCTTGTTTTATGGTATTAATGGTTCTTTCGAGTTAATTGAAGACCGTCCACCGACTATCAAGATGAAGAACAGGAATAAAACCCCTGACCATTGATAATTTTTATTTTTCTATGTAACAGTATTGGGTTTGTATTTGATCAGCCCCGTGCAAGCTTACTCAATACTCCTCTAGTTTCTATTTAATAGACCTTTTCAACATCTCTCGACACCTACAGTTGAGAACGACTACGACAGGTAAAATGTGAAGGGTCGTCTCAAAAATAAATTGAGATCATCATTGATTTTATTGCTTTCAATCATTGACAATAATAGAACTTTCCTACAGAGTCCAAATGACATGTTTTTTTTAAAATTTATTATAAAGAAAATGATAGACTTTAAGTCACATTTCATCTATTGGACGTTTAGCTTCTAGCTGTCTTGTTTTTGGGAATATCCAGAAATCGAGAAAGCGGGAAATCGGGAAATCAAGAAATTGGGAAATAGAGAAATAGAGAAATCGGGAAATCAAGAAATTTGGAAATAGAGAAAGCAAAAACCATGAAAACGCAATATGGATAATTCATTTCGCGTTTTTCGCGTTTTCGTGTTTTCTCTTTCGTGTTTTGGTGAATTTTCGATTTCCCTATTTCACGATTTCCCCGATTTCTTAATTTCTCGATTTTGCTTTCTCGATTTCTCGAATTCCCAATTTTGCGTTTGCAAAATGAAAGGAGAAGTCACGAAAACGCAAAAAGGCGAAATAAATGGCCGCATCCGGCCACCATACATATATTTATTTATCTATTTGGTTGATATATATTCTTAAACTATATAGTCAAAACAGTATAAAATCCAATATGTTACGTTATGATAATCATGATGGTTTTTGTCTTTGAGACGACCCATCAATTTCACCTGTAAACTGTAGGTGTCATTAGTCGGTGTCGAGAGATGTTGAAAAGGTCTAATACTGTATAAAGGGTCTGAACACGACTTAATGCAAGTTTTATCCTTCAATGCAAAAAGTCATATTGCAATACATTGTGTTTTTTTCCAAATGATTTGATACTAGAGCTAATTTCAAATATTCTTACAATTTAATGAAGTTTTTTTAATTACTAGTAGACGAAAGGTATAATAAACTCTAGCTTAAAACAAAATTTCTAGATTTACAAACGAAAATCAACACCTAGACTATAGGCATAACGTAGGACAATAAATAAACAAAGACAAACCCGGGTACAGATAAGACACATATTAATCTCATGTTATGAAAATAGGGACCTACCCTTCCCCCCATTGCCAATGGTGCTAAACACTACCTCTTTTCAGCCTCCCTGCCAACGATTGATATGGTACGACTTATATTACGTTCCAGATCAAGTTTGGATACACCCGAAGGATTCAAATAGCGGCCAAATAGAACATAAGGCAGTGTTGGTTATATATTTAAACAAAGACAGGTTTGGGAAAACTAAACACAGTTTATCAAGTATGCATGTAATTATTTCAATTGAACCTAACGCTAAATGAATTCGGGCAAATAAAAAATGTAAGTAATGCATGAATACAAAAGATAAATGATGTGTTATAAAAACTGCGGTTCTCAAAATAGAAATCCAAACCTGTATTTAGAGGTAGGGGAATAGTGTAGAGATATTTGTACACCGAAAAATAAAAACTAAGATTACAATGATATTGTAAATTTTATGATTAGAAAACCATTTTATACCATTTTAGGAAGTGCTTTTGCAAAGACATTCATGACAGTCTGTCGGTGAGTGAAAGAAGGATCTAAATAGTTTTTGTATGCATCACTCTTCCAATCCACCTGACCGTGACGCAAATGTTCGTTTTGTACTCTGTCATGTCCGGCAGCTTTTTCATATTTTAACTGTCCTATCAGTTTAGAAACTTCTTGTTAAGTGTTTAACCCACCAAGTAAGTATTCATCTTCAACGCCACGGGTTTTAATAATATCTTTGTAGACGCTCACAATAGAAAATTTAAATTCACTGTCAAATTATCATTGTCTTTTGGTTGGTATAGCTCGTAAAAAAAATCTGGGCGAGCTCTGTGTCTTCAACCCCCATTTATGGTTCAATTAAATTATTTTTTTCGCAACAAGTCGAAAACAATTTTTTTCTTTCAATTTTAGCATTACATATAGTGGCAGCTGAGGGTGAAACAAACATTTTTTTTTTCTCAGAATCAAAAACAAATTATTTTTTTCTCAAAAAAATGGAAACAAACTTTTTTTCCAAAAAAAACCCATAGCCCCCTCCCCCAGAAAATCAAATGGTTGCTGCCTTAATAATTACTTTAACACTACATAACACCATCCTCGACAAACTTGGTTAGGACGATGGAAATGTAAAGAGTTGACAGATAGACGGGAGGATCGACGGAGGCAAAGTGAGACAAGACAGATAACATCCGTGCACATGACCAATATTAGATACTAGAATTAGATTTGGCAAACGAAAATTTCCACTTTTCGCCGTGATTTTCAATTGTCCTTTCATAATATGTTTTTACTTTTTGGATTTTCGGAGGTCGTGCGAGACTTTATATATACTGTGTTCGCCACAAACAACTATAATCATTCAGAATGAGATGCCGCGTGATTTACGAAGTTATTTTTATTTTGTGGGGATATCGGCCATGCATGTAATACGGTATACATAATTCGGCACTTCGATTATCAAAGAAATTAATTATAAAAACGGCAAATATAATGTAACATTTTTTTGTACTTTAACTGCTAAAACATTTTCTTTGAAGTATATAATATTTATAGAACTTGAATAAATCGTAGGTCAGTTGATTAGTAAACACGTTGATTTTGTTACTAAGTTACTTAGTATAGAAAAACCCTGGTTAAACTGACTGTTTTATATATATTTTGAATGTTAAGAAGGTATGGTCTCTTCTGATACTGACTAAACACGTTGAAGACAACCCATACTTTGCAAATTTTAGGGGGGGGGGGCGCACGTCCGCCACGCCCCCGCCTAAATCCGCCCCTGTCGATAAAAAGATCAAGGCAGTGTCTGGGCGTTACCGCCTTGAAATGTTTTCTGCCCTTTGGTCGGGTTGTTGTCTCTTTGATATTTTTCCTGTTTCCTTTTTGTCGAGCCTTCGACTTTAGTCGAAAAAGCGAGACTAAGCGATCCTACTTTCCGTCGGCGTCGTCGTCGGCGGCGTCCACAAATATTCACTCTGTGGTTAAAGTTTTTGAAATTTTAATAACTTTCTTAAACTATACTGGATTTCTACCAAACTTGGACAGAAGCTTGTTTATGATCATAAGATAGTATCCAGAAGTAAATTTTGTAAAAAAATAAATCCATTTTTCCGTATTTTACTTTTAAATGGACTTAGTTTTTCTGCAGGAATACATTACATTCACTCTGTGGTTAAAGTTTTTAAAATTTTAATAACTTTCTTAAACTATCCTGGGTTTGTACCAAACTTGGACAGAAGCTTATTTATGACCATAAGATAGTGTCCAGAAGTAAATATTGTAAAAAGATAACTCCTTTTTTACTGTATTTTACTTTTAAATGGACTTAGATTTTCTTCCAGTTAACATTACATACAGTCGGCAGTTTAAGTTTTCAAAACATTAGTTAGATTCATTAACTATCCTAGATTTTTACCAAACTTGGACAGAAGCTTCTTACAATCAAATGATAGTATCAAGAGGAATTTTTTTATTGATTTTTTTCTTCATTTTTTGTTGAGCCTGCGATTTACAGCAAAAGTAGGCGAGACACTGGGTTCCGTGGAACCCTTACACATTTTTTTAATATAATATCAACAAAAGATACGAATGGTCATTACGTGTGATGCTCAAAGAAATTTTCAGGTTAGACTGCAACTAACGTTTTACTGATTTGACTGCTTAAACTGCTTAAACATTTTCATCAAGCTACAAGTAAATGTCTCTTTCGAATAATTATCAATTACAAAAAAGTTTATGACCGCTTATAAATTGTATTGTTTAGACAAAGTGAGACAGTTTTATTATGAAACATTATTTGAAGTAATACACTAGCTAACATTTACTATTTTTTGTAAGCCATTCATCAAATACTTTTATTTTGAGTCATTGAATTGTTTGCAAATCTGTTTGAACGATATATCTCATTAGTACAAATGAACTGATTGTTTTTATTTTTACAAAAAGAAATTTGTATAATCATTCTATTCCGGGAAGATATATGGAGTAGCGTTAATGGAATTGTTAATATAAACAACAATCAAGCATAAAAACGCATGACAGAAAGATATATTCGTGGTTAAAATAAAAAAAATCAAACAATGAGATTAGCTGAACATATCAGATTCAAGGTTACCACAATAAACCAAGTATATAAACCGGTTTGTCGGCAACTTTCTGACCATCTACTTTCATCATTTTCTCCAAGTAAGTTATTTTCATTATTTAGATAACAAATAATAGAGTTTACATAATACCAAAATATTAACGCTAAAAGTGAGTATTTTTGGACTCCTACGGACGAGGTGCGCTTCTGGCGTATTGAATTTGAAACCTGGTGCATTTTGTTAGCTATTATTCATGTGTTTCTTTGTCTAATATGTTCTCCTGTTTATTTGTATTGCAGTCCTGTAATGTTATGTTGTAATTTTAGTGTTATATTTAACATTGCCATTAAAGCGCGAGGTTTGATATGCATTTTAGTGTTATATTTAACATTGCCATTAAAGCGGGAGGTTTGGCATGCCACAACACCAGGTTCAACCCACCATTTTTTTCTTTAAAAATATCCTGTACCAAGTCAGGAATATGGTCATTGTTATACTAAGTATTATAGTTCCTTTTTGTGTGTGTTACATTTTAACGTTGTGTTTCTGTTCTGTCGTTTGTTTTCTCTTATATTTGAGTGTGAATTCACATTACTATTAGACGTGTCACGGTACTTTTCTATCCTAAATTCATGTTTTTGGTTTTGATGTTATATTTGTTATTCTCATCGGATTTTGTTTAATGCTTAGTCCGTTTCTGTGTGTGTTACATTTTAATGTTGTGTCGTTGTTCTCCTCTTATATTTAATGCGTTTCTCTCAGTTTTAGTTTGTTACCCCGATTTAGTTTTTTGTCCATCGATTTACGAGTTTTGAACAGCGGTATACTACTGTTGCCTTTATTTCAAGACAATTAAATATTTTGTGAACTGAAAAATTTGATTTTTGACACTTCTAGAAAAATGAAATATAAAACAAACACAGAAAACTAGAACCCCATTCAGCTATGAAGTATAGAAATGATTTTGTAAGATTAATATATGCGATTAGTCTGCATGGTTTGTAGGAATACTATTACTGACTTTCCGTTTTAAATTTTTCTCATAGTTCAGTTTTTTTTTGTGAATTTACCTTTTCCTATACAAAAAACTTGCATATCTAAAATATTCAACTATCTATCTATTGTTCGCGTTATTCCAGATCCATAATGAAGTTGTTGGTTGTCGTGTTGTGTGTCGCAGCCTTTGTTTCAGGTGAGTACTGTATTCGCCATAATTATGATCACTTAGTCTTATTGATTATTGTTATGAATAGTATTCCTTTGATAGAGGGTCTGTTTATTCGTATTACCTTTGATAACGTTTTTATAATAATAATAATAGTAATAACAATCATTATCCTGATAATGAAATATTATTCAGTATTACGCTTCTTTTTAATTTTCTACAATAATGTATCTAACATTCACAGTTGACAATCGTTAAGTATATAAATTTAAGGTTAATTTAAGGTTATCATTCGTAAATTTAAACCAATATGCAAACATCTAATGCGTTCAGGTATTTCACATCCAATCTTTTATGGTATTATTCTATACTAGTACAGCACAAAAATGTCAGCAATCACCTCAAAAGGTATAGAAACATTTAAACAGGTTTAGTCAGAAGAGATATAGTTACATTACTGTAGTCATGCCGTTGGATGGCCACATTTATTTTAAGACCAGTTATTAGAATGATGTAGGTTAACATAACCTACATCATTCTAATAACTGGTCTATTTTATGATGGTATGATACTTAATATTTAAAAAGAAGGATTGTAATTGATTTTTATATGATGAAGACATTATCTTTAATCAGTTTAATTGAGGTCTGAAGCTGGTATAAGTATGTCATCAACTGGCCAGGCTTGTAATCCTTTGTTAATTTATATTTCTTTGTCGTTTCGCTTAGTTTCATTTGTTGCCTATTCTGACATACCATACCCACTTCAACAGGAACAATTGCGTTCTAAATAATAACAGAAATCATGAATGCCAAAACTGTCGCCGTCCATATCCAACCAAGTTAGACATCACGTGACTTTTTGTGAAGTATTCTAGCCGCCATTTTGTATTATATTTCCCCATATAAAATGCATATATGCTTCAATAAAGTTTAATTTTCTCATAAACCTGACCCTAGTTTTGCAACTCAATCCTTGATATTCAAACATATTTCTATCAAACAATGTGACTGTAAATACATGGGCTGCGTTCAATATCGTAGCTGCTACATAGGAAAATTTGCAACATATGTTTTCATATGTTTAACAGATGCTTTTCATATGTTTGAAAACATGAAACATATATATAGACATATGTTTAGGCCCGGCATGAAAACATAAGTTTTTCGAACATAGACTACTATTTTATATTTTTTGGCATCTTTTAATCGAACACAAAAAAGGTTATCCATTGTATTTCCAGTATTTACATATTTTACCGTCGTATATGTATTTTTCATCACGTCTACATGTTCTAATGATGTTCTAATATGTAGCTCGATTGTCGATTGAAATGATTGACATACTGAGACATAGTTGTACTCTTTGCTTGTTTTGAACTTGATTTTTTTACACTTTTAAAGAAAAATATAGATGTTTGGTTGATAATGAGTTTGTTTTTTTTCTTTAGGATTTCAGATCGTTGATTCGAGTCCTTTTAATCTACGTAACCCGTTTAACTGTTATTACTCATTTGATTGTGGATTTGGTTATCTGGAATGCGTTCGCAACTGTAGGATACACAAGAGATGTGCTGCAGCAGAATGCATAGAAAATTCATGGTGTTGCTGTAAGGAGTGTCATTGAAAGTACCGAAATAATAGTTCCACTAATAAAATACATATTTAGCGTCTGTTATGTTATACGTTTTATTATTTTTATATCTATTATTTGCATTTAAAAGTTGCGATGCCAAGGTTACAGACGAAAATACACCTCTTGAAAACAAGTAGGTATATCTGTTTAGAAGGGTGTTGCGACCTTGACACTATCATTTTGAAGACAATTGGTTAAAATGCATTGCATTATCATGCCCGGGTATCATGCATTGTTATTTAAATATTTGAAAGTAATTTACAAGAAACACATAAAAACTGTTATATATTTATTATTTGAAGTGATTTTTCACATGGACAAAGCTGATGTTTATCGTCTTCATCATCAATCCTTAGACAATGATCACCAATCATATCCTCCAACCAATCTGCATTGTCATATTAATTATCAGGTTGCCACTCAGGGCTGACAAACCGGTTGTCAAATGTGCTATATGTCGTTGCTACCTCGATCAGATTCATTGAAATTATCTATTCCACTAACCAGTCTCAAAGCATCGTCTGAAAGCAATCTTTTTCTAATTTATTTTACAATTCTATCATTTTGTTTAGTTTTTATTCACAAAATGTTGTTTTTTCCTGTATAATCCATACAAAATTTGTCATTTTGTCACAACCTGTAGCTTGAGAAAATGCGCGGTGACCTATCATTTTCATAATATTTTTGAACATGTATCAATAGATACTACATTTTGACAAAGTATGAACAAATTCTATCATTTTTATTTTAGACTCCCATACCACCTTAAAGAAAGATTATGTGAAATACTTTACTCAGATACTCGTATCTTAATTTACATTATCCATATTTCTCACCTCACTCTTTCGCACAAATCTTGTAATATTTGCCATCCCATTTGCTGAAGTGAAGACTATGTTTTCAAATAAATGAATGGTTTTGCACTAGTAATTTTTGGGACCTTTTATAGCTTGATGTTTGGTGTGAGCCAAGGTTCCTCGTTGAAGACCGTACCTTGAACTATAATGTTTTTCATTTTATAAATTGTTACAAGGATGGAGATTTGTCCCATTGGCACTTATACCACATCTTCCTGTATTTATATACATAAATCAAGAGGGTGAGGGAAAAGGTAACTTGAAATATTGTCATAAATGCAGTTGATACCAATTTGATTACGATTAGTAATCAAAACATTTTAATTGATTGATAGATTTTCGCCACTTTGAGCTCTCTTGGCTGTTTTATGTTATTTTTGTAAATGGTATAGGTAGCAGTGACCAGTGCTAAAAGTTGAACGGCAGGAAATTCAACAATCCTACAACTGAGATGACAAGACCACAAAGCCCCTCAAGCACCGTTTGAAAAAGAATGCATTTAAAAGTCAAACAGTCGGTAAAAGATACCAAAAGTTCATTCTGAAATTTGGTTGAAATATAAATTCTATCGCAAAAATAACTTGCATATTTGAAATATGTAACTGATTATTTATTTGAACCTCGGTACTGTGATTCTAGATCCACTTTGCAGTTGCTATTATCTAACATAGGAGTCAAACAAGGGCATAATTTAAGCCCCACTTTATTTAAAATTTTTATAAAATGATATTCTTGACTCTTTTGATGAGACATGTAAACCTGCTATTTTAAATTCCTTACACCTTAATTGCTTGTTGTATGCAGATGACTTAGTATTGATGTCAGAAACAGCTGATGGTCTACAGAGGTGTATTGATAAACTATATAATTACTGTGATAAATGGGGGCTCCAAATAAATATAAAGAAAACTAAATCAGTAGTATTTAATAAAACAGGAAAACTAGATGAAAACATATTTAATATTAATAATATACCTATTGAAAGGGCTAGGGGCTATAAATATTTAGGAATTTATGTGAGCGCAAGTGGAAGCTTTACAGAGGCTAAAGATGATTTATATAAAAGGGGACTGAAAGCTTTAATTAAATATAAAAAAAGTTTTAACTTATATAAACCTAAAATTAACACACTTTCACATATATTTGATCATACTGTGAAACCTGTGTTGTTGTATGGGAGTGAAATATGGGGATCTTCAGTAATAAATAAACTAAATAAAAATTAACATAATCTTTTTAAACTATGCAAGGACATGAAACAAAAAAGTATTCATGTTAAATTCTGTAAATTTTCTTTGGGTTTAGGTAAAAAATCTACAAATATAGCTGTATTGGGTGAATTGAGAAGATTTCCCTTATTTCTTGAAGTAATTTTAAATATGTTAAGATATTATAAATGTATATTAAAGTCTGATGATATCCTTCTCTCTGAAGCCCTGATGGTCTCTAGATCACTAAATAGTTTAAACAAAAATAGTTGGTATAGTTGTATTCCTATTCTTATGAAATATCTTGATATAGATCTTAAACTTATTAAAAACTCAAAGATGGATTTAAAATCACTAATTTACCGGAAATTAAAACAGAAATATTATGGTATTTGGAAATCTGAACTTTACAATGATAGACAAAATAAACAGCATGGAAATAAACTAAGAACTTACAGATTATTTAAAGAAAATATTTATATGGAAAAAAACTTATTAATTTTAAATGAGGATGAAAGGTGACTGCTCACTAAGTTTAGAGTCAGTGCACAAAAATTAGAAATTGAAAGAGGCAGATATGTGGGGCTTCGAGTGGATAGAATATGTAAATTATGTAACACTGAAGTTGAAGATGAAATTCATTTTCTTAATTATATAAGCAGTTAAGATTGAAGAAAATAATTGGTGCGTGAAATTCAGGAGAAACTTCTATATATTACTGTTCATTTATTGTCCTAAATATAGAAGAAATCAGATTAATTTTGTGTAGAAATATGATGTTTCGTTTCTAAAAATATTTATTTTTGGTCGTTTCAGGTGACTATGACATATATAATATTATTTTAAAGTTATAATGTTGCACATACAGTTTGCTTATTGCTTGAATATATTTTCTCTTTTCAGTATTAATTTTGACGTACCATTTGAATGATACTTTGAAAATTCATGAATTTCTTCTTTTTCTTGTTTAGATTCCACTGTAGCAAGATGTCCTCCCAACGATCGGCAGTAGTGCTGAAAGTTTTATACAGATATTTACAATTGTATATAGGAATCTGGGGTATATGAGATAGTTAGTCAATAAGGATATTTTGACATTCATTTAAACGTTAATCAGTATGAAATACTTATATCATGCGACGAAAACCGCTGGCGTGAAACTTTTTTGTGCTTATATGACTTTGAGATACACGAATTCTGGTGTTTTTTACAGATGAACTTTCATAATTTGATTTCTCAATGAAAAAAAAACCCAAAACTTTTACATGTACTGCACATTTACCGGTTGACGCTGAAAATCTACATTAAAAAAAAAGAAAATTAAGCTGTTATATATCATGTTCATTATTGCTTGTACATTTTTATTATTAACATTTTTCATATTAACTAAGAATAATCATCAGCAAAGTACATAATTACGATATTTATATTGGAAATGAATCTACAACCAACCAAAATTGCAATCTGATTGAAATAAAGATCATGTGTTCAAGCATTGTTTTTATTATTTGAAAACACTCCGTTTTACTTTCGTTCCGATGATTATTTACAGCAGTCAATCGAATTTCATCCCGCAAATTTTTAAAGGTGTTTATTAATCCGGCAAAACTAGATGATCCTGAAAGTCTTTAAACAGAAACTAGAACGAAATGTCTAACCATGTGAGTAAAGCTTGGAGACGGACATGTATTTTAAAAGATTTCCATACTTTTATTAAAATATAATAAAAAATTAGTATGAGCTAATTGACAAAATGTAACAGCTTCCAAGTTAGCTGCCGTCTTTCATTTCCTCAATAAGTTAGTAGATGTTTGTTGATACTTGGCGGATTTTGTTTCACTGCACGTCATTTTAATTTCACCTTTCATGATCCAAAAGGGAAGGTTTTCTGAACGTAAAAGTGGTAAAACCAAATCATATATATTGACTTAACAGATCCAGGCTTATAGTATTAGCATAACATGTATCATCTTCTGATTATTTAGAAAGTTTGGAAGTCTTTTTTTCTGAGGAGTAACACGTTGGTAGTAAGTGTGGTGTGATGTTCTATGAAATATTTTTGGTTATTCATGTCTGTCAACTAATTTTGAAAACCAGCACAGGTGCATGATCAAAGTCGCAATTTATGTTTTGGTGCTGTTTTAGACATCGTACTTCTATATGAAAATGTTTCGATTTGGAATTGTTATAAATGATGTTAAACTTGACTACAGACTATATGTCTATATACGCAAAATAAACCTACTGATGCCACAGTCCATGTCAATTTTTCATGATGAAACAGGTAACATGAAGTATTACCTACAACCCAACCAAATGGACATTCTGAGTGAACAGCATCTGAAACACAAGACCGTTGATTGTAAAAAAAAAAATAACCAATATCAAACGCTTTTGCCATTTTCTGTACGGTTAAAATTAAGTATTCAATTACATCGAAAAAAAGAAAATTATATTCAAGTAGATTTAGATATTTAAAAATTGTCGTCAAATCACGACAATGTAGGTGCCAGTTGACACACAAATTGTAAATTGTGGGTTTTCAATTCTCCTAAATGTTATGATTTGATCACCCTGTACGAGATTATTCTTTAGTTTTCTATGTTGCGTCATGTGTACTATTGTTTGTCTGTTTGTCTTTTTCATTTTTAGCCATGGTGTTGTCAGATTTTTTCGATTTATGAGTTTGAATGTCCCTCTGGTATCTTTCGTCCCTCTTTTGAAGATGTAGCTCTTGGTGATGCATTAATAATTATAAGTTTTGTACCATAATTGATGTTTTTCAACTATTGTGTTGACATTAAATGCCTTTAATGCGTTTATTCAATGTGATTATTTTCTGTAAATCAACTACTGTGAACGTATTCTAATTCGTAGAATTTATTTTAGCCTCATGTATTGATGACGTTTTGGTTGACGTATATAGAAAACAACATTTAACAACCTGTGTCTAAGAAGTTCCATATCTATTCATTACATAAGTCACGTAAATCTCTTTAATCTAGCCATGCATGTTACCGCGTGCATCATTTACAATACTGTAGGTTGAAATATGATGTCATTGATCAGAAAACAGGAAATAAAACTCTCTTTTTCTGGCTTTAGACAATCATAAATGCATAAATAAATAGCGTTTTGATATTACAAAGTCATTATGGGATTTTCTAAGTAAAAAAATATGTTATGGGTGTAAAGTCATGACAATATTCAGAAGCAAACCGTGTTACCTCCAAGAATCCAAATAAGCTTTTAAGGTAAAACGATACTTAGGCGACAACAAAAAATGTAAAAAAACGACATCTTAAATATCTGTGAAGTCTATGCAAAATAAATGACTATTTAATTTACTTACAAAAACACGTCAGTGCAAGCAGATACGCAAGAATCATTCTTTGAAATGTTGAGAGACTTTTGCTCCAAATGGAATGTTTACGTAATATATACATGTATAACTTTAAGTTATCTTTACATATTATGCAATTGAAAGTATTAATAAATGGAACGGTCATATTGTTGTACGGTGTATGATTTTTGTGGAGTAAGGATAATCTGTCTGGATATGTTCTGCAGTATTCTATCACTATCGATGCCACTGCTGGTGGACGTTTCGTCCCCGAGGGTATCACCAACCCAGTAGTCAGCACCTCGCTGTTGACATGAATATCAATTATATGGTAATTTTTATAAATTTTCTGTTTACAAAACTTTGAATTTTTCGAAAAACTAAGGATTTTCTTACGCCCAGGAGTAGATTACCTTAGCCGTATTTGGCACAACTTTTTGGAATTTTGGGTCCTCAATGCTCCTCAACTTTGTATTTGTTTTGGCTTTTTAACTATTTTGATCTGAGCGTCACTGATGAGTCTTATAGACGAAACGCGCGTCTGGCGTATAAAATTATAATCCTGGTACTTTTGATAACTACTATCATGAATTTAATGTTCAAAAGCTAAACTTTTAAATAATGTTTCTACATTTATAGAACGTTGCTTAACTTCGAGGTTGGGTCAACAATGTAGATTCCCTGTTTAAGGAATATTAATGTTTTAAATATTATATAAGGCCCCAAAAAAGGCTATAACTAACATAATGTTTATCATGACACTTTAAATCACCTGCATAAGAAGCTCGTTAATTGGTCTGGTTAAATATTCTGCATCTTCAAGGTTGCTTGTTAATACTCTTCGGTACTACTCCAGTTCTTTGAAGGAATCTTTTGCTCATTATCATGACATGGGCATACGCTTACAGAATCCTAAATGCAAAGAAATATAGAATTTGTTAGCTTCCTCAATTATAACTTTCAGAATGTTTGAACCAATAGATATAGGAAGATGTGGTGTGAGTGCCAATGAGACAACTCTCCATCCAAGTAACAATTTAAAAAGTAAACCATTATAGGTTAAAGTACGGCCTTCAACACGGAGCCTTGGCTCCTACCGAACAAGTATTCTTATGAACAGAAAAAAATATCAACAGGTTACCACCTTTAATCACAATGGGACCAGCAATGTCAAACAATCATGTCTTACTTACAATCTAATAAAGGTGTCAAAGAAAGCTGGACTAGTATATCGGTATTTTTCTGTTTTATTAGCGTTACTACGGTTTGTCTTGTACAAGTAGATGAAAATAAGAGCTCATCGATCGTGCTATCTGGTTGTTTGCAGTTCGTCTGGATTATACTTTGGTACATTCATTTGCCTCGAACTTAGTGGGCACAGTAACTTTTAATAACACTGGTTATCAAAATCAAAGTTATTGTATTGTCATATTTGACATTGATGATTGTTCCTAAGGTTTTACTTCTTGCAGTATTATTCCTTTTTACCTTAAACATGAAAGGATAAAGTTACTTTGGAAAACAAGAGTTTATAGTGAAAACATAATAACATTAACTGTACCAAATTGAATTGACCCAGATGCAGATTTCGACTTCAAATGTTTCATATTAAAAAAAAACAAACACTCAGACAAACGTCAAATAGCTTGTCACAACACAAATAATAAAATGTATATAAGGTTTACAGTGCTTATCCAGTGACCTTTGGGGTATCACATTAGCAAAGAGTAAAACAGGTTTACCAAATTGCAGTTAGATTTCTACTCCAACTAACTGATCAACTGGTAAAATATTTTAGCAGATTGCTCAAGTGAAATGATGTTAGTAAGAAGTGTGTGCTGTAAAATAAAAAGTGATACTTACCATCCAGATCCAGTTAGTTGATACCTTTGTTGCCAGCAGATCAGTAATTTGTATAGAAAATGTTATTTGAATCACAATTGCACAATAACTTCATCTTGGAAGACAAAGCTATAAAATATACACCTACAAAACAATGTTTTGAACTATTCATTTATAATATTTATTTATGTTAGAAGTTTCCATGTCGAAATTATACCTTTTTATTCAGTGGCTCATACTACAGTAAGATATTATTTGTGTTAAAGATGAATGACAAAAGAATCAACTAACTGGATCTGGATGGTAGGTATTACTTTTTATTTTACAGCACTCACTTTGTACTAACAACATTGTACTTGAGCAATCTGCTAAAATATTTTACCAGTTGATCAGTTAGTTGGAGTAGAAATCTAACTGCTATTTGGTAAACTGTTTTAGTCTTTGCTAATGTGATACCCCAAAGGTCACTGGATAAGCACTGTAACATAATGGCGATATATATTCCGCACGTAAAAATGATCTCACAAATTTTATAGCAGTAAATTTTAATCATACAATATCGATATGTTCTTCCCGTACCGGAGAATTGAATAGTCTGCTGTGATTCTTTTCTTTGAATGTTTAACAATGTAATTCCACAACACAATTATTATAATTGTTGATTTCGTAGGCTCGACTGATGTTTCTGGTTTAACTTAGTTTAAGCGGGAATATATAAAAGAATTTTGACATTGTACATAATGATTACATATCATGGTATGCATAAATAGTTGCACAACATCACCAATAACTAAAAGTATACCGAGAACTTAGATAAAAGTTTGGTAGGTGCGAGAAATTAAGACTGCGACTAGAAAAGGAAGATCCATTGAACGGTATTATAAAATCTTAATCACTAATAGGCAACCAAAACACCCAACCAAGGAACTGGGAAAATGACTTTTTATCTACATGACCCATAGCATCAAACATTCGCAATGTGTCACAATTTCGTTCTAAGTTAAAAAATGACGACATTTACCAGAGTATAGATAATACTAATAAGAATTTGAAATTAAGAATTGCATGATGAAAGCTATGAACTTTTTTCTTTTGCATTTATGATGATTGCCTAATCATAAATGCAAAAATTGAAAATGCATCGATATTACAAAATCCTTGTGCATTTATTGAGTTTATATTCTTAATATGGAGAAATATTTTATTGATGTAAAGCCGTATGTTTATACTTAGACTCATATAAACAAAGTAATAGAGACGATACAAAGGCAGTATATCAATTGGTTAAAGAATTGGTCGGAATTATATAGAGTATAAAAAAAGTTATTGACAAGATACATTTAACATGACTAACATCTTACCAAAACCAAAAGACAAACTGCTGAAAAACTGAAAAGAAATATAGAGAATTGACATTTTATGATACTTTTGTTGTACTTAAAACAACACATTTAGTATCTTCCATTTTAAAATTTTGCATAGAAATGCTTCATATGCAATATTGCAAAATATGTGTTAAAAAGTTTCTGTAATGAAACTAAGGAAACTATTAGATTATTAGTTATCAAAATTATGGATAGAAATTGCAGTACTTGTTCAACATAAATGTATTCGTCTAATATATTCATTGCAAAAGCATACTGCTCTTTGATCAGAATCCAAAACGTAACCGCTGTTAATGGTAAGTGTTACATTAATACTCTAACAAAAAACAAGAAAAAGAAAAAAAAAGCAAGAGAGATTTGAGAATATGGAAATGAAAAACTACATCATGAGCGCATGATACGCCTGTCGACCTTTTAGTTTTGATGATTTTGCAACAAATATAAAGTTCCGTAACTCCACAATGTTATATCAGAAGTTTATATAAAAAACGAAGTTTACTCAGTTAGATAAAAACTAGTCGCCATAGTGTAATGAAAATCTCTAACTTTGCTCTTCAACTTTATACTTTAAGCTTTCAAACTTTTTTCATCTAAGCGTCACTGGTTAGTCTTGTGTGGACGAAACGCGCGTCTGGCATATTATTATATTTGATGTGTTTCTCTCAGTTTTAGTTTGTAACCCGGATTTGTTTTTTTCTCAATCGATTTATGAATTTCGAACAGCGGTATGCTACTGTTGCCTTTATTTAATAAAATTGAGAATGGAAATGGGGAATGTGTCAAAGAGACAACAACCCGACCAAATAAAAAACAAACAACAGCAGAAGGTCACCAACAGGTCTTCAATGTAGTATTCTTAAGTTATTTTATGGAAATTACGATAATATCAACAAAATAATGCATAAAAAGTTTGATATTCAACATATAAGCGTTATATTGCTAATTTGCTATAGAAAAAAGTAATAATATTATTTGTAGCATATATTATGTGTATCTCAATACTTTGAGATTTTACAGTTAAAATAGATGTAGCAAAAAAACAAAAATTGCCAAAAAAGACGTATAACACCTTGACCAAAAGATAACTGAAAGTAAAACAGTTAAAAAAACGTAAACATTGAGCAAAACAAACCCCTAAACAACCGAGAGGAAAATTAAGGTGATCTAGATGGGTGGTTTTTCTTGCTCCACTTGATTTATTTTGCTCGTGCTTTAAATAACAACTTAGTGGGTACAACAAATGAGCATTATTTAGGTTAATCTGTGACACCGTTATTTTACAAATAGCTTCCAAATACTAATTGTGTTCGAATACATTTTTGGAAATTTGGAAATTGTATGAAGTTACCACTGAGAAAAATTGGTTAAGTAGCAAGAGAAAATTTTTGACCAGCTATACAACAATGTTTAATCCACCAATTTCTTCGGAAATGTCTGTTCCAAGTCTTTAATGTTACAGTTGTTTGTCACTTGTTGCGTTGATTGATAGAGTTTAATTTATTAGTTGTTAGTCTATCTCACCTTTTGAATTTTCCCTTGGAGTTCAGTGCTTTTGTTATGTTTTGCTTGTAAACAAGTTCCTTTCAATCAATTACTGAGAGAAAAACCTGGAATATTCTAAATGATATTACAAATTCTACATATAGGAATTAATCACGTTTCATCAACCAAAAGACTTAAGACATTGGGGATTTTGTGGTCCTCTTAAATTCCCTTTATATGTATATATGCAATAGTATTTTAGTTAAGAATTGAAACAGGTGAATTACAGGTAAATACCAAGATGCCAGTCAATAAGTACATGATGTAATTGTATGTCTGATTATCAAATGTTGGAGAAATGTGAACACACCCGACCACTATTGCCAGACCTTTACCTATTCAATAATGTATGAATTTGTTCCCGTCATAAAAATGCATGCACTATCTCCCACTGGGCGTTTAGAAACAAACAATCAATCATTAATCTGACAGGTAGCTTAGTCTTCAACACATAATAATGCTTTATATCATAAAATACAATACTCTCTGGAATGAATGGAAGTATTGTTGCATGCAGAAGAATGGATATTTTTAAGGCAGTGCTGTCAGACGAAAACACTAAGATACACTGTAGTTTTGACAACTTGGTTATTCACTTTGAGAGTCTTTGAATCTTTTTTGTTGGGATGTATTTGTTGTTTGCATTGTGTTGTATCGGCGTCACTTGCTTTCGCTTCGTTTTGAATAATTTCTCTAAAATTCATTTTTAATTGTATAGTGTAAGATTAAAATCAAATTTTATCTGCAATGGGCATAAACATGTCCATACTGACTTTATGGTGCAAATGGTATTAAATAGTCTACACACTGAGTTTAATGTCTATCAAACATCTCATTGTTTTTAAGAGGAAGTGGAAATGTCAAATCATTTAGGTCGACCCAGTTAGCAGTTCCTATCTGCTAAGTTTATTGTTAGTTTGTATCGTCATGAATATGCATAAAAAAATCGTCGCTGGACGTGGTCATACGTTAAAAAATAGAAATAGTATAAAGGAGTCGGTTCAGTAAGACACCTTTTTGACCCCAAAATATATCAGTTTTACAAAATTGTTATAATGGAAACGTTTAGCTATTTATTGGAAATACTTCAGCTACATAACTATGGGCTGTTTTGAAAATATAATGAACATATATCGAGTACGAGCATCATTAAGTCACGCGAAATTACTGAAATCTTCACAATTTTAGTATTTGAGTTAAATATTAGACGGTTTTCGTCTTAAATGGAAGTGGCCGCATTCGTGTTCATTCTTAATATTTTAATGTAAGTTGTATTTGATAATAATACATTACATATATAAAGGTTAAGAGTGAACACGGATGCGGCCACTTTCATTTTTGACAAAAACGACCTAAAAAGTGACATATTATGGCATAATTGATAGAATTATCATATTTAAGCTTGAATGTGAGCGTCTGAAATGATTTAATCAGTTCAAATCTTTAACATAAACTAATTGAATCGACTAAAGTAGGCATGTAAGTGTTAAAAAGTGTACAAAATCTTTCTTCATATGAACCTGAAATTTGAGGCCAAACTGTGCCCTTACCGGACCTTCTCCTTTTTGGCACTTGTTGAACATTTAAAATGCATTTAGTTACACCTTAAAGCATTTACTCTCTATAGTCACTTCGGGTTTTCTGTGCTGTATGAAGGCATCTTTTTCTGTGACATGTGCTTATAATCATCCACAAGAACTTGCGGTCATCCGATGTTCAGTACTTCAGTACTTTGATTATATGTTTGAGTTTTTTCGAGAGCCGTCAGGATTTTTTTTAGAGTGCGTCCGTGGTTCATCGAGTGTTTATACAAATTTCATATTGTCTTTTTGTTGTTTGCATATACAAGAACCTGTTCACGCCCACTTTGTGTTTTTGATAGATGTATTTCTATTTGCATCAAGCTGATAATTTAAGATTTTTTTCAACTAACAATTTTCAAATTGTTCGTTCTCATGTTGTACTGTTACATCACTGTCCCATGTAAGGGGAGGGTTGGGATCCCATTAACATGCTTAACCCCGCCACAGTCTATCTGTATGTGTCTGTCCCATCTCAGCAGCCTGTAATTCAGTGGTTGTCGTTCGTTGATGTGTTACATATTTGTTTTCGTTCTGTTTTTTTTTTTTTTTTTTTACATAAAGTAGGCCGTTCGTTTTCTCGTTGGAATTTTTACGTTTGACTGTCATTTCGGGCTTTTTTATACCTGACTATTCAGTATGGGCTTTGTTCATTGTTGGAGGCCGTATGTTGACCTATAAATGTTATTTTCTATGTCATTTTAATCTCTCATGGAGAGTTGTCTCATTGGAAATCATACCACATCTTCTTTTTTTTTTTTTTTTTTTTTTTTTTTTTATAAAACTTACATTTTATAAACGTTCATTTGTATATATTGTTGTTTGTCAAATCGTATAAATCACATTTACAGTGATGTTAACCTTAGCCTTATTTAGCTCAACTTTTTGGGAATTTGGGTCCTCAAGGCTCTTCAACTTTGTACTTGTTTGGCTTTTTAACTGATTTGATATGAACGTCACTGATGAGTCTTATGTAGACAAACCGTGCGTCTGGCATATTGAATTATAATCCTGGTTCCTTTGATAACTATTTAACAATATAATGTAAGCATAGACAATCTGGATTGAGACGTCCATACACATGGTGTGTTAATTAAACTGATGAACGATTCGTTTCATTGTTAGTTATATTATATGAAATTTAATTCAAATTCTATTGTCAATGGGAATTAAATGGGGCGGATGTGTGTGTGTGTGTGTGTCAGTTTTGATTGATGTATATCTTTTGTGGGCAGGGGGGGTATTAAGTAGAATATTATTTTATTACATATCATTTCTCTGACTCTTTACTGCTGTCCAGAAGTTAAGTATTCCTTTTTTTTAATTATTGACTTTAAAAACAAAAGTAGCAAGAAATGAAGTTTAAAAGTAAAAAATCCCCTCCATTTTGTTCTTAAGACCAGTTTATGAAGGATCCAGTAATTTCTACTTTAATACGTAGAACGTTTTAGGAACAGAAAACTTACATTTATATGTTTCGGTCATATGTTGGGAAAACATGATATTGTCCTGCGCTTAATTACAGTTATAAACTAGAAAAGGTCATTTTTAGTGTCAAGAATTCCTTTTTTCTTATTAAAATTTTCTTAAAAATCCTGACAGTTTCACTGTTGCTCTCAAAAAAACGCCCAGACATTTACATACACTGAACTAAGTGGTTAAATGCATGGAAATTGTGCTTCAAAATAAGATGGGTAGGTTGGTAAAAAAATTATTATACATAATTACAAAATAGCAGTTGTTGTATCACTCGAAAAGAAAAAGACAGATTCACTCGGAAAAAAAAAACCGATCCTAGCCAGACACTATATATATATATCTTCTATGGTTAATCCCAACGACTTAAAATACATTTGTCCTTGAAGCTAAGATTGTCACATGTATCTGAAAATTCTGTGTGAAAAGTTATAGTATAAGCCAGAAAAAAGACGTAAATAAAAAAACTTTATTATACAAATATCATAATTATACATAGTAAAAATTCATGGGACCTTGTGACATGAAAAGACCACAATTCATTCATACATCTTGATTTGCTTAGTATGTCCGGAAACTATTCTGTATCGAGAATATTACTGATTTTCTCTTATCTTGAGACTTTAATTCATTTTCATCTGTAATTCTAACTTTTTGAAGCTTTTTGTGAGATAGCGGACTTCATTTTTCACCCTGAAATATACCAAAAGATGTAGCATAATTGTATTGTCCGGTAAGCATAAAAACAGGAAGTAATTTTCATTATGACGAATATATAAACATAAGAATTTAATATAAGGTGAACAGGTGCTTTTGCCTTTAGTCTTGTTAGGGTTTAGATTTTGATATAAAAGCGTGCTAAGTGATTGTTCCTAATAGCCTTCTAGTTGCAGCGGTTTAGAATTTTATGTTATGATGCAATAAAGAATACGTAACATTTTTATAATAATTAGTAAATCAATCGCTGACTTTGTTTAACACTTTGTAAAACACTCACTTTGGTTTAAATTTCTGGTCAATGATTTTATCAATTTTAACTCTTTTTGAAGGAGCACCGTCTTTAGATATTCTTCTGACCTGTTTAAAAAATATAAATGAATAGAGTAAAACCATGTCAGAAGACAACAGTTGGACATTGAAAAAGCTAACGCCTTCATTACTATACAAAGATAAAGAGGATTTCATTAAACAACAATAGTAAAAAAACATCAAATTCTGTTGCTGTTTGTCTGTCGGGTCGAGCTCTAGAACGCAACATCCGGGCCATTCGTCAATCCTCGGTAGAATCCGCTACTCTCCTTCTATCTTTAGATGAGGGTACGGAATCGGCCGAGTTGAGACGAATGCATCCGAGCGCCAAATCAACACGATGGAAATGATACATCTTGTCTTAACTTATTTAATTGTCAAAAAAATGGAATCGATCTACTTCGACAAAGAATACATTAAGATGTTTTGACTGTTTTGTTCAGACCCTGTTATTTTAAATACTTTCAAAAGTTCATATTTTTCTTTATTTTTAAGGGTTTTCCCACTTCGATAGATATCTGACATGTTTATAATGACTATCTGTTTCTGAATGTTTGCTTGTGTGTATGGGTGTGTGTAAGAGTGTGTGTGTGCATGTATGTGCTTCTTTCGTGCCTTGGACGTTTGGGAAAGGAAAGTTTCAGGTTGAAAGAAATCGACATTAAATGTCAAGAGTAAAATGGAACAAGCTTATTATAATACGAAGCACCGAGGAAAACTCTGTATATCAGATAAAAATACGATATGTATGCATTGAGATTTAGTGAAATTAATAGCGTATAACAATAACTGCACGGTAGGAAACTGAGATGAATCATTATATTTTTTTAAATAAGGTGTATGGAATATGTAAAACAATCTTTACTATATTGCAAAATGTGTGAAATTTTATATTGAAAAGCAAAACGATAAAGTTTGAATAAAAGTGTAAATTACATACTATTACAAACAATGCGATTTCTGTAAGAGAAACAAAAGTTCAAGAAAGCCGTTGTAACGTGTAATTGTAAACCAACCTTCCTTTTTGTTGTCTGAAACACGTCTTCTGTTTTTGTTGTCTGAAACACGTCTTCTGTTTTTGTTGTCTGTAAGACGTCTCCTGTTTTTGTTGTCTGTAAGACGTCTTCAGTGTTTGTTGTCATAAAGACGTCTTCTGTTTCTGTTGTCTGGAAGACGTTTTCTGTTTCTGTCGTATGTAAGACGTCTTCTGTCTTTACTGTCTGGAAGACGTTTTCGGTGTTTGTTGTCTGAAAGACGTCTCCTGTTTTTGTTGTCCGAAAGACGTCTTCTGTTTCTGTTGTCTGAAAGACGTCTTCTGTTTCTGTAGTCTGTAAGACGTCTTCTGTGTTTGTAATTGGTGTCTGGGAGACGTCTTCTGTGTTTGCAATTGGTGTCTGGGAGACGACTTCTGTGTTTGCAATTTGTGTCTGGGAGACGACTTCTGTGTTTGCAATTGGTGTCTGGGAGACGACTTCTGTGTTTGCAATTGATGTCTGGGAGACGACTTCTGTGTTTGCAATTGGTGTCTGGGAGACGACTTCTGTGTTTGCAATTGGTGTCTGGATGACGTCTTCTGTGTTTGCAATTGGTGTCTGGGAGACGACTTCTGTGTTTGCAATTGATGTCTGGGAGACAACTTCTGTGTTTGCAATTGGTGTCTGGGTGACGACTTCTGTGTTTGCAATTGGTGTCTGGGTGACGTCTTCTGTGTTTGTAATTGGTTTCTGGGAGACGACTTCTGTGTTTACAATTGGTGTCTGCGAGACGTCTTCTGTGTTTGCAATTGGTGTCTGCGAGACGTCTTCTGTGTTTGCAATTGGTGTCTGCGAGACGACTTCTGTGTTTGCAATTGGTGTCTGCGAGACGACTTCTGTGTTTGCAATTGGTGTTTGCGAGACGTGTTCTGTTTGAGTTTTTTGTGAGACGCCTTCAGTTTTAGTTGTCTGTGAGACGTGTTCTGTTTTAGTTGTCTGTGAGACGTCTTCTCTGTCCTTATTGTCTACCTCCTGACTGTTTGATACAGTTAAGCGCTATGGTAAAAAAAAACGTAAAATTTTAATAGGCAATTATTTTTAACATATTAATATCAATACATTTTAGAAACTGTTATTTCACTCAGTTTCTCTTTACAGCTGTGATCTCCGAGAAGTATGAAATGAAAAACATAAGCTATGCTGAATTATATTAAAAGCAAGATAATAAAATTTGAAGACAACATTTAATTGTTTACTGTAACGTACTAAAATACGATTTTGGTTTTTGTATAAATTATAACACCATATAGGAAAAACATGGAACTCCTTTTGTCATAAGATACTGTCAAACATCCAAACATACTATCCACACCTATCTGTGTCCACACTTGTTTTTGTATAAAAAAAGAAGTACAAGAAAGCCGTTGTAACTTATAAATTGAAACCAACCTTCCTTTTCGCTTGGTGTGAGACTTCTTCTGTGTCTTTATCATCTACTGTCTGGCTGAATGACACAGTTAAACTCTATGGCAAAACAAAAACATAAAATTTAAAAGATGATCAATCATCATATTAGAAACTTATACATCATTCGGTCCAATTGGATTTCGTGCAATTCACTAAGTTGTTTTTTAATATAAAAAAGATGTGGTATGATTGCCAATAAAACAACTGTCCACAAAAATGACACAGAAATTAACAACTATAGGTCACCGTACGGCCTTCAACAATGAACAAAGCTCATACCGCATAGTCTGCTATAAATGGCTCCTAAGTGGCAATCATTATTTGTACAGCAAAACTGATGTTGCCGACATTTTTCATTCATCAAAGCATACAAAAACTATTTTTTTATTATATATTCTTGTTTCGTTTTATAAGTAACATATAATTATCCAAGATAGTCGGGAAAAGTACACTTCAAGATTAACAATTAGGTTTGCATCTTGCAGATATACTATACTACATGTATAAACAGACGTCATGACAAATTTGCCAGGTATGAATATAAAAATGGCAGGGAAATTAGAACATACCATTTTGATTTACAAGAAGTTGTTAAGTTACCTTTCGTTTCTTAGTTCTATCAACTTTGGGTTCTTTACTGTTTGATAAAATACTTTGCTGCTGGGATGTTCCAGGCATTTCTCTTTCTTTCCTCCACTCACGCTTAACTTTCTGTCTTATTGGACGCTGTACAATTACATTGAGAATGTTAAATGAAAAAAATAATAAGTATATCTAGTCGTTTTCGAACTCGAATCTATTTGAGTCAGCTTTTCTATAAACAATATAATACTTTTGAATTATTTAGTACAATTTTATAAGAAAACAAAAATTAAATACCGACTAACATCAAGTATCCAATGTAAAGGTTGTGACGTTGTCTTTGGAAGCACGTTTAGACCTGAATGTGGAATTTTATTGAAAAAGTAAAACCTATTTTGGAATGCCTTACGTTTTTTTTTTTTATGAAACATAAATGAAATTTTATAATTATATAAACATATTAGTAAGAATTGTATCGTAATCAAGAATCTAAAAAAGAAAAAGAACAGCTGACTAGATTGCCAAAACGGTTTGGAAAATAACCTACCTGTTTTTGTTTTAGTTCTTTCACTTCTTTTATCTCGTTGTCATATAGATCTTTTATGGACAGTCTTTTTAAGCTATCAGTTAATACACCGATTGGCTGAAGCAAAAAAATGTAATCAAAATAATGTTATAACATATAAATAATATTTAACATTATCTGGTGTCTGCTTTTTGACATTCATGTAATATTCAATTACCCCCCCCCCCCCCCCCCACCCCCCCACCCCACCCAAACCACCCAAGTATTCAAGGGAGCAACCATATAATTTTAAGGTTGTTTTTTTTGGTATATTGTATATTTTGTTTGATTCAGAATTCTTAATCGATAATAATGAACTGCTATCTAGAATCGAATTAAGAATAGTTACTAAGATTGGTTTAGAATGTGTGTGATGAAAGAGACTTCATGTGCAAAAGACCTCAGACTAATTCTCAAGAGATAATGTATAAGCTATCAACAGGTCGATCTTGCTCTATTTTGATATATCTATTTACCGTGGTGGTGACAACTGGTATCTTCGTAGTATTTACATCCTGGTCTTCCGTCATCACAATGTCACTTGTGTCTGACTTTTTAATTTGATCCATGTGTTCCATCACATCTTTATTGGTTTGCTGCTGAACTGTTCCATTATTAGGTAGATCTTGCTGCTGAACTGTTCCATTAATAGGTAGATATTGCTGCTGAACTGTTCCATTATTAGGTAGATCTACAATCGAGAAGCCGTGAATCATGATAGCTCTTGCAATAAAGTTGGGATAAAGAATTTAAACTTGAAAGAAACTTAGAAAAAATAGAACGACAACGTCAATGGAACAACGCTACTTTTTGAATGAAAATAAACACTAATAGATTGGGGCCAAACTTCATTATTCAGAGCGAAATGAAATATCAGTTCATCTATATCTTTTGACTAACCTTTGTAACCCTTAAACAATACATAGATATCCAAATATTATTTTCATCTTTTGAACGAATGTCTCACAATTTGATTTTTCCGTTCTCATAGCTTAAAATGGAAATGTAACTTCAGTAAAACATATTTTTCGTCTGACATAGCCAAAGAATTTTCTTCTTTTAAGACTATTCTACCTGAAAACCTTATCATCATGACATGAGATGTTTTTACTTTATTTGTGCTTGGTCTCTGAATCGAAAAAAGTAGAATTGTCTATATGTTTCTGCAACAAACAGTCGAGCATGTCAGTAACCGCTAGTAGTCTGTCGTTTTTATGTATTATTGTCATTTTGTTTATCTTCTTTTGTTTCATATTCTAACATCGATCGGACTCGGACTTCTCTTAACTGTGCGTAGTGTTGCGCGTTTGTTTTTCCGACATTGGCTAGAGGTATAGGGGTGGGTTGAGGTCTCAAAAATACATGTTTAACCCCGCCGCATTTTGCGCTTGTCCCATGTCAGGAGCCTCTGACCCTCGTAAGTCTTGTATATGATTTTAATTTTAGTTTCTTATGTAAAATTGAACTAGACGTCCGATAATTCTACCCAGTTAAACCTCAATGCAACATTTTGTCTTACCATTCATTTTCTGGATGGACATGACATCTATAAACTGTGATAGTTCATCTTTCATATCGGTTTTGACTGGTGTATCGACCTAGGAACAATAAATGAATGTATGACAAAAAAACATTAACAGATAATTCTCAATAAAAGGGAAAACCTAACTAAGTTGTTTTCCTGAGGCTAGGGAATAGTTCGATTTAAAAAGATATACATTTACCCATTTGAAAAAAAATAAGCATTTGGGATATAAATGTTTTAAATTATTTTTTTAATAAATTATTTACAAATATTATAAATCTACTTATCGATATAGACATCTTTTTTCTCCTATATCAAAACAATCATCAGTTTCATGCAAAATATAGCATATTGTTTTTAAGATTTAATCAACTTTTAAATGCGAATTAAATTTTGACTACACAGTCATATTTTTCAGTAACTATATAGAAAGGAGACTACTGCTGTCTCTGCAATGATGCCAAGTATATAAGCTACCAAAACGTTTTACAAAACAACGAGGACTTTTCATTTACACTGAAAAATCCCAACACTGAAGTATAATAATTGAATGAACTTTTGGAAGGTATATATATAGCAAGCTTTATATAAACCAACATGTTAACAGGAAAAGCACAGCAATAACTTACTTTAGGAGTGTGCCGGTATGGTGTTGAGCTGCGATTACGATACCGTCTAACACGAGAAACGCTTTGATTTCTCTGAAAAAGGAGAAAACATTCTAGATTCTAGCTTTAAAAACATGAACACTTTATTTAAAAGCTACATATTGTTTTATCCTATGGTAAGTAATAGAAACATCTGATATTTAGAAAATGAATTAAACCATGATCAACAAGAATGTGTCCATAGAACACGGATGCCCCAATCGCACTATCATTTGCTATGTTCAGTGGCCCCTGAAATTGGGGTCAAAACTCTAATTTGGCTTTATAAAAAACTACCTTGACCAAAAACTTTAGCGTGAGCGGGATGGACGAACGAACGGACGTATAAACCAGGAAACATAATGCCCAAAAATGGGACATATACAATTCCTATAGTTTGCAATTTGGAGCTATGTTTTTGTAAGAAGACAATTTCTATAATCATCTTTCATGCTATTTTTGATCACAAATGTAGATGACAAGACTTTTAAAAATATCTCTGTTAAAAACGTCGGTATTGTAACAATACACTGAAAATTTCTATTGTTTAGAATTCACACAATTTCAATATATTCATATAAAAACCAGCGATATAAAAGAAAAAGTAAGCAGGGTTTGTGCAGTATTGCTTTGTCTATAAATAAGACAAAACATAAGTAAAACATTGTCTATTCGTATATTCATAATATAAAATTAAAAGATGTGGTTTTATTGTCAATGGAGCAACTCTCCACAAGAGACCAAATGACTTGGAAGTTAAATAGATTATTCTGTATTTTTTTCTCACCTTACGTCCATCGGGCAGCTCTGGACCTAATGATTTTTCTCGATAATGAAATACGTTGAGATCTATATTGTCTCCTGAAAAGTAAAGTTAAATTATAGGCAAACAAATATCTAAAATATACGTAAGAAAGACAACTAAACATTTTAACTTTCACAAAAACAGTGCTATCATTGCGGTTCTTTATCTCAAAAGATGTCAGCTATCTTCCTGGCACCAAATATATAGTGATAAACTTAACAGCAACACAATCTTAATAACAAAGTGAAAAGGAGTGACAAGCTTGAGTATAACTGACATGCCACTTAATGATGTAAATACCCTAGAAACGTAAAGGACAGTAATAGTTTGTGTAAAAGATAACTTCAATATGATTTATTGGTTGTTACTTACCGTCCAGTAGGAAATATTTCATGCAAATTCAAGACATAAAAACTTGCCAAAATGAAAAAGAAACTATGTAAAAGCGATTCAAATAAGATAGATTCAATTTCAGTGTAAACGGGGTATAAGTATGTAAGAAAGGCCTAACATTTGATATTTGAAGTTTGGACCCTCTTCATGTTCTTCGAGAAGGAAACTTTAAAAATTTATGAATAATTTTCACTGGGAAACAAACTATTTATGCATTGATATAATCGAGATAAACTTACCGCTCATATTTGCCCTCATCAGGGTCTGTAATTCAATGAACTACAGTTAAAATCAACAAAAAATATTGTGCTTGATCTTTTCACGTCTTTTTTGTTGAAGCTTCGAGTAACGTCGCCTAGTCGTTCTTAGTTTCATATTATGACGTTGATATATTATTAGACGTTATTTGTTGAAATGTACATTTTTTATAACAAATTGATACCTTTTTTTTTATGTAAACAGAAAGCACAAATACACGTAGATATGTAAACTGTTGGGCTTCAAGTTTCCCCAAATCATTTCAAGTCCAGTGTCTCAGTTCGATTCGAATCATACCTGTAACCATTACTGATTTTGTCTATAAGAAAGCAGTAGCAAAATCGGATTTTGACCAAATAACCTCTTATGTCGAATAATGTGTATGGTCTAAAATGAACACTGTGCCCAATCTATGATTTCTGTACAAATGTGCAGAAAAAAATTGGAACTTGTACTTTTTAAATACATTTTTTCCCCCGATTTCTTGAGAATATTATCTTAGACCCGTTAGACAGTTGCTATTCAGTATCAAACTATTTACAAAAGAAATGTTGACGAACATGACAAGTAGGCTTGGCTCTTTTTTTACAGTTATATTGTTTATCATTCTATATTGTAGATATCTGGGGTTCGTGTTGCTAAGTTTTTAGTTTTGTGTGTTTTGCTTACTATTGTTTATCTCTTGGTCTGTTTTCTTTTTTAGCCATGGCGTTGTCAATTTATTTTTTGACTAATGATTTAACATGTTTATTAGTAGACACAAAACTGACGTAGGTTAAGCAATCATTTGTGCATGTGGTAGCAGATGGCAGATGCATTGCATTTATATTTAAAACATTTTCCCTAACTTTGCAAAAAATGGAAAATAATTTCTTCTGTCCGAAGCGCTTTTCTGGATCTATCTTAATTAGGAACGCTCAAAGCCAAGCATTTGAAATCCAAAGATCGTTGAACAGTTATATGTCAAAAAATTAATAAAAGAAATAGCCAAATTCATCTAAAGCCAACTTTGCGTATCGGGGCCTTTTATAGCTGACTATGCAATATGGACTTTGCTCATTGTTGAAGGCCGTACGGTGACCTATAGTTGTTAATGTCTGTGTCATTTTGGTCTCTTGTGGACAGTTATCTCATTGACAATCATACCACATCTTCTTTTTTTTTTAAATATATTTGCCTGAGGTAGTTGAAACCTTAGTTTCTTAATATAAACGAAAACTTTGCCTAATTTCACAGACCTGTTATATTATCTAGTTTTTACAACTTACTGCATAGAGTGTAACTGGTTATATTTGATTGAACAAGCGTCGACTTCCACAGTTTTTAAATGTGACAATCCAAACTGTACACATCTATCTAAAATTTTGTCTCAAATTGAGTTATCTACTCTTCCACCTCTAAACATGTCTTAACTAAGAAACCTGCTAAACAATTCCTTTCATAGCAATACACTACTTATGTTAAGGGTGAATTTGTTTTCAGATTAATTAGATGTCACACTACTGGGAAAGTTCCAAAGTATATTTACATATGTTACTTTGTTAGTGTAAGAGGTACATACTTATAAACACACTATACATGGTGTCAGTCGAGCGATCTGTTACTTAGTTAACCTGTTCGTCTGTGTGTTTGTACACACATTTCATTACTCTAAAATACATATGTTGTTCTTACTGTACTAAATTATGTGTGTCAGCAAAGCTATACCATATCATGTGCGAGTAAGTACTTGTTCATCATGTCTAGATGTTAATGTGGTCAAAGCTCTCTTTTAGGCATTGAGGTAACTAACTCAAATAATTTGTTACAACAAACAATAACAATGGAAGATGAAAAGAGTATTACGTATTAAATGATGGTTCTAAATTTTACCCAAATACATCTTCCTTCAACTTGGACTTCAGATTAAATAAGTTAAAACATTTTGAAGAAAAGAATCCATGTAAATACACATATATTGGTTTATCAGGGAAAGCTACTTTATAAATAACACTCATTCAAACTAGAGAGTTGAGAAGACAACTTGACTTAAAGACAAAACACGGTTTCAGTACGTGTTTTTTTTTAGGTGGGTTATTATCTAAAAATAAATGTGGCATGATTGCCAATGAGACAACTATCCACCAAAATATGAAACAATTCAAATGAGAAAAATAACGGCATAACTTATAACAAAACAATCAATCAAATTATATGACAGACATAAACCAAGGACAACCATTGAAACCTAAAGAATGTGGCGGGGTTGGACATGTTCTTGAGTGTTTTTTTCGACAGGCCATGATGGGTTTTGCCTCTTAATGTCGTCCACCCCCTTTTTTAACTACTTTTCGCATCCCTAGTACAAATAGGTTGCTAAGTTTGAACTTAATTTCAATATACAAAGGCGCAACATTCATTATAAAATATCCCTTTTCATAATTGAAAGCGTCTAAGTGATTTCTTATAGAACGAAAAACTATGGGGCATTATGAATGAACGCAACATTTCTATGCACATTTGAAAATAACATTGTGTGGCCAATTAAAAGGAAGAAAAGAAAAGATCCAGAGAAACAAAATACATAAAACAAATTTTAAAATGGAACCGGAAACGATGATGCAAACTGTATATAGATTTATGATATATTTAAAAGTATAATAAATCCAGTCAGTGGCGGATCTAGAAATTTTCATAAGTGGTGGCCCACTGACTGCTCTAAGAGGGGGCCCGCTCCAGTCACGCTTCAGTGATTCCCTATATAAGCAACCAATTTTTTTTCCCAAAAAGCGCTTTTTGAATTTATTGCTGATTTGTTCAAGCCCAAAATAAGCATGATCAATTTTCCAATGAAGTAAAGGAAATATATATAAAAACACGCCTTTTTCATCTTTATATTATTACGTTAACTCGCTTGAAACATGTCTTTCGACCGTGTATCCCTTCTCTCGTGCAGCATTTGCTCGAATTTGATGCCTATAAAGTATATCCGATTTATGATTAGATATGAATGAGTGTTTCCATCTTCTAAATGTTTATCATTTTGTTTTCTATATATATATCTTTATTCTCATATAGTCAATGCATTACATCAGTTCAAAGATAACAACAATAACTATTATAATATATATTACAAAACAAGGAGAGAGGTTTCGGAAGTCTCTAGCCTTGAGGACAAACACAAGTATTAATATGTTTTATAAATAAACAAAAGTTTCTTCAGGACTGGTTTTCGTGTACTCGACACAAGTTCCGAAAATTTAAAAGTATTATGTCGTTGTACAAAACAGGAGGATAAATACTCTGTACGTTTTTGATCTAAAAAAGAACATTCCAATATGTACTGATATTCGTCTCCAATTTGTCGATTTTTACATAGATGACAAACACGGTTTTCTCTCAGTTCATTTTGCCATCTTCCTATTTAAATCGGCAATTTGTTATTGGTCGTTCGAAATCGACAAAGAACAACGGCATCTTTAAAGTTCAAAATGTTAAAATATTCCTCAAATTCCTAGTTTTTCTTAAAATTACCAACTTCCACTTTAAAAGTACTTTTTATTGGTATAGTTATCAAAGCCGAAAAATTATCTTAACGAAATCATATCTCTGTCTTTTTGGCGGTAAAAGTTTTGTGAAGGC
Source organism: Mytilus trossulus (assembly GCF_036588685.1). Lineage (NCBI taxonomy): Eukaryota > Metazoa > Mollusca > Bivalvia > Mytilida > Mytilidae > Mytilus > Mytilus trossulus. The sequence goes on along the minus strand of NC_086376.1, from coordinate 67,504,469 downwards.
ATGAAAGTTAAACTCGGACATTTCCGCAAGACATTGCAAATCTATTGTTTTGAATAGAATATGTAGCTCAATTTTTTTTTCAAATAGAATGTTGGGAGCTAACACTTAGTACAAAACGATCGTGCTTACAATTTAATGAATTATCTTTAAAAAAATTATTTTTGAACTGAAATGTTTCAAGTTTCCAAATTAAATTTCCGATGGGACATTTCCGTACATCATATTCTTTTGAAAATATGTATTCAAATTTTATATGGAGACAGCCATGTTAACCAATACTGAACTATATCACGACAAAGAAAGTTTATGTAAAATTTTGAAGAGTTGCGTGAACATTTCGCGAATTGTTCGAGTTTAATGTAAAAATAAACTTCGCGTTTGTTACATTGGAACAACGCTAAGTAAACGTTTTTTTTAGATATTCTGGGTCCTCCTTAGCCTATGAATTTTATATTTTTATTCTTTCACTATTATAATGAGAAAATTTAATAATCAATCTTTATTTTTCATGTATAATTTTAAATATTTATTTCAGCATTTCTATAATTTTTTTCCCGTCAAATATTTACTGAACGCTATTTTTCGTGGTAGTAGCAATATCTAACGTTGCGTCCGTACGGTGACCTATAGTTGTTAATGTCTGTGTCATTTTAGTCTTTTGTGGATAGTTGTCTCATTGGCAATAATACCACATCTTCTTTTTTATACACCTATGATAACAGCAATATTTTTTTCTCAAAACAATTGACAGAACTGAGAACGTAAACTATTATATTTTTTCAATATCATACGATACAATCTTTGTAATTATGATCACTTTTTCAGTGAATATAGAATAAAGGACTTTTTGTTTTTGATACTGACTTTTTCACAGTAAAATATTTGTAGTTGTACGTCCTTGTGAATAGCAAAGAAACCTTGAATTTCATTTATCATTATAAGTTTTATCGGAACGCCAGTTCTGTTGAAATTGATCAGTCAAATAGCTTCTGCTTTAAACTATTAGTATTTACTCAGCCATTTTGTGCTAAAGCCAGTTTGTGCTAACCAGATATTACTATATAACCACAATGTATCAAGAATATTTTTTATAAACATAACCCATTCAGACTTGCAATTATTCTGCGAATATTTTAAAAACATAAAATTATACAAAATAAAATGTGTGACTACTTATTTTCTTTGTCGTGGAAAATTCTACACCAATAATTTACCATACGTAGTTTAACATAGACTCCCATTAGAAACACACCAAGTTCACCATATACCATAAAGTTTGGAGTTGACTTTTTCAAGTTCAACGGAAAACCAACGGTCTAATCTTTTATATACAAAAGAGATCCACGTATGAACTACATGTACATGAGTCGAGAAGACTGTACATCACGATCCTGACTAAGGCCAGTTAGGACAGGTGCAAATATTTGCAACCGGGTTAAACGTTTTAATGGAACCAAACTGTCTCCCTCTTCTGAAACAATAGTATAACATCACAACATAGAAATGTGCATGAATAGTCCAAAGATAAATACAATAAACTCATTTAAACAACCATAGTACTAAGTATAACAACGCTAATGTTGCAACATGAAGAGCAGGTATCGCTTACCCGACCACATTAGAAAATACCCAGCTTTAATTGGATTCCTGTTGCTCCATCCCTGATATTGTGTGTAATGTTATAATTGGTTTTTATATCTGTTTGATGTTTATTTTTTATTTATCAATTTCAATTGGGACCTTCGGTCTCTTTTTGAACCATATAACTTCAAACAAAATGTGCTAAAATATACCAACAGATGCGCTGTCAATTGTTTTAGACCGTAGGGGGATTTCTAAGTGGCTAACTTGTGTGTCTGTGTTGTCTCTATTCAAAATTTAGATAATTTGATATCGTATTTTATTTTTCACAAATAGTACAGTAATAATTGCCACATGCTCTATCGTTCCAGAGACCATTTTCAAATATCGATGTAGTTAGACAATCCTCATTTCCCGTAAATTCGTTAGGTTCGCCGGGGTTCCAGAATGTTCCGTTTATCTTATCTTTTGATGGTTGCAACGCCAATCACCTTCAGTGATGTCATCTTTTCCGCCCAGCCAGTATATCCCTGATAAAGAAAATACACATATACGAAAGATAAATGGTCGTGTTAACCCAAGCCCTGATTAATGAAAAAGAAATACCCGCATTTTTTTTAAAATAAAATATTTAAGAGGTGTTTTATTTTGTAAAACACTGTTGTCAATTTAAGTACTTAGAAAGTATCAATGAAAAGGAACATTCCATCTCCACTTCTAAAGAATACATATGTGTACATTGTGATTTTTCTACAATTGTCTTTTCAATCCTTTTATGTTATTGTGAACGTAAAATGTGTAAATAAGCAATTCCATAAAGTCGTAATAATGATTTTTTAACAATGTCGAGAGTTCATTTATACAAAAAAAGCCAAAATAGGTAATGATAGTGTGCAGGAACATGGGCATACGTTTATAACGGTTATAATCTCTCTCATTTTCTATCAAAATAAGATAAATTTACACAAAAATGTTGATATAATCCAGATAAATTGCTGAACTGGATTTGAACCCGAAAAAATACAATTTAATTAACAAACAATGGTATAATCTCCTAAATTGTTTGATTCATCCACTAAAACCTCTTTGATACCAACCCTTTTTACTATTCTTAGTTTTTTCAAAGTACAAAAGTTTCACTTTGAACAGATAAAAAACTTCTAGTTAAGCAGCACGAGCCCACCAAAACCGAATTGACTTCAGGTGCTCCATGTTATATTTGATCTAAGTCGTATTGTCATACTATAATCATAGTTACTATGTGTCAAAAATAGTTGTTATGGTTACGCGTTATTCATTCAGGTGAACCCATTCTGATTCTACTGTTCACTATACTTGTGACAAAGAAGTCAAATAGCTTGTGTGTTGTGTTTCCCTAATGACTTTTTAGTAGATAGACTTTAAGAATCTTGCATTGTGGTTTAATGTTCTATACTGAATAATGGTGCACTAAATATATTTGTATGAATGTTCCGACTTAAAATTTTCAGTAATCAGAACTAAAGATGTTGCCGTTGGAAAACAATTATGACAAGTTTCGGGAATGATCAGATAACAGGATTTTTTTTATCCTCTAATTTATTTTTTTTTTTGTAGCCTTGAACAGTTGAACATTTGTCATGTTTGACAGCTATATCACTGACCTAAATTACCTGATCGAAAAGGATCTTGTTGAATTAAAACGAGGAAGAAAAATACAACATACTTTATTTACATAATTATTCATTTAGTTATATACAGTGAGACAAAGGGAACAATAGTGAGTCTTAAACACCCGTTAGTTCAATGTTCACATAAGCAATGCGATTGCATGTTTGTTGTAGTAACAATTATTCATTTAATTAGTCAATGAGTTGTTGTATAGGCCACCACCACAATATTATATTCTTGCCACACCTACTATTGGCCCATCCCATTTGTTACATCCCTTTTAGTCCTTATTTGCTGGTTCAAACAGTTTGGAGAAGTTGCTTATCACATGTAGAATTGGAGACGAATCTGTATACAACAATTGATTTACTTGAAAGGCCCACAGGTTTACGGGTGTCCATGGCATCTTCTATTGACAGATATTGCATTTCAGATTCAGAATATCATTGTTTAAGGTTCTAGTAAAAATTATCTAAGATACGGTTACATGTAGTATTATAATCATGAACGTTTCCTGCTGTACTGATTAATTCTGGTATTTAGTGTTTTCGGTTTTGGAGTTTTAGGTGGCATAGGAATAAATTTAGTTTCAATTTCGCTTTCCGAACCGATGTTTGTAACCTGCCAATCAGACGAAGGAGATTGGTTTGTCGCATCTTTACAATTATTACCGGTACCACCTTCGCTCTGTAAAATTTTAGTATCTTGGTCGAATACCATGTCAAAATTTTGTTCTGCAGCATATTTATTTGCGACTTTTATATCAAGCTTTGCACTATGTTGGTTGAATTCTGGACAGCTATCCGATTTTTCTGTTTCTGTTTTTTCCCCGGCATTGCTTACTTGCTTTCTTAATGTTAAGTACCTTTCATAGATAGCTTTACTAACTTTGTCACCGGGGCCCTTAGGTATAAAGCAATCTTTAGTTGAATCTTTTTGAAGCTTTGAATATCTGTAATTCCTCTCACGGGGTGCAGAAGTCCAGCTTATCATATCCATGGCTACTTCTGAATTTACGTTTGATATGTCATTGGAAGCTGATGTCCCTGCAATCGGTCGCAAAGCTGTATTTGGCCTTGGTCTCATTGACATGACTTTGATTTTCTCTTTCTTCACATTCCTGTCCTTATTGATGTTCAATGTCCTTTTTATGTTTTGGGGTAGCATCTTTAACGGTTGGAGCATTTTAGGTGGAATAACAGGGAAATTAGAGACCTTGCAATTTAGCTTTTGACTCGGCAACAACGGTGGAAGTTTTACAGGCTCCCAGCAGGATTTGATCTTCTTTGGTGATTTAATTGAAGCAGTATATGATTCGTCCACGTTGTTTATGTTTGGTAACAGTGGTTGTGGTTTCAGCTGTTTCGAAGTGAAATCGTTCATGTATTTCGTTTTGGTTGGTAGCAGTGGCGGAAGTTTCGGTTGAGTGGAGGAGGGTTCATCTGTGTGTTTTATTGGTTTGTTTGCTAAAAGTGGCGGGAGTTTCAGTTGTGTGGTGGTGGATTCTTCCATGTGTTTTATTTTTTTGTAAGCTAACTGTTTCACTGGAATCGGAATCTTAGGCTTCTGAGATTTTCTATGTAAATCGTTTCTAAGCCCCTCTTTTCTGAAATCATTTTCATTTCGTTTGTTATTTTCTTCAAATTCATACTGCTGACATTCTATATTAAGTTCGTGGTTTTCAAAACTAAGAACGGAGTCAGACCTATAGCAAGTACAATGATGGTCGAAACACTTCCCGGTACAGCAATCATCCAATTCAAATATATTTTCATAAATTGGTGTCATGATATTTGCCCTGCCAAGTCTTCCCATGTATAAATTGGTATTTCCAAAACTGATAGTATTGGGCTCTATCAGATGTCTGGCATTCTTTTTATCGCGTTCTTTTGAAGAAATAAGTAGTTCTTCGTTGAACATGTGAAAATGATTGAGTTTGACATCAGTAACGAATTTTGAAAATGGATCTTGAACTCTTGATTGTTTACATTCTTCAAATGAGTTAAAAATATGTTCCAGTTTATTCTGATAATCCAGAAGAAATTTTTGCTGATCTCTCAGGAAATTCAGCCGGTCTTGCATTGACCACTGTAAATGGTTCATGCATCTCTGCATTACATGTCTGTCAGCATGATGGAAATCGATATGTTGTTCGATCTCTTTCCTAGTTCTGTTGTCCGATAGTTCGCTTGGTTGCATATTCTGTAGTTTGTTAATGGCTGTTCCGATGGCGTGTCCATTTTCTTCAACTAAAAACTTCCAGTTGGCAAGCAACCTGAAACAATATTTTGTTATTCATCGTAATTATAACCCAATGAATAGTTTTTGACATAAAATGTGGACTTCTAAGAATTGGAATATTTCTTTATGGATTACATGTATTTTTTGAAACGTGTTGATAAAATATTATGACAAAACGGCATTCGGTGGCTATAAGTACAAATACATAAGAATATTAACTAACGACCCAAAAACGAGTACAATATATAATTTCTGACTTTTGACAATAAATGCGAAGCTGTATTTTGCAGCACTTTATAATTTAGATTTTATTTTATCTTTAAATATTGTGATATTGTCTCATAGTCTCTCTTATACACTAAATAAAACTTACTCTTTTCCTGTCTTCAATACCCTATCAAATGTATCGCAATCTATCATGGGGTTCCTGCTCCTTGACGTGCCTACAAAAATACGTGTATTTGTTTCAGAAAAGAATGCAGTATGAACAATGCATCAATAAAAATGTATAGAATATACTATAAAAAGCAGTTGATATAAAAGCATTAAATTTCCGAACAAACTTTAAGTAACATGAACAAGTGAAGTGAAAATATACATAAGACCTTTTTTTTTAAAAACAAACCTCCCTGTTATATGTATATGTATGTATGACTCAAAATATCTAAGAATAAACATGAAACACGTTTTTAACTTACTTCTTTCTGGTGTCGTGTTTATCCAAAGTTGAACTTTTGGAGTAGTATTTTCTTCCAGACCAGGATCACTAAAAAAAGAAAAACAGTGAGTATTTTCAAAATTGACTGAAATACTTCAGGTTTAGTCAGATTATACTGCCTAGAGTAATGGTTTATTACAGTCATATAAACATGGATGTATATCTCATGTACGGATACATATAAGAATATGAGATAGGATTGCCAGTGAGAAAGCCCTCCATAGGAAACAAAAAGACACAGAAAGTAACATATATAGGTCAACGTATGGTCTTTAACAATGAGTAAAACCCATATCGTATAGTCAGCTATGAAAGGCCCCGAAATAACAAATATAAAATATGTAAACGAGAAAACTAACGGTTTGATTTATATACAGAATAATAATCGAAAAACAAATATCATATACAGCAACGGACGACAACCACTGATTTACAAACTCCTAAATAAGGACAGACTACAGTGGCGGATCCAGGTGGGGGATCGGTTTGTGGAACCCCCCTTTTTTCGGACGATCAATGCATTTGAATGGGAGCAAATAGTTGCCCCCCCCTTTACTCTGGGTTTGGAACCCCCTTTTTAAAATGGCTTGAACCGCCCCTGGACAAATACAGAATTTGACTATTTTGTAGGCACACCAACACCCGATTACCACCCGCAAAATAGTTTTTGCTATCTCGTACAGCTGAATTTTGTCTACTGCCATTATAATACAATGGATTAAGACAATTGTGTACAACATATTTAATTCGTGTTGCATGTACCTACTAAATCTGCAGTGCTGTCAGTCATTAATAGGACGTAGTTTATCTTACTAGACTAAGTGTAACATATAATGTGGTTTTTTTTTTGGATCGAAAGATATGTTAGCATATAAATATCGAAGTATTACAAGAAAAGTTTAAGTCAAACCAAGTTTCGACCACGATCTTTTAGTCTACAGATGGAGATCTATCCTTAAAAAAACTATTTTTATTATTTTGCGTAGTACTGTTGTGCGGAATATGCAGTGTATAATAATATAAGTATTATTTAGGAAAAAAAAAACCTACGACTATAATAGTTTATCTGATAAATTGAACACACTTTTAAGCTAAGGATAAACCATCATTTATTTAATGCGTCACCTTCTATTTCTAACTTTTTCGTTCTATCTCAAGAATACAATTAAATATCATTATGAGGGAAATTTTTGGAGTAGTTGTCTTTGTTTTATACTTTTGCGTGCACAATCTTTTGACTGTCAATTATATAAACTATAATAGGTGTACTAATATAAAGATACACATGTTACTTGAATCCGCATTTCGGACATCCAGTTTAGTCGTCAATAATAAGCACAATTGATGCTGTAAGGAGTTATAAAAAAGGAATATTAACTTAAATTAAGCATACCGATTCTTCTTCATTTTTTTCTTCTGTAATTCTTCTATACACTGACTGAAATATTTCGATTATGTTGGCTTCTTGTAAAATAACATCAAACGGTTTCGGTACAGATGGAATTCTGTAGTGAGGGGGAGGTGCCGTCACATTGACAACGTCTCTTCAGTTGACTGTGTCTTCCATTGTGACGTTCACCTACGCCCAGCTAATCTGCACAACATTCTACATGCTGTACTCTCAGAAAGTGCAATACACGTTTGCATTTAGTTTTGCGTTAGTCAAGCAATTATTCGCTCAGCCTAGATAAATGTGGAAATACCGAATTTAAATCTGCGTACAATTCAACGATTTTTTAGAAAACCATGAACCACATTTCTTCTTACAGAATACAGTGAAAGTTGTTCTATATAACAACTAACTATGAACCGTAAAAGGTTCACAATCATACATATTAAGCTGTTTAAAGATCTCAAATGCCAAAAAAAAAGAGTTATTATGGCGCGATTTCTTCAGAAATTAAATACTAAGGGCTTGCTTTTATGAACAGTAAGCATTTTTTGGAATAAAATAGAATAACCTTTTTCAAGACAAATCGATGACCTTTTATTTTTTTTAAAATCTTCGATGATTCTAAAAATTATAGAAACCAAATTGATTCAATTTCATTTTGTCTTTTCAATTTTAACAGTTTTTATTTTGAATGCACTCGGGGAAGGAAGGGGGACATAGACTTGACCATTGCGGATTCAATTTTCTATAATCTTTTTCTTGACCTGTATTGTAGCCAAACAAATAGAATCATATTCAAAACAGTGTGTTTGTGGCCATTGATTGACGTCCTTAATTCATCCAATGACTGGGAAAGATTATGTGAACGTTTGTCTGTAACGACACTGCTCAGTATACTTACTTATCAAAGAATTTAAACTGTAGGGTCACCAAAGGTTCTTAACGCCTTAATAATGAAATAATTCGAAAAATTAATCAGGAATAACCTTTATGTTTTGATTTATATTCTTGATATAAATCATATAACATCGTGTTATTCATGATTAATTTTTCGAATTACTTTATTTAGGTATTGAGAACCTTTGGTAACCCCGCAGTTTAAGTGTCTTTAACAAGTACATAGTGAGCAGTGGTCGTTACAGACAAAAGTTCACATAATCTGTCCCAGTCAATGGGATAATTTAGGACGTCAATCAATGGCCACAGCCACACTGTTTTGCATATGATTCTAATCGCTTTTAGAAGAACACATAGACTCCTCTCAAAAAATGTGCTAAGTTCTAAAATTTTCAGAGAGAGAGAGAGAAAGATTAATAATTAATTATTACCAGGATTAAATGTTTCCATTATTGATTGGATCAAACCTCTTTCCTGTTCTGTTTCAATGTTTGCAAGATGTCCTCCACGAGACTGGCAATAAAGCTGTAAAATGTTATAAACGCAACCATTTATTTTTTATCTAAATTTTGAAGGAAAAAAATGAAGAAACAACAAACCGACTTTTAAAAACATGAAATATACGTCAACTAGATACACTTAAAATTTTCTTGAGAAAAAACCTTCATGTCAAAAAATATGACATTAAACTTTTTGAATTTGAATATGTCTGAGTTTTTTTTATAATTTGGTGAAATAAAAAAAAAAACAATGTAAAACATCATGCACTTTTCCGGTCCTTATATTGGTATAATAAATGTATAGAATCTATAAATGTCATGATTTTCCTGCCCTTTTTTATATCAATGTTTCGTTGCTTTTCGATAAGCTACATACTTTAAAGTAATTATCCGTAGTGGTCACTGTCACCTTTTAAATTTTTACAAACGGTCCTCAAACTGTTGCACTTAACGCTCGCATAAAACAGGTGATTAAAAATGCCAATTAGTTTTGAATTATGCATTTATATTACAAAACATAAAGGTATAACAAGTGTCTCAAATACGAGCTAGACATAACAAATAATTCATCAATACTTCTTTAAATATACCATAGCTTCATTCCATGTTAACAGTTTTTGATGAACCGTATAACATTTGCTGTAGCCAACAATCCACCGAACATCACAAGTATGTGCAGAGGACACAGTAACTACAAAAATAAAAAAGAAGAAAACCCTTAAAGCGAAAAAGCAGGAGACATGATATACACTGTTACGCTCTGAAACTGAAATTGTAAGTTTTCTATTCTTTCAAAATCAAAATTGGTCAAAACTCCGAAACAACGGAAAATTACAAGGTGCTTACATCCGATAAATTTTCACTCTATTAGATAGTTATCTGATTGGTAATCATTCTTAGCTGTTGTCTGCTCAATGCATGGTCGGGTTGTTATCGCTTTGACCCATTCCCCATTTCCTTTCTCAATTCTATTTCCCCAATTTAACAAAAACTGTCAAGGATTCTAACATATTGATATCCACACTGATCTGTGTCCACACTTATTCTTACAATATATCAATATTAAAAATAAAAATAAAAATCAGCATTATGACAGGTTGCTGTCTTAATGACGCATATATAAAACATCTACTCTATGATCGGAATCATGATCTATATAAACAATACGAAAATACTATGTAAGTACATTTGATTATCAGTATTTTGAAAAATGTTCTTGTTTGTTGTTGAAAATAATACAGTTATCGTAAACAAAATCATATACTTACGGGAAAATAATGACAAAAACAAAAAAGATACATGAACCGGAGTCTTAGAAATTGATTCTACTGGCATCTTTGTTCTTCTCATATATGCTTATGTGTGACTAGATAGATAAAGAGTCTTATAACAGGACTTATATGTTACATAATAACAAAATCCGTGTTCTTATCTCTTAGTACATTAACCCCTTACACACCATTATTTACATCGAAGTAAAATTTAGGCTTTTCAAAATTTGAAAATCAGTGATACAAATGTACTAAAGGCAATATTTACACGAATTCTGTGTTTTGGTCGAAACTTTAAGTGATTTTTTTTCTCTCCCAAAAAATATTTAAATGTCCTTTGAAATCACATGTTTCCAATCTAATTAAGATATTTGGCATATGATAGATCTCTGATTTCGTTATACTACATATGCCTTTATGTTTCTATACTAATAATTCAAATTTATAAACACAAATACTGGCATGTTATAGAACAACGTTTTTGGAAGAAATTTACGGATTAGCTTCTTTTTTTTTATTCCAGTGACGATGTGGCCTGATCATACCTTCTCTATTTACAAGTTGGAAAAAAGAGGTAGGTGTAGTTCTAATTTTTGTTGCATACGAAGCAGGAACGCCTTTCGGAGTACCTGAGTTCACCCGGATTTTTGTTTAAGTTCATGTTGTCCAATCTTTAGATTTCTGTGTTTTGTAAATGTTATTTGTCTTTTTTTAATTTTTGGTCACGGTGTTTCGTCGTTTGTTTTTTTAGCTCACCTGGCCCGAAGGGCCAAGTGAGCTTTTCTCATCACTTGGCGTCCGTCGTCCGTCGTCGTCCGTCGTCGTTAACTTTTACAAAAATCTTCTCCTCTGAAACTACTGGGCCAAATCAAACCAAACTTGGCCACAATCATCATTAGGGTATCTAGTTTAAAAAATGTGTGGCGTGACCCGGTCAACCAACCAAGATGGCCGCCACGGCTAAAAATAGAACATAGGGGTAAAATGCAGTTTTTGGCTTATAACTCAAAAACCAAAGCATTTAGAGCAAATCTGACATCGGGTAAAAATGTTTATCAGGTCAAGATCTATCTGCCCTGAAATTTTCAGATGAATCGGTCAATCGGTTGTTGGGTTGCTGCCCCTGAATTGGTAATTTTGAAGAAATTTTGCTGTTTTTGGTTATTATCTTGAATATTATTATAGTTAGAGATAAACTGTAAACAGCAATAATGTTCAGCAAAGTAAGATCTACAAATAAGTCAACATGACCAAAATGGTCAGTTGACCCGTTTAGGAGTTATTACCCTTTATAGTCAATTTTTAACCATTTTTCGTTAATTAAAGTAATCTTTTACAAAAATCTTCTCCTCTGAAACCACTTGGCCAAATTAATCCAAACTTGGCCACAATCATCTTTGGGGTATTTAGTTTAAAAAATGTGTGGCGTGACCTGGTCAACCAACCAAGATGGCCGCCACCGCTAAAAATAGAACATAGGGGTAAAATGCAGTTTTTGGCTTATAACTCAAAAACCAAAGCATTTTGAGGAAATCTGACATGGGATAAAAATGTTTATCAGGTCAAGAACTATCTGCCCTGAAATTTTCAGATGAATTGGTCAATCGGTTGTTGGGTTGCTGCCCCTGAATTGGTAATTTTGAGGAAATTTTGCTGTTTTTGGTTATTATCTTGAATATTATTATAGATAGAGATAAATTGTAAACAGCAATAATGTTCAGCAAAGTAAGATCTACAAATAAGTCAACATGACCAAAATGGTCAGTTGACCCCTTTAGGAGTTATTGCCCTTTATAGTCAATTTTTAACCATTTTTCATAAATCTAAGTAATCTTTTACAAAATCTCCACTGAAACTACTAGGCCACAATCATCTTTGGGGTATCTAGTTTGAAAAATGTGTCCGATGACCTGGCCATTCAACCAAGATGGCCGCCACGGCTAAAAATAGAACATAGGGGTAAAATGCAGTTTTTTGCTTATAACTATGAAACCAAAGCATCTAGAGCAAATCTGACAAGAAGTTAAATTGTTATTCAGGTCAATATCTATCTGCCCTGAATTTTTCAGATGAATTGGACAACTGGTTGTTGGGTTGCTGCCCTCCAATTGGTAATTTTTAAAGAAATTTTGCCGTTTTTGGTTATCTTGAATACTATTATAGATAGCGATAAACTGTAAACAGCAATAATGTTCAGAAAAGTAAGATCTACAAATAAGTCAACATGACCTAAATGGTCAATTGACCCCTTAAGGAGTTATTGCCTTTTATAGTCAATTTTTAACAATTTTCATTAATTTGGTAAATTTATGTAAATTTTTACCAAATATAGTTCTCTGTTACTAATGGGCAAAGTTCATGATAGATATAATTGTAAGAAGCAAAATCGTTCAGTAAAGTAAGAACTTCAAACACATCACCATCACCAAAATACAATTTTGTCATGAATCCATTTGTGTCCTTTGTTTAATATGCACATAGACCAAGGTGAGCGACACAGGCTCTTTAGAGCCTCTAGTTTTAATAATTTTTGGTCATTGCAAACAAGAAATTTGTAGAAGAAAATAATTTGTTACGGAAATACTTAATTTATTAAAAAGTAAAATCACAAAAATACTGCACTTAGAGGAAAATCAAATCGGAAAGTCCATAATCACGTGGCAAAATCAAATAACAAAACGCATCAAAAACGAATGGACAAGAACTGTCACATTCCTGACTTTGTACAGTCTTGATTGTCCTAATTATAAAAGGTTTCCTTAAATAGTTGTTTTTTGCTTGTTTGATAGGCTTGTCTAATGTATGAATACATTTCTTTTTGAAATAGTTTGGCAACGAGCAACATTGAAGAGACATTTATTGCATATAGTTAAGTAATATTAGAACTGCCGACAAAAAACTAAAATTCGTTTTTTTGGGTAAACCTCCATAGGGAAGCTCAAACGCCACAGTATGAAAGTAAAAGATGTAGAAACACTCATATATGTTAAAAGCTTTGGTACTTAAGGGGACCTAAAAGGAATATTTTAAAACGCATGAAAGGATTCAAACCTTATTTTGATAACTAATATAGATATGAAAACGTATGGCTTAACATCCCTTTTCCTACCTTTTATGACAATGTCATGTCTTTATTAGAATGTACTGATTGATAATTTAGTCTAGGAAAAAAATATTCATTTATATGTTGTTATGTACCTGTGCAAAATTCTGAAGCCACTTGTTGGAGTCACTATAACTGATTTCATGGTGTATGTATGAATGTTACTATGGACATCAATGCTCCTCAACTTTGTAGAAGAGGTAGAGGGTTGTTGCTCACAAGGAAGCTATTAAACCAAGAGTTCGAAATGTTGAAGTTGGAATCATCCCTTCGTTAATTTCACGGACGCTATCACGAGTTGGTTGACTGTTATGGAATAACCGTTTCACAGATGATATCAGATATGTTCCTCACGCCGAAATAACAATTTCCTTCCCTTTTAATGAATGTGGACTACCGAATTAGACTATTGACGGGGTTTGTTATAAGATGAGCAACACGACGGGTGCCACATGTGGAAAACATTTGCTTACCCTTCCGGAGCAGCTGAGATCACCCCAGTTTTTGGTGGGGTCCGTGTTGCTTATTCTTTAGTTTTCTGTGTTTTGTCATGTACATACTATTGTTTGACTGTTTGTCTTTTTCATTTTTAGCCATGGCCTTTGTCAGTTTTTTTTTCGATTGATGAGTTTGCCTGACTGTCCCTCTGGTATCTTTCGTCCCTCTTTTGTACTTGTTTGGCTTTGACTATTTCGATCTGAGCTTCACTAGTGAGTCTTATGTAGACGAATCGCGCGTCTGGCGTATTAAATTATAAGCTTGGTATATTTTATTGTTGAAGGTCGTAATATAGTAACATATAGCTGCTTAAAAACCACGTCAGAAACTTGGCAGTGATGAATTAGAATATGCGAGTATTTTTCGAATTTGTCAAAGTGTCCTTTACTTTGAATAACGAGAGGTGTATGCTTAGCACGACAACACGTACAATATCTGATTGAACAATAAATAACAAAAAGTGAGTTTCAAATTTATTACGTTGTATGATTTGTAGGAATGTAGTTTAAACTGGTTGGACAGGTGTAGTCAAATAGAATAATGTTATATTTCTTAAACAAAAAATACGAAACAAATATTTCCTTACATTTTGACATGGAAGGACACCATTAATTTTACTACCGTATTTTGATATAAACGCATATTCTTGACCTTATCCTGAGGAATCAAGGAAATTGCCGTCCTAAATAGAATTTTAAAAGTGTAATCTGTCTCTATGCATTAAAAGGTTACACCATACATTAACTTATAGTTGTATCATGTGACGTAATTAAGTTGTTTATGGTTCTACTATCCCCATATATATACTGCAATCTGTGATATAAACAATAAATATCTTAATACTTCTGATATTAGAAAGGTACAGTCATCGTCAAAGGTAGTATTTTTTTCAGCTGTTACAGGTTGTATATTTCAGTTATTTTTAATGTACTTTTTTCAAATTGTGTAGTTCTAACATGTTCATTTATTTCAATTGATTATTCGTTTTTCTGTAAACCTTGTGGAAAGGTTTGTAAATATAACTTGCGATGGGAACATCGAAAGTGAGTATTGAATTTATATACAGTCAGGTAGTATAGACCATGTGTTTGTAACAATGTTATGTGTTTGTATGTGTTGTTTGTCATTGCATTGTAAGGAGGCCTCGGTGGCCGAGTGGTCTAAGTAGTTACTACTGTAATCACTAGCCAGTCAACACTGAGGTTGTGATTTCGAACCCCGCTCCTGCGGGTGGACGTGACTCAAATCTCAATTGACTAGGATTGTCAGTTTTCCTTTCGAAGGTTGGTGGTTTTCTCCGTGCACTCCGGCTTTCTCCATAAATAAAAACTGACCGCCACGAAATAGCCTAAATGCGGTGCTTTAAAGTGGCGTTTAAACACCAGTAATCAATCAATCAATCAATGCATTGTATTACTTTTTATTTGGAGTCTTAGTGTTGGTGGCCGATATGGTATGTTGCATTGTTTGTTAGCAAGTCCTAATATCCCTATTTAATGTAGTACTGACATATCTATACCTCTCAATGGTTTCTTATTTGATTTTTTTAGATTATGATGAGAACTATCTGTGTATGTATCAATCTGATATTGTTGGTGATTGTGCATGCCCAGAATGAGTTCGTTCCTGTTGTTCTAAAAGATTGCTATTCGTACGAAAATATGGACAATTTCCTAACCATTGGAACATTGGAACAGATCAGATGTTTGCAGCAGTATATGTTAACCTCAAAAAATGGTATCATCCAACATAAACTGAATGATTTACTTCGAATCCCTGTCAGCATGACGTATTCACAAAATGGCAGGAAACAGATGTTGGACATCTTACCAATGAGTGAAAGGAAAATCTATAACTTTCGTCCAGAAACGTTCAAACACCTAACGGTAAGGCAAAAATATCTTTTAAAAATGTGTTTCAACTGACTAAGGCATTACGGCATTCGCTTTCCACTTAATTGTATTACACGCATCATTATACATTACTAGTATACATGTTCCACCTCTTTGTCAATGCAGTGACACAGACAGAATGAGAAATCCTGTATGGCCGTCTGTTGTTCTGTTTTCACCGTCTTTCTGTTCGTTTGTCGTTCTGTCACATCTTTATATTCGCTACTTCTTATTAAACACTAAACTTATTGGGAATTTCACATGATTAACTTAGTATACTTTGACATTCTACAGTCAAAATGCAAAAATAATATCACTATATATATTCTGGAACAACTCTTTAGAAGTGAACATCTTCTGACGCGGAAGACTTTTGCTGCCGATATGTGTTGACAATTGCGATTACCTCAGTCATTAAATAATTTCAGTACGCTTTCAAAATCGTCCTATAAGTTGTTTTTATTTATCTACAATGTCAATTGCAGAGAATTGGATCATCATGAAAAGTCAATTTTGATCACTAATAAAGTACTGTAATCTGTCAGTCCCATGTTCACCGATTTCACCAAAATACTAAAACGTATATCCAAACATAAAGAGGTTAGAATAAACGTTACAAGTTACAATAGATGTGCGCGTCTGGCATAAATACAAAATTTAATCCTGGTATCTATGATGAATTAATTTACAAACACTGGGTCGATGCCACTGCTGGTAGAGTTTTAATTCCCCGAGGGTATCACCAGCCCATTAGTCAGCACTTCTGTGCTGACATGAATTATCATTGAAATGGTTATATTTATAAATTACCTGTTTACGAAATTTTGAATTTTTGGAATACTACGGCTTTTCTACCTCAGGAATAGATTACCTTGGATGTATTTAACAAAACTTTTAGGTATTATGGTCCTCCGTGCTCTTCAACTTCATGCTTTATTTGTCCTTTTTTTTTAACGTTTAATAAAAGGACCCGAACGTCACTGATGAGTCTTTTGTAGACGAAACGCGCGTCTGGTATAATTAGTATAAAATTTAATCCTTGTATCTATGATGAGTTAATCGATAATATGTTAAATTTTAGCATTTCCTGTGTATTTTATAAAATTGAGTATTGAAATTGTGTATGTGTCAAAGAGACAACAACCCGACCAAAGAACGGAGAACAGCCGAAAGCCACCAATGGATTTTGTCAAGTCTCAATCTATTTAACCATCTAGGTGACCTCCAAAGACTATCGACAGTCATATAGCCCGATATAAACTTGCATATACCTGTAGATACAAATAGATAATTAATTCGTGCGGTTGGATTTTTCTAGGTCTGTTTTATTTCATATAATAGGTTAAAAATATATGTTACTTATTGTTCTTATCTATTATATAAGAATGAGTTTTTATGGATCGAATAAGTCAATCAGATGGTTTACCCTTGTTTCATTTTCAATGTTACACCCAATTTACAATAACCGTTGTTGCCAAGTCCAGGGGCGGATCCAGCCATTTTGAGAGGAGTCTATGTGTTCTTCAAAAATGTAACATTGTTTTCCTTTTGATAACTGAACACGACTGATTCATGCGTAACCAATCTCTTAAATTAGCTAAGGTGGTAAATTGAATGTCACATGACTACTATTATAATTAACGTCGAATTATCGTTTCACTACTCTACTACTTTACTTTCTTTCATGATTGTTATTGTGTTACATATTTGTTTTTTGTTCATTTTTGTACATAAATAAGGCCGTTAGTTTTCTCGTTTGAATTGTTTTACATTGTCATTTAAGGGCCTTTTATAGCTGACCATGCGATATGGACTTGGCTCGTTAATGACGGCCGTACGGGGACCTAAAGTTGTTTATCTATGTTTCTTGTTGGTCTCTTGTGGAAAATTGTCTCATTGGCAATCATACCACATGTTCCATTTCTTATATAATAATATTTTTTCAAATCTTGTAGTTGACACCCCTTAAACCCAAAATGAAAAAAATATTGATGATCATGAATATACAACTATATGTTTCAGATTGTTGATACCGGACTTCATTTGAAAATTTATTAATCTGTTTATATTTTTTTATTGTAGGGTTTAATAAAGAATCGCGTCAAAAGGTCAAAGAGACATACATTGAAATCCGGTCAAACACGAAATCCACTATCTGACAGTGTTCCGGAAATTTCACATTCGCCTATTCTTGGTCAACTATTTCCGACTCATTGGAAGAACTAATATGACACAAGAACGATTCGTAACGCCTCGGATAATACATGAACCTCTAGTTCTTTGGACCAAACTGACAACTGTCACATATAAATAAACATCCCTCGTGAGGATTTCAATTATCCGATCGTCAAGTTGATATTGTGATTACTTGCGACAAGATGTAAACATTTATATCCGTGTATATTTCTAAATGTGCTGAGACAGATACCATTATTTTAATATATTATCATGCTTAAGGCAATGGCTAATTATGTAGTTACTATTTTACTACCTGGATGATTTTAAAAAGAAGAGTATTATGAGATAAAATTACAGAAAAAAATTGTCATTTATTAATGTATACTTTTATTTGCTAATTAAACTATGACAACAATGACAGAAAAGGCTATGCACTATTCTCTTCATCTCTTCATCTCTTCATATTAAATGAGTCCTAGGAAAACGAACACAATATGTTGAAGACTGTAAGGGTTAAATAAGCTTTGATCCTCGATCTTGATATCTATATCATAAACGGGAAGCTAAATACAAAAATTTATGATAAAAGAGATGATTTTTCATTTCCTATTGTTAATTATCCATTTTTAGATGGTGACGTTCCCTTGTCACCATCTTATGGTGTTTATATATCTCAACTTGTACGATTCGCTCGTGTATGTAACAACGTATTAGATTTTATTTATGTATTACTGAAAAATTATTACACCAGGGTTTTCGATATCACAAACTGGTCAAAACATTTACTAAATTTTATCACCGGTATAAGGAAATAATTCGAAAATATAACTCAACATGCAGACATCTTATACGTTCAGGTATTTCACATCCAATTTTTTATGGAAATATTCTTTATAAAGCACAAAAATGTCAGTATTCTCCTCAGAAACTAAGAAAAAACCTTTAAATAGACTTATTAGAAGGGGATATAGTTACGATACTGTTGTCAGGTCATTAAAGATTGCATATTTTGGCTTTAATATTGATTCACTGATAGGGTCTTTGCATCGGAACTAAACACATTTATTTCTAAAAAAAAACAGTTGTTGGCATGACACGGGTTATGTTCTTCTCATATATTTTATGATAGTATGATACTAAACCCCTAAAGGGAGGGATTATGCCTGATATTCATATCATTAACACATAATCTTTCAATCAGTTTAATTGAGGTCTGGAGCTGGCATGTCAGTTAACTGCTAGTAGTCTGTTGTTATTTATGTATTATTGTCTTTTTATTTATTTTCTTTTGTTACATCTTTTGACATCGGACTCGTACTTCTCTTGAACTGAATTTTAATGTGCGTATTGTTATTCTTTTACTTTTCTACATTGGCTAGAGGTATAGGGGGAGGGTTGAGATCTCATAAACATGTTTAACCCCGCCGCAATTTTGCGCCTGTCCCAAGTCAGGAGCCTCTGGCCTTTGTTAGTCTTGTATGATTTTAAATTTTAGTTTCTTGTGTATAATTCGGAGTTTAGTATGACGTCCATTATCACTGTACTATTTATATGCATATTTTTAGGGGCCAGCTGAAGGACACCTACGGGTGAGGGAATTTCTCGCTACATTGAAGACCCATTGGTTGCCTTCGGCTGTTGTCTGCTCTATGGTCGGATGGTTGTCGCTTTGACATATTCACCATTTCCTTTCTCAATTTCATTTGATAGTTATTGTCATCGGGTTGCTGTCGCGGGGAAGTATATACTCCACATCAACCTTTTTATAAGTTTATATGTTTATTTATTAATGTATACTTTTATTTGCTTTTTAAAACTATGACAACGATGACAGAAAAGGCTATGCACTATTCTCTTTATATTAAATGAGTCCTAGTAAAAGAACATAAGAAGACTGTAAGGTGTAAATGTGATTTGGTAGTTGTTGTCATCGGGTTGCTGTCGCGGGGAAGTATATACTCCACATGAACCTTTTTGAAAAGTTGCATTGTTAAATTACTCTTTTTTGATACATGTACTAACCACATCAAAACGTACCTCGTCGATTTAAGAACATTTTGTTAAACCAATGCAAACACTTCACTATATAGGAAAATGAATCCAACGAAATAGACTAATAGTATAGGCATATATGTAAATGTCATATCCATATAGTAGATTACATACTTTTGGTAAGCTACTAATCAATTGTTATTCAGAATCACGCTTAGAAGAAACGCTGGGAAATTGCAATGATAAAGTTGCTGAAATATGCTGTATTTGATGATTCAATTTGACTGTGTTATATGGAAAAACAATTCCTAGTCTCCAAAAGGCCAATGACATCAAGGTCAAATGAAGTTAATCACATCTTTTGAAATCTGAGCAAGATAATTTTTTTTTTATCAAACTCTCAAAGAAAAACATTAGTATCGACACTCGAATTGCAATTTAATGTTTATTTGGTTTCGCAAGTTTTATTCCCATTATACATGTACTGTTAAAAATGAAATCATGCAATTGGATTCATTAGAAAACTTTCATATATGAAAAATTAAACAAGTTTTTGACACTTTTTCTTTTATTTCTTATAGACCAATAAGTTTTGGAGAATTAGAAATTCTGAAAGAACTGTTGTGGAGCTATGTTGTAATTTTAAATTTATTTAAAATAAAAATCTGACAAGAATTATACAAATAAGAGCACTTACAAGACAGGACAGAAGAACACAGAGACGCACAGACGAAAAGACGAACAACCGATTTTCAATACCCCCGCAATGCGTCCCATTTGGAAACAACAAAACATGTATGTGCCTGTCCCAAGTCAGGAGCCTGTTATTCAGGGGTTGTCGTTTGTTTATGTGTTACATATTTGTTTTTCGTTCATTTTTTTTTATATAAATAAGGCCTTTAGTTTTCTCGTTTGAATTGTTTTACGTTGTCTTATCGGATCCTTTTATGGCTGGGATTTGCTCATTGTTGAAGGCCGTATGGTGACCTATAGTTGTTAATGTTTGTGTCATTTTGGTCTTTTGTGGATAGCTGTCTCATTGGCAATCATACCACATCTTCTTTTTTTTTTATATTTACAAATAATTTAAGAAGACTGAAATAGACGAGAATCAAAACAACCTTGATAAAAATTCTTATGAAAGAAAATACAGAAAAGCTCCTCGGAAACATAAAACATAATAAAGGTATGTTCATCCATTGCTTTAAAACAAAATGAAAGCAGCGGACTAGCAACTAACACATTAGACCTTAATGAGTACATGAGATTGTTTTCTGATAATAAAACAAATACCAATACACTATGTTTTTTAAAGCAGTATTTTTTTTAACATGATCTGCTTCTTAACGAAAGTCACTCCGTAATAATTCTTTTTTGCATATTCTAATCTGATGTTTAGAATAATCTTCATTATTGCAAAGGCCTATAATGATGATATAAAATTCCTAAATTATTATATGATTCACTAGGAAACAAAAGTGTTGGCTCTTCATTCCCATAGTTTGACGTCCATCGCCTTTCAGATTCAGTCTGATTAACCATTCTATTTATAATCTCATGACAAAGGAAAATTACGAAAACTAATAACTCAATTGTTTGTAAAAGTGATGTTTTTGTTATACACTCTATATAACCTTTCATTTGATTTACTGAAAATGTTCAGTTTTTACACTTTTAAAATGAACACATCCACCTATTTTTTTGAGATCGGAGGTATGATATGTGTAATGTAGATTTGATGACCGATTATTTGATATGCGACAACGCCATATTCAGGATTTTTTGCACTAATTAACCCCGTTTAACTCTTTTTTTTTTTTTTAGAGGAGAAGAATTTGATATTTGAAATGTACACATCATGACCTTTCATTTGATAGACGACAACCTTATCTTATTAGACATTATATTTTTTCTACTTTATGACCTCACCAAACCCATTTTCGGGGGCCATAAATTTGAAATGTACGCTTTAAAGATTTTCAAATTGAAGGTATTAAAATACTGATATTTTTTTTCATTCATAGTAGGTTGATATATGTTATCTTTTAAAAGATTTCACACAAGCTTAATACTTTCAAGAACAATCTCGTTGTAACTTTTGCATAGACGGTCGGACATTTTTTTAGCTTCGTGTATATAATGTTGAGCTCCTTGAAAGGAACATGTTATACACAGTTATATCCAGCAAACTCTTATCGATTGTAAGCTTGAAATTGCGGTGTATTTTTTTTTTTTGCACTCATTGACTTTTGACCTTTGGTGCAAATGAAGGTTCACACGAACTTAAGATTATAGGTTACAGTCCAATCTCTATAAAAGGATTGATTTTTTTATGTTTTCCTAACGCAGTAGAGACCCTTAACAATCTACCTAATACTTGCTCACGGAAATTTGATTTAATCTTTGAATTAGGATAGCTCTCCTATAAGAATGAATACATAGTTTGTTAGATTGAATCCGGAATATATACAACATAATGCGCATTGAGAATTAATATCATTATTCATCTAGAAAAATAGGCTTATGATGCACTATCATGTCACTTTAAATAAAACAGATGTAAGAAAGTGAGGTCAGAATTATAACATGTAACAATGTAGATATTTCCAATATACAGAATAAACAGTATACATATTCAGGTCATATGTTGGAGCATTACTGCGATAGTTTTGCTAGGTGATAGTTCATCAATGTTTACTGGGTGAATAAATAGCAACTCTTGTAACAGTTTGTTATATACTATTACAAAAAGTAGATTCACAAAAATACTGAACTCCGAGGATACGGAAAGTCAAATTACAAAATTAAAAGATAAAACACATCAAACGAATGGACAACTGTCATATTCCTGACTTGGTAGAGGCATTTTCTAATGTTGCCAAATAGTGTTAAAAATGATAATTAAGGAATTTAAAACTACCCTCAAAGAGTACTTTACCAAAAGTTATAGTGCGTCATCATCAGACTTCTTTTTATATTTTTACACTTATTATTTTATTATTTTCAATATGAAGCAATTTGTCATATTAATATGTGTGTTGGTTTTTTTTGTATGTCGAAAATGTAAGCCGTTTACATGAATAGACCCCATTGGAAAGGTCCTTCTTTGTAAAGGATCATTCTGATTGAAACAAAAAATTCTCTGAAACTGACATTATCAAGATGCTTGATTTCTTGATTGAAAACATATTAGATTGGAGGATGTGCCCCTCTTCTTGCCGACTTGTTTCTTAATTATAATGAGGCTGACTTCATACAGGAACTTCTTGGAAGACAGATGAGAAGTTAGCAATATCCTTTACCTCTACTTTTCGCTATATAGATGATGTTCTTTCACTAAATAATTCAAAATGGTGACTATGTTGAACGCATCTATCCCATTGAACTAGAGATAAAGGATACAACAAATACAGTTAAGTCGGTGTGATATCTTGACTTGCATCTAGAGATTGACAATGAGAGTCGATTGAAAACAAAACTTTACTACATAAAAGATGATTTCACTTTTCCAATTGTGAAATCTCCATTTCTAAGTAGCAACATTCCAGCAGCACCTGCATAGTTGTATATATCTCCCAATTGATACGATATTCCCGTGCTTGCATTTCCTATCATGATTTTCTTGATAGAGAGTTGTTGGTCACAAGAAAGCTATTAAATCAAGAGTTCCAAATGTTGAAGTTGAAATCATCACTTCGTAAATTTAACGGACGTCATCACGAGTTGGTTGACCGTTATGGAATAACCGTTTCACAAATGATATCGGACATGCCCCTTACGCAGTAACTACAATCCCCTTCCCTTTTATGAATGTGACCTACCGAATTAGACTTTTTACCGGATCTTTTATCTTATAAGCGACACGAAGAGTGCCACATGTGAATCAGGATCTGCTTACCCTTCCGTAGCACCTGAGATCACCCCTAGTTTTTGGTGGGTTTCGTGCTGTTTATTCTTTCAAATTGATTTTTTATTTTGTGCCATGTGTACTATTGTTTGTCTATTTGTCTTGTTAATTTTTAGCTTTGGCGTTGTCAGTTTATTTTCGATTAATGAGTTTGGCTGTCCCTCTGGTATCTTCCGTCTCTCTTTTAGAGCTTTAATGGGTTATTCCTGACAAATATCAGCAAATTTTTCTATTATAATACACTTAGTATGCTAAACTCATAAAATGCCATTATGTTTTACAAAGTACTTGTTAGTATTGTCTTTATGTATTGTATATTGTGTAATGTTAAACTCATATGCTTGACATTTATTGAATAAAATATAATTGTAATTATTATAATCCGGTTTTTTGGTGTGTTTTTTTTACAACGTCAAAGTGTTGATTTTTCTCTTCAAATGACACAATAACGTGTTTTGTTCTAGTTGGATAGACACTTGTGTCTGTACCGTTAGCAATTACGTTGAAATCTAATCCAATATAATGTACGATACCATTTTGTTTGAAAATTGATACCTGTTTATTCTTAATATTTCCTGTTTACAATTTCCTCATTTGCCCAGGATGCAAACTGTGGATTCCCGTTTACGTTTAAACCAAATGTCCGGAAAGCAAGCTGGATGCTGAAAAAGTGCACTATATTATCAGAAAAAAAATAGTATACATGTAATAATACTTATATTCTTTTATATGGCAATGAGTGAAAAAAAGGAATATCTTTCTTGAATGTAATACTAGTGATAAATAATATAACATTATAACATAAACGAGTGCACCTATAAACCAGATTCATATCACATTATAACATAATCAAGTGCATCTTTAAACTTTGGATTACCGTAATCAATAATAAAAGTTGACATTTTGGATATATATTCTTATTAATCATGTCTCGAATATATTTAAGTTTTAATTCTTTAGGTTTGATTTTTTATCCATTTCTGTCAGTTTCAATTCTATGTTTGTGCGATACCAATAATGTATGCCTCAAAGCTGTCTTGGTCGTTGTTTTCGAGTTGATTTATTTTCCACAAAGTCTTCTTTTTCTATCAAATGCAATGAAACAGTAAAAAATAATGCCTTGCATCAAGTTTCCCCTTGGAATACGTACTAAATGTTCTATCTCTATTATTCATTATATCTGTAGTTTTGATACAATTGAGGTTTGAAAATTTCGTACAAAAATGGCTACAGAAGGGTACATAAATCTTAAGTTAATAGACGACATAGTTCTCTAGCAGTGTCTGTGGAACTGTATCATGTCATACGAGGACCGTTTTTGTATCTAGGCATATATTTCGATAGTGTGGGATGTATGTTTACTTGTCTAGTCTATGTAGCAAAACATTGACGTTTCATTGGCAGGTGAAATGCACAAGTTCTACTTAAGTTGTATATACATCTATCTGACAAAAACAGAAATGTCCATCTTGTTGAGCTTCATTCTTATTCATACGTGTTGGGCTTGTATCTATTATTTCGAAATAATAATATTTACAATATTTGACACATGTAGAAAATATGTGAAGAAAGTATTTGTCCATAAATAGTGCAAATTTTATTTTATTTATAAGCATTTCGCAATAACAAGTTCGGAGACCTTTCTTTTCGAACCCAATATTTAATTATATTTTTTAATCTATCCATATATAGCTAAAAAGTAGCGTCCTAGATCGCTCATTACGGTAACAATAGAATTTGTACCTCTAGAATATGGTTTAAAACATGTTGGTTCAATGGAGAAAAAAACACTTGCTTATTTAACAAAGTAACACAAGTTAGACATCTGATTTAACCTTAATATAACTTACCTATATTTCAGAGCAATATAACAAAATGGGTTTAATAATATAGTCAAATACATGAAACGACGTTGAAAGTGGTGGTTGTAGTGAAAGTAAATCTCTTTTTAATTTCCAAAGGCCTTATTTGCCTTTTTATTTAGTCCTACAGAAAATAAAGTTACCTCGCAGGTACTTTAATTCGACACGAAGTAAAATTTTCTCTGTCTTGGATTCAATTCTAGCTCAATGTCCACCCAATAAAAAACAGTAATGATGTTAAACACATGTAATAAATTAATCCATTATTCGTTTATTTTGAAACTTATTTCCTAAATTCGGTCACAAAGAGGCTTAGGTTGTAATATTACATAATTTGATTATTCTCTAATTATATTTTTTAAATAGTTAATGAAGTATATTAAATAAGATCAGTAGTCAGTACTTCGTTGTTTTCAATTTCTTACATCACTGGATCGATACCTCTGCTGGTGGACTATCAGTCCCCGAGGGTATCGTTAGCTCAGTAGTTGTATTTCGGTACTGGCATGATTTAACAAACATTTCTCAAAAATTTCCGTTTATGAATTATGAAATTATTAAGAAATTAAGGTTTCAACTCCCTCAGGCAAAGTTGACTTTAGATGAATTTGACTATTTATTTTAGGTATTTTTATCATATAGCTCTTAAACGTTTCGGTACTTATACATCTTCGGATTTCAAATGTTTGGCTTTGAGCGTTCCAGATAAAGGTAATTTCTAGAAAAGCGCGTCGGACGTTTAAAACTATTAAACGTGTTTTTTTCATTTTTTTGAAGATGATATGACCTAGTGTTGAGCCCTAATAGAATCTTCCAGGCAAAAAAAAATTATGTTGCCAGCTAAATATAACTTAAGATTGACGACTCTTCCAAAACATTATAACATTATTATTATAACTTCTTATTACCTTGACCGTCAACAATTGAATTGCAGATGATTTTGAAGCCATAAGTGTAATTTTCATCTTTTATTAATTTTAACTAACTAGTTTCGGGTCAGTAATCTATACTCTCAGCACAATCGACTGTTAGGTGCACATTCAAACGGTGTATTTTTGATAAGTTAGATACATGGGTTATACTCACACCTGAACATCGCCATTATACAAGGATTGACACTTCTAAATGAAATCATTGACCAAAAAAAAAAATATCTTCAAGTTGTTTCCGGTAGTAATATGAAAGCCAGGATGGATTCAAAAAGAAAGATTTTGAAAGCACTTAAAACTGAGCACCTTATAATCAGTATGACTTTTTCAAGTAACAATTCGAATATTAAAAATAAGGCGAAGTTGATACAGTCACGAACCCGCGAAGTCCTGGGTTTGTAATACAACCAAATATTTTTCTGATTCTCAAATTACTAATATGCATTAAGAATTGTGACTCTTCAGGGTAAATCGTTTAAATTAAGTATTTCAATAAAAAGCAATGTGCGTCCTAATTGTACTTATTATGTGAAAACCAATTATGATGAAAATTCAGATACAATCAACGAATGGCAATGATGGAAAATCATGATAAAATTGAATAATTGAAAGTTCGTGGAAACTTTCAAGAAATATTGAAAAATTGAGGACTACCAAAAACAACAATTAACACAATAACAATTGTAGTTTCCTCTACTTGAATATCGGGAGGTGTATGCTAACCATACTTCCCCAGAGAACACAATAACACGTCCAATATCTTTTTGACCAATAAAGAATAAAAGTTAGTTTTAAATTTATTAACGTTATTAATAATAAGATAGGGTTTGTAGGGAAATGTAATGGGTTCCCCATACTCTTGTTGGACAGCAGGTGTAGTCAAAAATAGAATAATGTTATATTTTTTCAGGATTAAACATAAGCATACAATAGGAAACAAACGGTTAAAATGATTTTTCACGGAACAACATTAAATGTTTCCTTATAATTTTACATGTAAAAAACAACATTAATTTTACAACCGGATTACATATAAACGCATATTCTTGACCTTATCCCGAGGAGTCAAGGAAATTGCCGTCCAAAATAGAATTTTAAAAGTCCAACTTGTCTCTATGCATTAAAAGGTTACACAATGCATTAACTTATAATAGTATCATGTGATGTAATAAGTTGTTTTTGGTTCTATATCCCTATATATATCCTGCAATCTGTGATACAAACAATCTTATAGGACTAGAAAGGTACGGTCATCGAAAAAGGTAGTATTATTTGTAGCTGCTTCAGTTTTTTTTTTTAATTTCTTCTTTTTAAATTATGTTATTTAAACATTTTCATTCGATTTTATATTTAAATATTTACATCTAGGATCCAACTATTACGAGGTGAACCGTTTTTCTATAAATCCTGTGGAAAGTTGTAAATATAACTTGTGATGGGTTCATCGAAAGTGAGTATTGGATAAATATAGTATCAGGCTATCTGGATTATGTGTTTGTATGTGTTTGTTGTCATTGCTTTTTTATGACAGATTTTTCTGGGTAGTCTTTGCGTTGTGTTGTATTTTGTTGGCGAATCTTAATATTTCTTTTTGTGTATTATTGATAATAAACTCATTACAGATACCAGGACTAAATTTTATATATACGCTAGACGCGCGTTGACTTATACTTCACAAACGTAATCCTGTAATCGACTTTTCTATTATACTTATAAGTATAACAGAAAGTGATATACGTTTACTAAAGTATATCTTTTCCTGGTATCCGGCTTCTTTTGCGAGCAAACGGTTATGTCAAATTACTGTTTGTTTACGTCACAATTCAATTTGACCTCCTCATTGCGGTCCGCGTTTAAGACGTGTTGATTTCTGAAAAAAATAATAATAAGCTTCGTTACACCTGTTTCTTAGTCTCGTACAAATACAGCTGATATTTAAGACACTAAACAGTAATTGTCTATATTATGTCTCTCAATAGTTCATATTTGTTTCTTTAGATGCTGTTGGGAAGTGTCCTCTATATATGTACCATTTTTCCATTGTTAGTGGCTTTGCGTGTTCAGAATGAGTATGATCCTGTTGTTTTAAAGGATTGCTATTCGTACAAAAACATGGACAATTTCCTTACCATGGGAACCTTGAAACAGATCAGATGTTTGCAGCAGTATATGTTAACCTCTAATAATGGAATCAAACAACATAAACTGAATCATTTACTTCGAATCCCTATCAGCTTAACGTATTTACGGAATGGCGGGATACAAGTGTTGGACAGCTTACCGAAAATTGGAAGTAAAATCTATGATCTTCGTCCACAAACTTTCAAACAACTAACGGTAAGGACAAAACATCTTTTACAAATTGTTTGCAGTTTTTTAGGCATTCGTTTACCACTTACTTGTAATACACGCATTATTATACATGTAAAATCGCTTTCTAAATGCAATGTGAAAAAAGGAAATCTCGTTTGTTCGTTCGTTTCTCAGCCTTATCGTCTGTTCGTCTGTTTCTCTATATTTCCTTTCGTTTGTCGTTCTGTCACAGTCACCTTTATATTTACAACTACTAATTAATCGCTTAACAAAACTAAGTTGAAACATCACAAAATCTGAATCTTATGATAAACTTTAGACTTCCAATTATATTTCTCTATCTCAATTTGTGTATAGGGTTACTGTGGCAAGAGAAATCAACAGGACTTAACAACGGCAAGTTTTTCGCTGACTCGTTGAATCACATTAACTCATGAAAAATTTGTAAGGGTTCCGCGGAACCCAGTGTCTTGCCTACTTTTGCTGTAAATCGCAGGCTCAACATAAAATGAGGAAAAAAATCAATAAAAAAATTCCTCTTGATACTATCTTTTGATTGTAAGAAGCTTCTGTCCAAGTTTGGTAAAAATCTAGGATAGTTAATGAATCTAATTAATGTTTTGAAAACTTAAACTGCCGACTGTATGTAATGTTAACTGGAAGAAAATCTAAGTCCATTTAAAAGTAAAATACAGAAAAAATGGAGTTATCGTTTTACAATATTTACTTCTGGATACTATCTTATGGTCATAAATAAGCTTCTGTCCAAGTTTGGTACAAACCCAGGATAGTTTAAGAAAGTTATTAAAATTTTAAAAACTTTAACCACAGAGTGAATGTAATGTTTCCCCGCAGAAAAACTAAGTCCATTTAAAAGTAAAATACGGAAAAAATGGATTTATTTTTTTACAAAATTTACTTCTGGATACTATCTTATGATCATAAACAAGCTTCTGTCAAAATTTGGTTCAAACCAAGGATAGTTTAAGAAAGTTATTAAAATTTCAAAAACTTTAACCACAGAGTGAATATTTGTGGACGCCGCCGACGACGACGCCGACGGAAAGTAGGATCGCTTAGTCTCGCTTTTTCGACTAAAGTCGAAGGCTCGACAAAAATGTAATGGTTTAAAATAGAAAGTTCGATCTTAAGCTTAAGTAATGAATAGAGTAACATTCTACAGTCAGAATGAAAAATATATGACTGTTATGGGTGCTATAAACAGTTTCGTATAAAAAAAACTAGGGGTTATTCCCCGACTAAAAATAACCATGGAGGGAAACCCCTGTTTATTTACTCAATTGGTGCAAAAGTATCATGTTTTTTGTGTTTGATTGAAAAAATTAGTTAATTAGCTTTCAATTAAAACCGGTTGAATGATTGAAATAAATTTAAAAATTATATTAACTTTACATGTTTTGAGGGGAGACAACAGTGTAAACATCCTTTTGTTTTTGGCAGTGAAAATTGAGAACTTATTTGCAGCCACTGTAGCTCTTTTCGGAGCAGGAAACCGTACCTTGAAACAAGATTTTTTTGAAAGGCCAGGTAAAAACCTACAAATTTCATACAGTTTTGATAATGAAAACTGTGCATGGATCATGTCTTCATGGCTGTGCACATGACCTGGTTTCAAGTTTTTTCTGTTAAAATTATACCTTTTTCCCCATGTTCATTGGATGGATTGTTTTTAATATATTAAAAGTACACATTATTTTTATTTCACTTTATACTAGAGAACATTCTGATTCCAGTGATATCTAGTTTTATACAAGTATCTTTATTAATCAGTCCACCACTAAGGGTCACTTATGCATGGTCCCTCAAAATGTGACGTCATAGAAAAAAACTGTTGATTGCATCCTAAATATGGACCAACTCTTTAGAGGCTTAAATCTTCCGACTCTGAATAACATTTCTATTGATGCTATGCTTACCATTGTGATTGCCACAGCCATTAGATAACAGTATTACACCATTCAATATCGCCCTTTAAACAATTATGAACATTCTTCTAGTTGATCTTATTTTACATAACAAAGTGTGAAGGATTATTGAAACTAATTTTATATTTGATTTATATTTTGAAGATTGAAGTGATACATTCTTTTGCACAAAGGCGGCATTACAGCAATACGCAACTGTCACTTAATCAATCAGTATCACTATTCAAAGTCTTAGTTACAAAAATACAGCAGTTTGAATAAATATAAGACAATTTTTATCCTTTTCTTAAAATGAAAGCAAAAGTATAAATGGTCACAAATGTATTATTATACGTTTCACATTGTTAATATAGATATAGCATGTTTATCAAAATGTACTAATCTGTTTATAATTTTTATTGTAGGGTTTGATTAAGAATCGTGCAAAAAGATCAGTGAAACATAAATCAAAATCCGTTCATACTCACTATTCAAAAGCCGATCTCGAGCAGATTGCTCGGGACATTATTCGAGATTCACCTGCGCCTAAAATTACGGATCGATTCCCCATTCCTTGGAACTCTACTGAAATTCGAACGAATCGTACAGAATCAGTTGATACTCATGGTACTTTGGACCAAGCAGTCAATTTCGATAACTTAGTGAAACATATAGATAAACATCGTTCATGAGGATTTGTTTTTCATAAATTCGATCTTTTTTAATCAAGATGATATCGTGCTTACTTGCAACAAGATGTAAACTATTCAAATCTGTGTAAATTTCTAGTTATTCTATGGCAAAAAATATAAACTTGAGACTTTCTGATACATAAGGCAATGAGTAAATATTTGATTATGTGCTGGAATGATTTGAAAAAAATAAATTTTGTAATTTGAAATTAAAAAAAACCGCAATTGTCGACTGAATAAATATGAACAAAACAAAATTATAATTTTATTGTAAGTTCTTATAAATGATGACCAGTCTACACAAGAATAATATGTGTATGATTGCCAATGAGACAACTCTCCCCCAGAGACCATGTGACATATAAATTAGCTACAAGATGTAAAATATTTTTAAATGTGAAGAAGTATTATAATTTAATAGCATTACACAAAAAATGCAATTACCGACTTAATAAATATATACAAAACAAAATAATGTTATTGTAATTTCTGATCAATGATTACTAAATCTAGATAAGAATACGCAAATGTGGTATGATTGCCAATGAGACAACTACGTACAAATAATCTAGAACAACAACAGCAGACAGACGCCTTGTATTTCAAAGCCCCTTATCAGCACGTTGTTTTACAATAACTATGATGAAAACTAGAAGAGTCATTATGATAACTCTCACGAAGGAAACATTAAAAAAAAAGCTCTTCGAACGCACAAAATTTAATCAGAAGTTTTTTGTTCCTTGCTTTTTTTCTTTTCCTTTTTTTTAAAATTAAATCAAGATGCCCCAAAAAGGGTATTGAACGGACGAAGAACACATCTGTGAAAAGTGTATTTAAGATTCATAATGTGTTTTCTGATAAAACATATTCTTATAAAGTGTTTGGTTAATTAAAGCATGTATTTCAATAGGAGACGGTACTAAATGAAAGTCACTCTGCAAATTCTTTTTCGCAAATGCTAAACTGATGATCAGAACAATCCTCATCATTCCAAAGACCTCTGATGATGTTATAAGTTTCCATACAATCTTCATTTCCATAACCATTATTTGGTTCACCAGGTAACCAAAATGTTGGCTCTATTTTGCCATAAGTTGACGCCCAGCGCCAGTCAGATTCAGTCACATCATCTATCCCATCTATCCAATATTCTCCTGCAAAGAAAAAAATATTATATGAAAGTACGTTGTACTTTTTCATTGGAACTCTTTATTATTCAGCCATTTTAAAACTCTTCAGTTTTTTGTTGTTTGTGTTGATCTTTTTTCTTCTTTTTAGTAATATCACGAAAGATGCAGAAATGTAATGCTCATAACATTTTTTTTTGTTCACCAAATTATAAATTATCAAAACACACACAGCTGAAAACTGTATTTCATGATATAAGTATCATTGTATACCAGTTTAGTTATATGGAGTTTAATCAAAATATTTCTATCTCTCTTTGTTCTTTCTGTCCAAGAAATATTTTACCATGTAGAAAGATAGCTTACCAGACAAATGCTTTAATTCGTCACGAATTAAATTTTTCTCTGTTTCAGATTCAATTCTAGCTAAATGCCCGCCCAATGAAAGACAGTAATGCTGTAAAAAATATTCAATAAATTAGATCATTTTCTGCATATTTATGCTAACTATCTTTCTAACTCTGTCGCATAGAGGCTTGTTCTATTCCAGGATATCATAATTCTCAATATTTTATCATTTATAATACTTAATTAAGTAAATCAAAGACGATTATACATAGTTGCGCGAAGACGGGCACCAGTGTTCACCCGTTTCTCCCGTTCCCTATCATATTTGTTTGACTTTTCACTATATTTAAAGATAATGAGATGTGATTTGATTTCCGATGCGCCAACTATCCATCAAAGATAAAATGAAGATGTATATCAGCAATGTGTACCACGTGTACATCAATGTGTACCACATGTACATCAATGTGTACCACATGTAAATCAATGTGCCATATTTTTACCAAAATAACGTGCCAACCGACTGTAGAGATTAAGTTCTCCATCTTAAGTTGAAACCAAAGGGATCACAAAAACAGGAAGAGTCGTCTCATTGACAATCATTTAAATTAACTGTCTATTTCAGTTCCATTAACTGTCAATAATTCATGTTCATTTATTGCACACTGTAATTAAATAATGCAATTTCAATTATTGATACGTGTGTATTTGCTTTGTTAATCTGCAAAAGCTAGATTTGTTATGCAGAACAGTGTTACTAAATGCATTATCTATATTTTATAATCTCAGCACACCTCCAGAATCGTATTCATTTGTGAATGATTCAATTTTCAACAAGTAAAGGGGACATAAGTGTTTTCAAAGCATAGGTGTTTAACGCAGACCCTTAAAATAAATCTATTTTATATCAATCAATCATAAAAATACCACATTTCCAATACCAAATAACCTTAAATTAACATAGAGCAAAGCAGTCAACAACAATTTTAAATGCTCAATCTTAACGTCAATTAATGTCAGTGTTGAAATTGTTTTTAAAGCTGTAGAAGGATGCTTTTGTCAGTTTTAAGTTGAAGGACATCCAAATATATCATAATATATTATCTTGAATTGGATTTACTATTGTCTGAATCTCCTTAATTGTTTAGTGTGCGATATGTAAATTATCATTCAAAGTAATTTTTAAAGGCCTTCGACAATGAGAAGAATCCATACTTTGAGTATTTAATGCAAGTTTTAAGTAATTAAAAAAGGGATTATCAACACGACAACACCACACATTATACTCCTTATCCATGTGCGAAATAATGCCTTTCAGTTTGATAAACCTTAAAAATTGATAAATCATATCATATGCGTAGCCACGGACCGACCGATAATAACAATGAATGTGATCTTAGATGGCGCCGTATCATGCCAAATATGGCTACTTTTTTATACATTGTACTTACCGATGCTTTTACCCATGATAACGATCGTTGATGAAAAAGATAACATGATGAATTATAACCGACAAACCAACCAGGTGGACAAGCAGATAAAACACAGCCTATGTGCAGATAATTAGCAAATGATTAATCAATTATAGTATATAAACTTTAGTCGCTATTCGAAGTTTTAAGCAAAATAATAATTTTGTGTTGTACAATTTTTAAACAGAAGATAAATACTGATTTTCTTTGTAAAACGACAATATTATTGGTGTCGTGTATATTGAGCACAATGAATGAGCTAAAAAAATTAGCTTATTTCTAAAATAAGCTTCGTTGAATTTTTCAGAATCATGTAATAAATGAATGGAAGGTCTTTTGTCATTAAAGACAAAACAGTTCCCACGTTCTTTGAGAGTGAGATTCGCTCAATACTTTCACTCCCCCAATTAATTACAAAAAAGAAGCACTCAATTTTGATATAACAAGGGCCTATACGGTTTTTGTACCACAGCGCCATCTATAAAGCGTACCTTACAACAGTGGTATATCATATGCACAGTATGGTTGATCGTGTTGGTGCAATGACAAAGACTATTTTTATGCTTTCAACCCTACGGGTGAATCCGTTCAAGACGACATGAACAAATCTATAAATAAGTAAACCTAATTATGTTGAAACAAGTACTTACTTGCTGATAACAAGAACAAGGGAACAAACATCGTCATAGTCATTAACATTCAAATAATATAGTACTAAAATATATAGTTTTCGACTCTTTCACTAGTTATTATGTCTTTACTAAAATACTATGGTATCTTGATTTTCTCCTGTTCTGTAAATTTCAATGTTACCTTGTCAAGAACTTTGATATCACATTGACCTGCAATTTGAGACTTAGATAACCTTATTTTGTTGAAGGATATATTTGATTGGACGAAATAAAGGCAAACGTAACTCGAATCATTCAAGCCCTTTCCGTGTCCAATTTTCTCCCACATGAGGTTAATGTAGCCTTCGTAGATCAGCGGAATATAACGACTGAATTATTCGGGTTAAGGCTAAAGTAGTATACCGCTGTTCGAAATTCATAAATCGACTGAGAAAAAAACAAATCCGGATCACACTCTAAAATTGAGGGAAACACATCAAATAGAAGAGGAGAATTACCAAACAACAGAAACACAACATTAAAATGTAACACACATAGAAACGAACTATTATATGTATAACAATGACCATTTTCCTGATTTGGTAATGGTCATTTTAAGAGAAAAAAAACATAAGACTACCCAGTGACCCTCAGATCAAAAAAGTTCGAAACCAAAATAAGTACAAAGTCGAAGTGCATTGAGGACTAAAAGCTCTAAAAGGTTGGCTCATACGGCTAAGGTTTTCTGCCTAAAGAAATATTTACTGTTTTTCTGCGTATGTATATTAATTTGTCATGAAAGCAGATATACAAAGGAAAAGCAACAATAATACTTTTTTGGATAAACAGTTACAAATCACAACCAGTTAAAAAGTATAATAAAGCCAACTTTTAAGGTTATTTTCTCTATCATGTAAAAATGAGAGTGATTACAAGAATGGACATACGTACAAACGGACACTCAGACTAAAGGAAGGACATCCGGTTTTTGTAATTCATTCATTAAAAAAAATCAGGGCCCTGAAAACGGTCCGGACGAAAGAAGGAAACATTTTACCAATTTGAAACGGTACTGGCATTTTGAGTACATGCAAAGTACATTACTTAGCAACTGTTTTGAACGAAAGCCACTCTGTAAATTATTATCCGCACATGCTAAACTGATGTTTAAAACAATCATCATCATTCCATAGGCCTCTGTTGTTGGCATAAGTTGGCGTGCAATCTTTATCTGATTAGCTCCGGTTTAGTTCACCAAGGTACCAAAATATATGCTCTAATTTACCAAAAGTTGACGTTTTCATTTTTAAAACACTTAAATGTCTACGTCATTCGATTCAATTGGTTATTGTAAAAGATTTTGACTGATTTGTTCGTTAAAAACGCTCAATTTCAAGCTTAGATCAGAAACAAACATCTGTTAAATCTCACTTTTCAGACGGAAATGGAAGTGGCCGTATCCGTATTCACCCTCAAAATATTTGAACAAAAACCGCCTTAAAATTAACACGATTGTTAAATTTAAAAAGATATCAGTACGTTTGCATAAATAAGTAATATTTTCCAATCTAACAACTTTGCAAAAACGCTAATTTGTTTGGCTACATAGGTGTCTTTTGAGTACCCTTTGAGTAAGTTTTAAATATCAAAACTCTTGCAATGACACTTGCATTGCAGTTAATTAGTTTTAGTTTTACACGGCTGGTAATCTACGCATGCAGAACATTTGGTTCTGCAATGAAAACCGTGAGAGGATTTTCCGGTTGTGCTTGAGTGGAGTAATTGTCACCGCTTCAAGAGGTATATACATTTCTTAATCGCAATTTTCTTATTCAACTGATCAACTTATTGAAAATCTGAGAATGATATGCTGTGGTGAATATATAAACGAAGAGGTACATGTATCATTTATTGTTGTACGTGAAATTGAACTTCTAAAAAATCAGTTGCCCAATGAAAAATTGCCTAAAAAATTTACATTTAAATTTTTAAATGGTTCTATTTACAGACCTACAAGTTCAAATGTACCTATAATTCGGTCAATGGGTATGAATGTCGTTTTTGACGGCGTGTACGCTGTCCGGTGTTGATAAACATCTTAATTAATCTAAAAACCTCATATTTTCATTATGTCATGCGTGAGGGGATCGGTTCTTATTGCGGACATCGTGAATGCGTGAGAGGACGTGAAATCATATCTTTATATCCAAGCTATGAGTTGCTGAAAGTTACCTAAATGTTGTTAGATTGTCCATGAAAAATCATAGTCGTGTACATAAACAAAAATTACGAGATAGATTTTTGAAATAAGTTATGGGAAGATAGTTTTCATAGTATTTTTTATGAAAATAAAAAGAAAAAAATGTGTCTTCGATTTTGTTTCTTGCTACAAATAAAAGTTTTTAAAAAATCGTCTCTGCCCAGTATAAATATTTTTTGCGAAAAGAGTTATATCATCTTGAATTGCTTATTTAAAAACAAATGATTGTGAAAACACAAATTTTTAAATTTGTTTAAATATTTTAATTTAAACAATAATAACCAAGTTTTCTGTACATGCTTGAACATTCTAACAAATAAATTGCAAATATGTCTCCAATAAAGGCAACAGTAGAAAAACAGTGTTCGAAATTCACAAATCGATTGAGAAAAAAACAATCCGGGTTACAAATTAAGTAATAGTTATACACCAAGGGAAAGGTATGTCTGGATAAGAAACCCCGTCGGCCGGAGGCCGTAGGGGTTTCTTATCCAGGCATGCCTTATCCCGAGGTGTATAACTAACTTACACCCCATTCTAAACTCTATTTTGTTAACAATGATTATCAAATAAAAAAATAACGATAGCATCTATTTTATTGACCATATCAAACCCTTATTTATAAGATTTCTTTGTTATTACATGAAAACCCACTAGTAACCTTTTTTGGTTATCTTCGTTCACACTTTGACAAGTGAGTATGTTTTACCAAAGTCAAGGTTGTTCTGCATATTCCAAATAAATCCTTGGGTTGATATGGATCAGCAGGTCAAGGTTGACTGTATCGTGTATTCATATTAAAAACAAAAAAATACGTCATGCTCCGTGTATGCAGTTGTCAATATGGAAGGGTATGAGACGGACGACATTTCTTAGCAAGCGTTGGATTTGGTAGATGAGACTAATTAAAAAGATAAAGGCAATTATTACCCAAAGTACTTACCTGTATCAGTTTAATAAAGGTAATCATAACTATATTTTCTATCTTACGGTTTTATGGGGAAAAAAGCCCCCCCTCCCTTTCTTCTCGAGAATGAATAAACATTCATATTCGGACCTACAAAGGAATAAGTGTGTCTACAATAGAAACCCGACTTCCAGGCACGCTCAGCATACAAAGATACAAATTTAATATTTCGTAACTCTCTCTTTTGTGGAAGAGGGGCTGATCCAGCTGGGGTTCCCAACTCAAAAGAAAGGGACCGGGGTTCAAAAAGTCAAATACATTGATCTTTTAAATCTGGTCCCCGCGGAACCCCTACCACGAATCGGCCACTGGATAACGGGGGTGGGGGGAGTCGAGAGTTAGAATCCCGCTTTTTTATAATAGAAATATATGACTAGGATAAAAAAATATTACTTTCAGCAAAGGAGTAATTGAAGGATTTTTTTTAATTTAAAATAAATGCTTAATTTTTTTTTCGCTATTGGAATTTCCTTAAATGGTTTTTTTTAATATTTTGAAACAATTTGTAGTGAACACTGTTAGTTGTTTCTTGTGTTCATGCTTTTTAAATAATAATCAAAATTTCTATTGTTACGAATAACAATGGACTTTGTTTGCGGGATGTAGAAGCAGGGGTTTCCAGAAACCCCGCTTGTCACAGCCTGTGGTCAAAATCCATTGTTATTCGTAACAATAGATCTATTCAATTTACACGTGTTTCAAAAATAGAAACTATTAAGTATAACAATAGAGCTGGGGTGTAAAACTGAGGAAAACACATCAAATATAAGAAGAGAACTACGACACAACAGAAACAAAACATTAAAATGTAACACACACAGAAATTAACGAATTATAATATACCAATGGCCATTTCCCTGACTGAAAAACGGTGGAACGAGCCTTGTTTTGTTGCATGCCAAACCTTCTGCTTTTATGGCAATGTTATATAACATTTAAATGACAACATTACATGATAGGACTACAATAAATATAAATGGGAGAATATATAGGACAGAGAAACACACTTGTAATAGCTAACAAAAAGTACCAGGTTTAAAAACAAATATACGCCAGACTCGCGTTTCTTTCACGCAAAA
The DNA here is from genome assembly GCF_036588685.1 of Mytilus trossulus. Classification (NCBI taxonomy): domain Eukaryota; kingdom Metazoa; phylum Mollusca; class Bivalvia; order Mytilida; family Mytilidae; genus Mytilus; species Mytilus trossulus. Next base: position 67,465,063 of record NC_086376.1, on the reverse strand, counting down.
CTAACCAGTGAAGCTCAGATGAAAAGAGTTCGAAAGCCAAAACAAGTACATTTAGGACCAAAAGTTCAAAAACATTGTGCCTAATTACGGCTCGGGTTTTCTTCATGGGATGAGAACATCCTTAATATTTAGAATAACTCATATTTGCAACCAGTATTTTTTTTATAAAATGAATATATGATAACATGATACAATCGAAGTGGTGACTAACTACAGAGTAAAAACGGAAACATAAAACAACCTAAACAAGCACATAAAATTCACAGCCGAGTAAGCCAAACACATCTACGCACAAAGTGACATCTAATTAGAATTTCCTAAAAAAAAAGAAGCTTGTATATAAAGACATGATATCACATTTACGATGTCCGCAATTAGAACCGATCCCCTCACGCATGACATAATGAAAATATGAGGTTTTTCAATTGATTAAGGTGTTTATCAACACCGGACAGCGAACACGCCGCCTAAAACGAAAATCACACCCATTGACCAAATAAAAAGTAAATTTGAACGTGTAGGTCTGTTAATAGAACCATTTCAAAATTTAAATGTCACTTTTTTGGCCAATTTCTCGTGGGCAGCTGATTTTGTAGGAGTTCAACTCCATGTACAACAGTAAATGATACATGTACCTCTTCGTTTATATATTCACCACATCATAGCATTCTCCGATTTTCAATATGTTGATCAGTTGAATAAGAAAATTGCGATTGAGAAAGTACATACCTTTTGAAGCGGTGAAAAATACTCCACTCAAGCACAACCGGAAAATCCTCTCACGGTTTTCATTGCAGAATCAATTTTTCTGCGTGTGTAGATTACCAGCCGTGTTTAGTGTTTGTTGTTTTTGGCTTCTGAGATTCATTCCACATTTACTGTTTAAAATGAAATAATGAAAAATATGCATATGAAGTGAAAGAAAGGAGGGGTAATCAAAAGAAAACTTGTAATTGATACATTTTTTTAAGTTACGTTAGTCCACTAAGGTATGAAGAAATCGTGGAGGTAGGTTGAATGTTATTCTATTTTTAGTTAAAATAATTATGATGCAAGTATGTCATTGTATTATATACATGAAAGCGGACACAAGACCGGAAAGTAGACGCCCCGGTATTTGTATCCCCCGCCGGCAAAGCGTCGCATGAGAAAACAATAAAACATTTTAAAATGTATTATAAGGCTACTCAGCTGAGGAAGATCAAAATAACTATTACGAAAATAAAACAAGTCGTTAATGACGCACTCAATAAAATAAGAGGTATTGGTTTTTATTTTTTAAAAGATCAAGGCCCATGAGAAAGTTATTAGACTTACGAAGGACACATTAGACGTTTTTGAATACAGTCTTTGTAATTTAAGTACATAAGATGGTTTTCACATAAAACAAATACTAATACAATACATGCACGGTTATTCAAATCATTTATTGCAAAATGATCCTTTTCTTAACGAAAGTCATTCTATAAAACTTTTTTTCACATATACTAAACATATGTGAAGTACAATCTGTGTCATTCCAAAGGCCTCTAATAATGTGATAAGTTTCCATACAATCTTCATTAGCTGAAGAATCGCTTGGTTGACCAGGGTACCAAAATATTGGCTCTATTTTGCCATAAGTTGACGCCCATCGCATGTCAGATTCAGTCACATCATCTATTAAGTTTCCATACAATCTTCATTAGCTGAAGAATCGCTTGGTTGACCAGGGTACCAAAATATTGGCTCTATTTTGCCATAAGTTGACGCCCATCGCATGTCAGATTCAGTCACATCATCTATCCCATCTAGCCAGAAACGTCCTGTAGAGTTAAACATTTAATAATGTAGATGAATCTATATAAGAGAAGATCCTTATTTCTAGAAAAATTTCCCATGATTTATTCGTGATTCTTTTTAGGGTGTTGTTTTTTGTGTAACTGTTGGTTTTTTTCAATCAGTGGAGGAAACCAGACATGGCGGGAATTTATGTTTTTGAATTCTTAACATCCCCGTTTACACAATAACAGACCAATCTAAAACGTCAGATGAAATGGATTTTGTTATTTTTACCTTATCAGCTACAGTCTAAATTCATATATTTTACTTGTAAAGATATATGTCAAAACAAAAACAAACAAGAATGATTATAGGATGAAAGCTAATTTAATTCAATATAAATATAATATTGAATATTGACAGAAAATCCGGCGTTACATTTATGATCAGGAAGTGGGTTTTTTATTTTATCGATAATTGCTTTAATCACAATAAAATTGCCCAATGACTGCATCAAAAATAAAACACGTCTATCGTTTACTGCATATTAAATCTTTTAAGTCTTGTATAGCTGACAATACTGTGTAAATCTGTTCATTTCCTTATTCTTCAAATTTATTATTTTAAATTGCTACAAAGCATTTACATTTGGCTCTCTTAAGCAAACAATGAATATGAAGACATTTTTTAACGACTTTTTTAGCTTATCAAATGAATAAGAAATAGGAATGTGGTTTTAAAACGTTTCACAGCCTTTCTTGTTCTTGGTAAGTTTGTTTTATCTTGGTAAAATAACATTTTTAATACATTAACTTTATTCAATTGTTTATATGCTGTTCGCTCCATATTATTTTTAATTGAAACATCATTTATGTACTAGCAAGTAGGTTATCTAATATAACCTCATTGGTACTAGTAAATACTTTATTCACTGACTACCATGTATTTGATCGCTTAAGATACAATATACTACTGAGAATAGATTCATTTAGCCTATTTATTCTACATACTTGTTTCCTAAATACAAGTTCTAATCATCGTACTTGTTTTATCTGCAGTGCATGTTTACCTTAACTCAAAGCTTAAGGATATTTTCATCTACTTATCTATAAAGAATTCGTCTATAATAAAACATATTGACAAGAACATTATTTACAGTATAAAACATTTCTACGTCTATTTATAATAAGATTACAGGCTTTGGCGCTGCTACGAATCATATTATTATCAGAAACAAAAACACTAATTTCTGTGTATCATCAAAAGACATAAAATCACTATTAAAATGTGTTGCTTCATCAAATATTTTTTTTCTAAAATCGTCATTGACACGATAAAATAACATGGGCGTCATCTTCTAAAATATTCATACAATTATCACAGACTCGATCTTTTTAAAATAATTTTCAAATCTCTCCGTTTCTATTCTTAGTGGTACACCACATCAAAATTTGGCAAAATAACTTACAATAATTTACAATAAGTTTACGTTTCAAAACTGTTCTTAAATAGATTATATGTACGAAGTTTGTTACCACCTTTACCAGATAAAGCTTTCTCTGACTGTAAATTGCATTGCCACTGTTCGACATATTTACTAAACATTTTAGACGTAACAGTATTGACAACTGAAGTACTATCAACATATTTTGTAATGATACACAAATGTTCTGCATTATACTCAGAAAATGTTTTTCTACATAAAAATTCTAATTTTTTTATACACTTATGGTTTTTACTATTTTTTCTGTTTAAACGATCAGAACTCATATTGTTCCAACGGCAACATAGTCGAATTCAGCATTGCCATTATTTTTGAAAGATAGGTATCCACCCCATATCCCTGCAACTGTAGCATATGGAGTATAATTACCCACTCCAAGAACAAATCTGCAAGCTCTAGTATGGATTGCATTTATAAAAGAAACCTTAAATACCAGCACCATATTCAACAATTGGAAGCACCGAACTCTCATATAATTTTGAAAAGACATTATGAGTAACACCACCAAAGATTTTGCACTTAGCTATAACAAGGCCAAGTGCTCTATTTGCAGATGCTGAAACAGCTTCAGCAGTTACATTATAATCTAAAAATTCACTTAAAACTAAACCTAAATATGTATAAGTAGTAGAATATTCAATGATATCATTCCCACATATAAATTCAACATGTGACTTATTAACAGAAGGTGGTCTGTAATTCACAATATTACACTTTTTGGAATCAATAGTCATACAATTATCTCAACACCATGTATCTAATGCATTTAACAGAATTTGTAATTCTTTTTTCATCATTTGCTAGTAAAACCACATCATTAGCATAAAGCAAAATACACACCTTTTCATCATCAATATCAATACCACACTCATATGATTTCAAGAATGAATCTAGGTCATTTATACAGAGATTAACTAACAAAGGTGATAATGGACATCCTTGTTTAAGGCCACTGATGACATTAAACCATTCTGATAAATTGCCGTTTAATCGAACTCAACAAAATGCATTTGAATAAATAGACTGTATAGCAGCACAAAAATTTACAGCTACACCAATAACGTTTAACTTGGAAACTTGGACCATAGTATAATTCTATTGATGGTATTATATGCCTTTTTAAAATCAATAAACGCACAAAAACGATTTACGAAGCTTCTTTCTGACTTCACTTTATATATATATCTTTGATCTGATTAATACATTCATTCGTCTTGGTGTATGGAAAAAGACAAACATTTATTCCCCCACCCCCACTCGGTCCTGATATTTGCCAACACGCTTTTCCGTTTTATAATATTGGCGGAGCATACGTCAATGTGCGTAATTTAAAAGCATTTTTCTTGAAAGTGAAAAACACTTTAATGAAATTAAATTGAATTTTATGAAGATCCCTTTTGATAATCGGTTTAATTTAAAATACATGTTAGCGGAGAATATTTGAAAACAAGATTTGATAATGAATACTGTAAACCATTTTTTTTTCACGAGCAATTTATCGTCGCGACTTTCGCGAGCAGAAAAATAGCGCAAGTATAGATTATCGAGAATATGTAAAACATGGATCTTTCATTACTAAAATACATACAGTTAAATAGAAAATCGCGAAATTAAATAGCCGCGTTGTGGGCTAGAAAGAGTAAAACGTTAAATTAAGCATCCGCGAAAATATGTTGGTTTGCAGTACTAGAGGCTCAGGGAGTTATGACTTTCTATCGACTGATATTCATGTTGCCAATGTCCTTACTGAACATAAAATATCTGTTCAATATTTTTTGGGGGAAAACGTTGGAATACGAAAAAGTACGATGGTTAAATTTTGTCGATTTCCTGTCATTAATCTTTACGAACAATTCAAAATACATGTATGCTTTCAGGTTCAGTAACATGCCAAGATTATACACAACAAGGTATGGTAAACAATTTTTTTTAATAGTAGTACCGTTTCTCAATTGAACAGATGTCTGAAACACTTCTGGAATGGTTCGAAAAGTTATTGTTCTGCTTAGGCAGTAGATAGTGCTTTTGTAATGAATTTAGACTGTTAAACTCTTTGTTTGTTTGTTTTTTTGTCTTACTGTTTTATAGCACTTTTTAGTTTCAAATCTACTGTGTACAACGTGTTTAAAAAGATATATGTTCATGCTTTTTACTGACAGTTTTTCAATCTTTTCTCTTGTTGGATGTATTTTTCTGTTTTATAAGTGTGCTCGCAGATATACTTAACTTATTTTAAGTTGCTACATTGCAGCTGTTTGGGGATATGAAAAGCTGACCAGCGAATTGGTAATTGGGCTGATTTTTAGGTACCCGAATGCTTTTGAGTACTGTGCATTTTTTTTGGCGATTCGTGATATCTTTATTGATTCCACATTGGTTCAATTCCATACTATTATATCTTACGGGTTTTTAGATTCCGAGTCGAGTAAATGTATATTATTTAGCGTTGTTTGCGAGAATTAGTATTTTTTTCAGATATAGTGATTAAGTTCAAAATCATTATAATTATATATAAATTACATTTGTATGCTATCTTTTACTGTGACAAAATAACTTAGTTATTAACGACAGTATAGCCCTAAAAATGGTGTATTACGTTTAATGTATGACTTTTACGCGGGAAAATATTCAATTGACTTTCCATTCCCCATTGCAATAGACAACTTTCGAGTTCGTTGGAAATCCGTCAAAAACTGTTTTTAGTGAACAGCATTCGTACGTTTATGGACGTCGTCACTTCCGTTCCTTTGTTTGGCGATTTATGGGGAAATCATAATGCTATATTGAACGAATTATTCTGCAAATTAAATATTTATAATTGATATCATGCACTGCTATCATAAGGGAATTGTGATGAGGTACATGTTCCTACGGAACAAATATTATTTCTAGTTGATCCTGCACAATGACGAACACTAAGAGGCTTGACGAAGGTTACTAATACAGGTATACAGGCGATCCCCTCTATCTGGTAAACGACGTCATAAAGGCACGCATAATTTTAAATTGTTTTTGAAGTGTAATTTACTAACTGTCATCTAATTTGATTTCTTATAGTCATGGTAGCAAAACAGAATAAACATTTGATGTCGGATTTGTATAAATATATTTTATATATATTTGTTTTCTGTTTAGTATTAAATTTATATTAAGATCCATTTTGTAACATCTTGTGATCAATTTTATTTGGCAATCGTCAATGGCAGTCAGCAGGGTTAAAGAACATCAGTTGTTCGACCTGTTAGTCAATTGCGTTTTGTTTAAATATCCTTTTTAACTTTTTTGGTCTTTTGGAAAATGTTGTTTGTGCTGTTTATACCCTTCTACAACAAAGAGTTATGTGTTAACTTATTTATAAATATTTCGGATAACAGATATCCTTCATCCGTATATATGAGTGTGATGTTGAATGAATCATTTACCAGTCTACTTAGATTAAACTGTTACAATCTCGAAAATACAAATAAAAAACTCAAACCGAACATCTTTTCATTTATCCCATTTGGCGCCAAAGTTATTAATTTCTTATCCAAAATCTTTCCCAAGTAAGTCTATCCTCACTAGACCAAGCAGTGTTGTGATCGATGATTGTAATGGACAGTTGATTGCATGACATCTGCCTTAGTGTGGCCAGAGGATTTCAAATGTCGACTAAGAGGGAGGTCTGGTTTGCATTCGTAGTCGCTACGATGACCGTTCATTCGTTACTGAAACGGCTGTTCTGACTCGCCAACAAACTGTTTACCACATTTACACTGACGGAGATACACAACATTTGTAGTATTGCAATTAACATTGCAAAATATGGTGTATTTAGTACCAGTGGAGAGACAGTTCAAAGTCTGGGTAATCAGTATTTGTTTGCAAGTCAGACATCGTTTGTTTCCACAACCCTCACAAGAGCCCAATTATGAAGAGCTTGCTTGAAGAGATAAATCAGCTCTCACCAGCAAGTCCATTAGGCTTTTGGGCCTGCGGAAAGCCAGTACAGGTACCTCGGGAAAGATCTTGGACAGTTTTTGATGTTTTAATATATTTGTGAATATTCATGGACTTCAATCGATCATCTTTTATATTATTAAAAATAAGTGGATCCCCCTTTTAGAAAAGTTGTTCCAGGTACAACTAATTTTTGCCTTTTTAGCATGTTGGGACCTCAATGTATTTTCATCATAAAATAAAAATAAAAAGATGCGGTATGATTGCTAAAAGACAACTATTCATCAGATATAAACTATAGGTCATTGTACGTCCTTGAACAAGAGAAAACCCAATGAAGTTCCCAACATGGCAAAATGTAAATGAAAAATGCCAATAGCTGATTTATGTACAAAAAAAAAAAAAAAAGCAAATATGGAAGGCAACCCCAAAAACAACCACTGAATCTGCAAATTTGGAGACATATTTGCAATTTCATGGTCAGACTGGTTTTTTTTATATAAAGAAAACTTGTTAATTAATCGTATTAAACAAAATATGTTAACAAATATCAATCACAATTTGTTTTGAAATTCTATCTTTTCATGAACAAACTAATCAAATTTTGGCAATTTTCAACGACTCATAGCTTGAAATAGAGCACGGTGACTCTTACTTCTTTTTATTAAATTTTTGAAAAAATCATAGTAAAATCTTCATTTTGGCAAATTATAAGAGAATTCTGTCTCAAAAAATATATACTTATGATCTACCTTAAATCGAACGATTTAAAAAAACTTCAATTTTTTACTGGATTAGAAATATTCGAGACTACATTCTGATATTGTTTTTTCAACTGAGTATTCATACATAAAAAAATCTACAACAATAAAAAAAAAAAAAAAAAATTTAACCCATGAATCAAATAGTTTAAGCTGGTGATATGTCCAATTCGTGCAATTTTACTGCTTTGCAACTGTCAAATCATGCTTTTCGAACATTTAATACACAACTTTTCATTTGCTTTGGTGTCAAAACTACATCCACACAGAAAACAAGGGTGATATGAGAGATCAATTCTTGATTTTATACAAACAGTTGTCCGACAATGTATTAAACACTACAAATCGATCATTTATGAATTTTATGATAAAAGCTTGTAGTAATGTTTACGTAGCACTGAGTGAAACACGAACCTTTAATGCCCCAAACAACTACTACAAAGTTGTTATTGGCTTACTCAATGATGGCGTTTCCCTAAGGAGAACCAGGAGTGAAGTATTTTTTAATAAAACGAACTCACAGCTCATGGACTGTTCAAAATATCGACAGTTCTGGATAAGTTGGAAAAACGGACATTTGAAACTAGGCGGAGGCATATATCTAGACAAATATATATTAGCAGACTGGATCGATCAGCGCCAATTCACAGTAAATGCTATTGGCTTAATGACTAAACATGGATCTGATGGAGATTGGAAGATATTTGATGGTAAGTCTACATATTGTAAATTATACTAAGATTTATGGTAAACGTCAATGACACTACAAAGAAACGCCAAAAAAAAACCACAGAATAAATATACAGATTTGTCCAAAGTATAACCTACAAATAACAGCAATTACTTAGAACATCAAATAGAATATAAAAAAAACCTAAAACCATCAAATGATGATCGATTCGTGAACCCTGATGAAAGGAAAGAGACGACACTTGATTAAAATGCCAGCGAAAACGGACATGTTTTTCAACCAGTGAATGGCAGCGTCATGTCGGCGGAGGAAAAGACCTGTCGCCAAATATTGTTTTTCTCATTTTTTGCTTTCAAATGTCAATTAATATAATTTTTCGCTACGTAAAGATGCGGATACAGGATTTTGAAAGGAGGCTAGTTAGCCAACGTTTAAACTGATTTTTGTAAAAAAATTATGCATTTGCATTTATCAAATATGTAGCTCCATAAGAGAGACTCGGCCTCTGACATACACACTAAAGCAAATTGTAAATAGAAATTACAGATGAAACTACGTCAAGCTTTTATATTGACACATATACGTTAAACTTAAAATTTGGACTAATAACCATACTTCTCTTTCAGTTGCAGACACCTTTGTTATTCATTTCAGCACGTGTAGCACAAAAGATATCAAGGCAGTTGAAACAATATTTTTGGCTACTGTCAAGTCGTTAGATCTAGACTTCAATTCTCTGACAAATGTCGCACCCTTGTGGAATGTACTGGTTTTAACTACAACGCCAACACAAAAGAATGCGAACTTAATTCGTCTAGTTTTGATTTTAAATTGTCAACCTCAAATGGATTCAACTCCTATCGAAAATGTTTTCCCAGTAGTTGTGGCAGCTGTCCGGCCTGTTTATTGTAATTACAACTATCTTCTTTTTGTTTTACGAATGCCCTATAATATGTTTTTCTCTTAGTTTTTGGACAAGATAAATATAAGCCAAGCCTTATCTAAAAAGGATTAGAGGCAGTTATATCTTTATTAAAATACATCGTGTAGAAATATATAACGTTTGAAAAAGTCTTGACTCACGTGTTCAAATTTATAACATGATAACGAAATAAAGCTGTGTTTGCGTTATTTTTTTGCTTGTAGTTTTGCACTTCAAGCAATTAACGTTTCAAGCCCTAATTCAAATATGAAGAAACAATCCAAAATATCAAAAAGACCACAAACAACACACTTTTTGTATGTACTGTATGACCAAATAATTACCAATGAAATGTTTTTTATGTGTACATAAAATATCTAGCTAGCTTAGTTATAAGCCTATAAACAATTATTTTTTATCTGTTTCATAAATAAAGTCTCAGAACTCAATTAGAAATTCTATATTTTATTTCATCAGCATAGTATTGTTAATTACCGTGAAAATTCTTTTTCACAAATACTATATTCATGTTTAGAACACCCCTAGTCATTCCAAAGGCCTCGGTATGCGTTTTGTATTTCCATACAAAACTTCCTCTGTTGTGAGTTGGTTTGGTTCTCCAGGGTACCAAAATGTTGGCTCTATTTTACCATATGTTGATGCCCAGCGCCATTCGGATTCAACAACATCATCTATTCCATCTAGCCAATACTGACCTTTTTAATATAGAAACATAACATCAATGACTATTAACCAAATTATCTCTAATATACATGTGTTCAGACATCTCGAGACGGGATGATCAATGTTTTTGTAACAGAAAATTCAAATTTGCAATGATTCATTTTCTGGTTATTTTTGTATTTGCGAAAGTCGAGTAAATGAATTGCTTACAAAATTAGTTGGTTTACAATTTCATTTGAAGTTATCTCACAAACGTTACTTCAGTGTTTTGTTTTATAATACTCTATAGCTATTATAGAATGAGGAGTATCCAAATACGTCTTGTATCGTTATTAAGTACTGTATGTCCCCTCAATTTAATTAACATAAGTCGCTCACCTGGTAAATGCTTTAATTCTTCGTGGATTAAATTTTTTTCTACTTCAGTTTCAATTCGAGCTTAATGTCCACCTAATGACAGATAGTAATGCTGCAAAGTAATTATAAAAAGCATTATTACATTTTCTCTTAGATTTGTTGAACATAATTTTTATACAACTTAGAAAATATGATTATTTATGATTATCGAAATTGCACCATTTAACATTTGTTGCATTAGTTAAAAGTTTTCCAAAACAATTGTCAAGTTTCACCTTTTCAAAAAGACATGGCAGAATACCACGAAGTTTAAAGAAACCATGTGCCCTTCTTCTCATTTAACTCATACAGAATAAGCTTCAAGGTCTTATCTGTTAACCTTGAAGAAAATCTCAAGGTAACAAATAATTTCCAGTAAATGTTTTGTTAACAATTGAAACCATGTGTTAATTTTCTTTAAAGCAGAAGACGTCTTCACATAGTAAGCGCAACTACCTGTTTGACATAGTTAATGCACGAAAAGTATCATCGCCCATTAATATTAATTACAGCCAAATCATATATAGACACGACTTAATCCTTAATCATTGTTTTTTTCAAATTTTTAATTAAACTAAAGACGCATATTTTCTTATTTTCGACAAATTAAAAGAAAGTGCAATTAACGTATATTAACTCGGTTAAAATAATTTGAGATTTTTTAATAACACTGAAAATGTAAGATTCATCCTGAGTACTCTATGTATCTTTATGACTATTGCTCATGCCGATTCACTAAAGTGTTATTTTGAAGGTATCTTTAAAGTCATTACGAAAAGAAACAGAACCAGAAAGAGCATATGTAGCTAGCTAACTGATGCCTATGTGCATTTACAACAATGTACACTCTCCAACATTGTGGACTAGAATGGAATTTAAGACACTAAATTGTGTTTTGTGGATTTTATATTGCTGATCATTTCTTTATCTCCTTCAGTTTTGGCTTAAAGCAATTACAAAAATTTAGCTAAAACAATCGTCATAAAAGAGGAATTACTTCTATAAGGAGTTTAACATTGATGTTGGGATTTAACTTAAGTGTAGATCTTGTTTTTCTCCTTATTAGTTTTGCTATTTATAGTGATTAACGTAAAAGTTTTCATAAACAGAAATTACAATAGGGATTCGATTGTCGGGTTTGGCTGTTAGTCTTAATTGCAGATCTTGTCTTATTAACTATTTTGCTTTTAAAGTTATATATTTTTAAGATCTTTGACCAAAACGCAAATACTAGTAGATGGTTAAAATAGTAAAACTTTTTTTATTGACAATAACTTAAAATTAAGTCGTCCAACGATTTCGATTATGTTGACTCATTTGTAGATCACGTCTAGCCGATCATTGTACTAATAGAATAACTCATCATAGATACCAGGATTAAATTTTGTATTTATGCAAGACGCGTATTTCGTCTACAAAAGACTCATCAGTGACGCTCGAATCCAAAAAAGTTAAAAAGGCCAAATAAAGTACGAAGTCGAAAACCATTGATGACAAAAATTCCTAAAAGTTTACCAAATACAGATAAAGTAATCTGTTCCTGTGGTAGAAAAGCATTAGTATTTCAAAAATTGAATTATTTGTAAACAGTTTCTTTATAAATATGACCATATCAATGATAATTAATGTCAGCACAGAAAGTGCTGACTACTGGGATGGTGATACCCTCGGGGAATTAAAACTCAAACAGCACTGGCATCGACACAGTGGTTGTTGATAGACTCATCATAGATACCAGGATTACATTTTGTATTTACGCGAGACGCGCGTTTCGTCTTAAAAAGACTCATCACCGAGGCTCGAATACAAAAAAGTTTACAAGGCCAAATAAGTGCGAAGTTGAAAAGCATTGATGACCAATTTCCTAAAAGTTTACCAAATACAGCTGAAGTAATCTATTACTGGGGTAGAAAAGCCTTTAAGCTAGTATTTCAAAAAATAAACTTTACCCCTATGTTCTATTGTTATTCATATTGTGTATGTTTGATGGCAATCAGGAGCATCAGACACATGTCTTAAACTAGATACTCCATTGATGGTTGTGACTAGTTTATGTTAAATTTGGCCAACTAGAGAAAATGTTTTTTGAATGACTACGAATGAAACGACGACGACGACGAATGAAAAGTTCTTTTGGACCTTTGGGCCACATGAGCAAAAACAATGTTATGGTGAGTATTGTCTTTACTTACCGATGCCTGCAGCCATGATAACGATTGCTGATGGAACATATAACACGATGTATTGAAACCAACCAACCAGCCAGGAGGACAGGACGAAAATACACAGTCTATTTGTAAATATATGATTATAATTAAATTTGTCTTCGAACTTTTCATAGTTAGTGACCATTTGAAAGGAAAAAATCAAAAATTCACCATTTTGGTGAAAGTGATGAATCGTTTTTAAAGTTAAAGTTTTTAAATTACCCAAAATTATCTTGAAAAAAAATAAACACTTACTTGATCAAGTATGAAATATTTTTTCAACGACGGAAAGAGGATGTTGTGCACCCCTAAACTTCTTTATTTCTTTACCGTAACCTATTCATAAAATCAGTATATAGAATCAATCTATAAATGATAAGCCTTAACAGTTTTTAACAATACTTACAAGCAGATAAAAACAAAAACAGAAATTGCGATTGCAAAGCCATGATTATTTTGCTTGGTCATTTGCTATATCAACGTGTCTTACAGTGTCTCGATTTGAATTTGTTTACTGAATATTCTTGTGACAGTGACCTTCACTTTTAATCATGCAGTGAATTATTGTGTGTTCTGAGCAATCTTTTATCTTTATTTTCTCATTACATAAGTTATGTACAATTCAGAGTTAGAGAGAAGAAAAAGTTTTTAGATTTTAGATTCAAATTGTTTGGCATATTTTGAAGCCGACTGCACGGTGGGTTTTTTTTACTGATTGCCATACGATTGGCTATAATTGGCTATAATTGCTAACATTTACTTCATTTGAATATTTGTGGAAAGTAATTAGCAATCATATCACATCACCTTATTTTTTTTATATATATCTATTGTTTATGTATGTCGATTGCACTTTATATGCCTTTTAGTTATCAATGTCTTTGTTGACTGTTTAAGTGACATATGGTATACATATATATATTCACATTTATTCGTTTTATTTGAAACACCTGGATTGTTTACAGACAATGCATGAGCTACGTATCTGCATTTATTGTTCAAGCATATATCAAGGTGTGTTTCGTAGGGTCTTATGAATTTGAGTTATACATTTATGATCAATACCGTTGAGTGAATACCACTGTACAAGAAGGGACATGTTTTGTTCCCATTGGGATTCCAATCACTTGTCGGTATTTTATATTTCCAAAATCGAACATCTATATTATCAATCAAATCTATTGTGTTTAGCCATTTATTTGCATTTTCTTTTTTTTTATTATTTATTTATTTGCATTTTCAGTAAATGTATGTTTATACAGTTTGCTCATATTCTGTAAATTTAACGTTCGAATTATTCAAAACATTCGGGTGTTTCTATCACAATCAAAGATGAGCGTAGTCACATCTGACACAACTTTATCTTTTGATCCATTAGATTGTTTTATTACAGTTTTGTACACTGGATAATATTTTCGACAAGACCAAAATAGCCCTTTTCACAAAAAATCTTAAGAGTAAAATTTATCTTAAGTCTTAAATATTCCTTAACTGTTAAACTAAATATTTTTATTGTAAGATTAATTTTACACTTATAATTTTTTTTTGTGAAAAGGGCTACATGAATGGAATATACACTAATTAAGGGTCATGTCAATATCATTGACAAACTAATGTCTTTAACACTTCGTTTATGCCTATATGTTCAACCTCTGAATGTTTATTTGATTATGTTCTGTAAGTAAAGAATTAATCAATACACTCAATATTTTTCTACACAAATGTGCTTAGGGGACGACCATTTGTTATTCTTGGGGATGGGGTGGGGTAGAGGGGCAGGAGGATTTGTTTTGGATCGGTTATTTATTTTTGTAAACTAGGAGGACAGGCAATCTATTTTCTGCACTATTGAAGCAAGATTTTTCATTTTCATTAAAGCAAGGGACTGATTGTTTATTTTCACAACTATGTTTATAATATTCGAAAACATACAATTTTTAAATTATTTGTTTATTATAAATAATACATGTATAGTCAAGTCATTGTGTACCATTTAAGAGAATTGATCCTCCTCCTCTGCAGAAATGATTCTTCTTTAATCCCAACTGCATATACATGTATTTCATACATAAACAGAAGCACAGTTGGGTTGTATCTAGCCTTTTTTTAAAGTATTGGCAAACATGTTCCGCCGAGTGGAGCAAGGCCCAAAAATTTGAGGGTTTTGGAGCCACTGAAGGTTCAAGAAGCTATAGAACAAATGATGCAATATCATGCTCTCTGGGTGTTCCCCATACTCTTTCTTAATCTGAAAATGCAAGTAATTTTTTCGACAATATTTTGGTCTCAAAGAAAAATGTATAGATTCACTGTAAGACTTTAGTTTCTAGGGCAACTTCAAAATACCAATATGCATGATAAAGCAAAACTGTAATTCACATAGTTAAAGCTGTGGCTTCTATTTTAAACTCATGATCAAGTTAATAACAACATTACTAAATAACGAAAGGAATGCAACATTAAGAGAATACATAAGTGCAGTCAATGAACAAAAGACAAATAAATAAGAAACATTGATCCCGAAAAATCAAGGGCTACATCTTAGGGAGAACAGAACTTGCCGTAAACACAATTCGATATGTAGACAAGCGTTTGGTTTTGAAATTTCCTACATGAGGCATTTGCCTTAATGTTGTTACGGCCTTTTAATAATTGTGAGGTAAGTGTTCCTGAAAAAATATACCTCAAGTTAAATGAAACTAAATTGCTATTTCCTACATGAGTCATTTGCCGAAATGTAGTTACGACCCTGTAATAAAAGTGAGTTAAGTGTTCCTGAGAAAATATACCTCAAGTTAAATGAAACTTATTTGCAGACATTTCAAGTATATTGAAATAGTCTTCTTCTTTTATTTTTAAAAGATTTGGGAAGTTTTTCGAGATTATTTTTTTCGGGAAAAAGATGAATTTATGAAAAATCTGGTGCCATCTCATATTTTCGATTAGACCTGCTGAGTTATTTATTTGTAATACATTGCAAGTCAGGTAATTTATTTTCAAACTACCACAGAACAAACCATTTATTTTTGTGATTATCAAGGCTGAGTTATCTAATTATCTAAAATCCTCCTCCCCTCCACCCCCCCCCCCTGAATATCAAATGGTCGTCCCCTTATTTAGACAAAAGCATAATTTTCTTGAACTTTTGCCATTCAGTGCTCCACAGTTACACAATGATTCGGCCTTTGGACCGTTTCGGCACCAGGACTACTGATAGACCTGGTAATGACAAAACACGTTCTAGGCGTTTAAAAAATATATCAGATAAATATGTATTCGAATTTGGCGTACAAAATGTTTAATAACAATAAACTGCGTGAAATGTAAAAGCACAAATTTAAACTAGAATTGATAAGAAATACAATTGGGAACAGTGCTCATAGTGCTCATAGAAAATGGTCATGCGGAAGATTCTTTATCATGTTATTTAAGAAAGCAACTTGTATCATGTTTTCAGACTGGTTTTTAAATCAGATTTGTCTAACTTGCTAGTTTGAACCAATTACTCATGAACCTGAATTGAGAGTTATCTTGGCTATTACTATAAATCAAAACATATTGGTAACAGTGACTGGTTCCTGTCAGGTGGCCTTTGTAATAAAAAGTCTTCTGATATTTTGTAAAAATTTCAGTATTACATGCAAGCATTTTGAAAACGTTAGGAAACGAGAGACTTAATTATTTGGATTAATAATTGGAAAAGCGTTTCTTATTAATTTGGTGTTATGAAATTTTGATTTCATGAATGTATCCTCCTTTTGCATAGATATTTTTCTTGGTCTGGGATTGGTTTTTCTTAGGATATTTTGGATTTACAAGCTCTTCAACTTTCTCAGTGGAGACAAATTTATTTTGCGAAAAGCGCGAAAAAACTGTAACAGTAAAATTGGTTCCGGTAACTTTATAAGTGTACTTTTGAAATTTTTTTATAACATAAAAAAGATTTGATTAAAACCACTTTCTAAATGAGGAAATCATATGCCGATATACAATAGAAAAGAGACTGATCAGTCTGAAAGATTGTCCATTGGATGATGAAATGGTGATATAATTAATAATAAATACACTATTGTAAATAACTTTCATTAGAATGTATAATTTAATTGATACATCATAGATACCAGGATAAAAAATATTATCCTGCAATTGGGTGTCCTGCTATACAGATACAGCCCTACAGATATCGCCATGCCGTATCTGTATACTATACAGATATCGCTTTAAAGATCTGCCCACTGCCGGACTGAATATTGTTTGAGTTTGAACCTGTGTGACCTCAGCATGTGTATTCCAGTTGCATTCCAATGACGATGACAATTGTCGATTTCAAAACTTGAATGTGTATGATTGTGTTACAAAATCAACCATGTCAATTTCAGCATGCATGTTTAGTGAATGTCAAGTCTGAAGCGTAGGACATCTCGCACACTTCTGTTTCAAATTTCACAATGTTTTGTTATTTGTTTTTACTGTTGAAATTAGTTGTTATGTTAAAATAAATAATTAATCACCTTGAGCGATGTATTATTGTTGACCATTCAAGATTCTTTTTTGAAAACCCGTCTTCAGCGTAATGTGTGATTTTGATATTACTACGCGGGCCTCAAGGGATTAAAAATCGAAAATAAATGCTAAATATGTTAGTTTTTGTGTCTTTTAAAACACAAACAATATACATAATTAATTGCAGGATAAAGACAATAACTGTTTAGTGTCTTCACATATCAGCTGTATTTGTACTCGGCTCGAAACAGGTGCAGTAGCTCGCGAAAAGCTCGCATACACCTTGTTTCCTAGCCTCGTACAAATACAGCTGATATTTAAAGATACTGAACAGTTATTGTCTATCTAAACGCAAAAAGGATCATCAGTGACGCGCCAATGGAATAGATTAACAAGCTTAAATGAAGTAAGAATTTGCATTTAGCATTATAGACCCAAATTTCCAAATCTCTAACTAAAAAACACTTAGTATCTCCAACAATCAAAATTTTACAAACTACATTGTATCTTTTAATCTTGTTTCATTACATGTTTTCTATATACAAAAAATTACATAAATGAGGTGACAATTTACGAAGCTCATAAATTTCATTTGAAATGTAGTTATGATAAATTCTCAAAAATAACCGGAGTAAACCAATTGATAAGAGGAAAATAAACGACCCACTGTAAACCTTTTCAAACACACTAATCATTTGTAGAATAGGATACATATATAGAATCCAATTTAATCCGAAGCCAAATGTTCAGGAATTACATTGATTTCTTTACGAAATGTGACAATCCCATGATAACAACCCAATTAAGCAACAGTAGTATACCGCTATTCAAAATTCCAAAACGGATATCAGACATGAATAATCGGCGGGTCAGAGTGTAACTTCATCTCCAGAAATCTTCGCTAAGAGTCAAGCAATGTGTGATGGGCGAGTATTGATTGCTTATATTTTACAAAATGACTTTTTCACATATTATTTTAAGTATTGCTCAAAGTGTTAAATAGATATTTGAAAATGTTGTAATGGACCTATCTTTAAGATAACAGACTGAAATGTTAAAAACCAATCCTGTTTTTTCTTCCGAAAATCGAATGCAATAAACTGACTTTAATTGTTCATTTGATGCTGAATTATCAACTGTTTATTTTATCATGCACAATTTAACGTTTCAAAAGAAAAAAATAGTAATTTGCGATTTGAACTGGCACAATTCTAAAATTCCATAAGTGACGACAGTTAAGATGTTACAACAATATAAAACACTGAATGATCTCAGATGGTATACTATTTCAAATTTGATAACGGTAGAGTAATTTAAACAGAGGTTGCGTATTTAAACATCCCAAATACATAGCAGTTTGATAAATTTTGACGAAGGTTAAATAATTAATCGTGACTGCGTACTTAAATTCCCCTCACCCCAAACGAAAGGAACCCTGTAATTTTAACAAATTCCAGAGCAAATCAAAACCAAATAAATGTTGTCATCATCTATGAAAACAACTTTTTTTGTGTGATCTCACTACTGCATATCATCTTTCACATAGACAACATGGCTCTTGGTATGGGATAGGGGATTGTTTTCTACTGTTTTTGAAGTCCAATTCCTGTCGTGTCATACTTAATTGATACAGATCTATGCACAACAGCCTTCTTTCTTCAGAAATATCACAATACATACAAGTAAACCATCCCCGGTTCTTTTCCATCCTTCTCCAATACCTTGTAGACTGAAAGGAACGGTAAACTAGCTTGTAGAGCAGGATCTGCTTACCCTTCCCGATCACCTGAGATCAACCCCAGTTTTTGGTAGGGTTCGTGTTGCTTATTCTTTAGTTTTCTAAGTTGTCTCTAGTGTACTATTGTTTGTTTGTCTTGTTTCATTATAAGCCATGGCCTTGTCAGTTTAAGTTAGTACACATGACAAAACATGGAACACTAAAGAATAAGCAACACGAAACCTACCAAAAACTGGGGTGATCTCATATCCAGTGGAAGGGTAAGCAGATCCTGCTCCACATGTTGCACTCGTCGTGTTGCTCATGTTATAACAAATTTGGTAAATAATTTAATTCGGTGGGTCACATTTATGATATGGAAGAGGATTGTAGTAAGGAACATATCATTTGTGAAACGGTTATTCCATAAAGGTCAACCAATTCGTGATGGCGTCCGTAAAATTTACGAAGGGATGATTTCAACTACACCATTTGTAACTCTTGGTTTAATATCTTCCTTGTGAGCAGCAACCCTCTCTCAATAAAATCATGATAGGAAATGCAAGCACAGGAATCTCGTATTAATTTGGAGATATATATATACCCCGTATGCAGGTGCTGCTGGAATGTTGCTACTAAGAAATGAAATGTTCACAATTGGAAAGCTGAAATCATGTCTTTTGTCGTAAATGGTTTTTGTTGTCTTTTTAAATTGCCGACACCAGGACCTCTGTGAATTCAGCGATGATGAAACGCGTGTTTGATTACTAACCTATATCTGATTGATCTATATGGTATGAAATCAGCGCATTTTTTTTTATCGAAGCTGCGTGAAAGTAAAAAGACAAACTAAACTGTATTGATTCACATCAACAGTGGACACATTTTTAATAGAAATAACGCAAAAAGGTGTCTTTTTTTTAGACTCGATTCTGCAATTATAGCGTTTCATCTCAATAATCCACGAAACCATAAAATAGACTAATCATATTCATTGGCACTCACACCACATCTTCCTATATTTATTATATACAAACCGCTACCGTATAGAAGAAAAAGTCATTTTCAGTTAGTTTTATTGTAATCGTTTAAGATTGTTCACATATAAACCCGTAATAATTCCCACACGCTCGATCGTTCCATAACCCCTGTTCCATTTCTGATGTTGTCAAACAGTCTTCATTTCCGGTGAACTGATCAGGTTCACCATGGTTCCAAAATGTTTCATTTACAACTTCATTGGATGGCTGCCATCTCCAATCCCCCTCAATAGCATCATCTTTCCCACCAAGCCAGTATATTCCTATAAATAAAATAAAAAAAATGTAAATGAGAGTTAATGTGTGCATTTACTAACTAACAAACAAAAGAACAAACCAAAAACAAAAATGCAAGAGAAATATACCCAAAAAGATGTTTTGATCAAGTAATGGTCAAATACAGAACACTGTACACTGCTAACATTATCGTCAGTGAAATTCAAATGATAATCAATAATTGAAGGTCAACTTTATTCAAGGGTTTTCAAATCGTCTACAGCGGGTTTTTTTCTCTCAGAATTAACACCACGTAACGCAAATATTGTTCATGAAATTAATATCTTATAAATAACAATTAGTTTTTATTCCCATCAGGTCAAAACTAATAATTTTCTGTAGGGGTAACATTCGCACTTTAGTCAGTGCTTCAGAACTAAAAGGATCTAGTAATTAATAAGTGCTTTATCAGTATGTGTATGTGAAGACCTTGAGTTAAACAAACCAAAACAAAGAAGCTTATCATCCACTGATCAAATGATCCGACATATGGTCGTTGAAAATTAATTTAAATGATTGTGTATTCTATTTAGATAGCACCAAACGATGATGTCTAATCAGATCATGATAAGTCTAATATCAAAATTCTAAAGTGTAAATTGTATTACCAGGCAAATCTTGTTCAATTATATTCTGGATCAGACTTCTTTCTTGTTCTGTTTCTATTTTTGCAAGATGTGCTCTACGAGATCGGCAATAAACCTGAAAAGTAATTTTAATGTTATAAAAAAGCAGCCGCCTCCATACATTTATTCATTTGACAAGTCTGTCTTGGGGGATAATGATTTATTATTTATTCGACGTGTATCTAATTGATTTAGAAAACTGCGTAGTTGTGTCATTGTAAAAGACCATCGAGAAACTTATAATGTATTAACAATGTAGATTTTAATGGAAAATGTAAGTGAAGTCCTAATGAAGTAAATCGATCAGCAAATGTAGTTTTGATAAAAGAGATGATTTTTCATTTCCTTTCGTTAATTATCCATTTTTAGATGGTGACGTTCCCTTGTCACCATCTTACGGTGTTTATATATCTCAACTTGTACGATTCGCTCGTGTATGTAACAATGTTTTAGATCTTAACGAGAGAAATTTATGTATTACTGAAAAATTATTACACCAGTGTTTTCGATATCACATTCTAGTCAAAACATTTACTAAATTTTATCATCGGTATAAGGACATCATTTGTAAATATAGCTCAACATGCAGACTTCTTATACGTTTAGGTATTTCACATCCAATTTTGTATGGAAATATTCTTTATAATGCACAAAAATGTCAGTACTCAGCACAGAAACAAACAAAACCTTTGAATACACTTATTAAGAAGGGATATAGTTACCATACTGTTGTCAGGTCATTAATGATTGCATATTTTGGCGTTAATATTGATTCACTTATAGGGTCATTGCATCGGAACTAAACACATTTATTCAAAAACCAGTTGTTGGCATGACACGGGTTATGTTCTTCTCAAATATGTTATGATGGGATGATACTAAATCCCTAACGAGAAGGATTGTGCCTGATATTCATATGATGAAATCATAATCTTTCAATCAGTTTAATTGAAGTCTGGAGCTGGCATGTCAGTTAACTGCTAGTAGTCTGTTGTTATTTATGTATAATTGTCATTTTGTTTATCTTCTTTGGTTACATATTCTGACATCTCTTGAATTGAATTTTAAATGTACGTATTGTTATGCGTTTACTTTTCTACATTGGCTAGCGGTATAGGGGAAGGTTGAGATCTCATAAACATGTTTAACCCAGCCGCATTTTTGCGCCTGTCCGAAGTCATGAGCCTCTAGCCTTTGTTAGTCTTGTATTTTTTTAATTTAGTTTCTTGGAAATAAGAATGGCGTTCATTATCACTGAACTAGTATATATTTGTTTAGGGGCAAGCTGAAGGACGCCTCCGTGTGCGGGAATTTCTCGTAACATTGAAGACCTGTTGGTGACCTTCTGCTGGTGTTTTTTCTATGGTCGGGTTGTTGTCTCTTTGATACATTCCCCATTTCCATTCTCAATTTTATCAGATAAACATTTGTAAAATTAAGACAAACTTGATAAAGTGAAAACACAAAATCAACTGATTGGTTAATATGAATTGCTGTTGTTCGCCCTACGCCCAGCGTATTTTCGAAAGCTCTTGCGCAATAACATTCAATACTATTTGTTTTATCTTTTATTTATCTTACATTAACAAAAGGAGTAATTTATTTCAGTGGGTAGTTTATCTCTTTCTGTTTTATTTGTGTATAAAATATAGCAATAATGAGCTATATACTTTCGCCGGGAAGCTGCACTTATAATGCTAGTTGACATATATAGATGGTTTAAAAGACTGGTTGAATAAAATACGGACGACATATTTGTCATATTGTTGACTTCTCCAATTTTCTAATCAATGATTCTTAAATATTTAGTTGCATTCATTATAATTTTTGCCTTGGTTACCTGCTATTTAAACTTTCATTTTCAACGTAATTGATGATAAGATATACCTATATATATATATAAACACACAATAATATTGGTTGTACCGTACCATTGCATCTTGCCATGTTAAAGGATTTTGGTGAAACAGGTAGCATTCATCGTACCCTACAACCCAGCCAACTGGACAGTCAGTAGCACAGAAAACACAAGCTGCAATCATAAAACCGCCAAAGCTGTCAGAATACTCAAGGAATGTTTGCACACGTACATTAAGTTCCACCGAATATGTATGTAAGTGTGTGTGTGATCATTACTATTAATTAACTGTATGCTGGCTATTGCCAAAGACCGATGTTACAATAAAAGGGGAGACAGTCTCCTAAGAACAAGAATTGCCCCGCAGACAAAAATGTGTCTCAATTGTGTCTCAAATGTCCTCAATTCTCCTTAACTTCGAACTTTATTTGGCCATTTTTAACTATTTTGGATTCCAGCGTCACTGATGAGTCTTTTGTAGACGAAACGCGCGTATGCATATATACTAGTCCTGGTATCGATGATGAGTTTATTTACATATCTGATCATTTTAGCTTCGGCCTTTCTATTACAGTTTTTAAGATTATATCGGCAAAAACTCAAAAATTAGACTAAATCTTTATTTTAACGCAACAACCCCTATGGCTTTAAGGAGTCTACAATTTTCATTTTTGTAGATATTGTATTACAGATCAAATATACAAATAAAATTTTCTTCATATCTTTAATAGCATTAAAAAAAAGATAAAATCATGTATCGTAGATTTCGAGGTAAAAGGAACAATTCAAAATTAATCAAAATTTAAATAATTTTAGGACAATAGTGCCAATGACGAGTCATAAAATGTTATCCGTCATCATATGCTTTTATGATATTTTGTGTTTGTGCACTAGTTTTCGTACGGCAAAGTTTCTACTTTTGTGTTATAGATTTCGATATCATAAGCATATATATCATAAAATTCAAAATCCTCAATGAAGGAGCCAACCAATGTTGTTCGTCATATTTAAATATTTGTAGATCTTGCATATTTTATTTTATTTTTAGTTTTAACCTTTCTATCCTAATGTTCATATAATAGCCTAAACCTGATATAATTTTTTTTTTATTTAAAGACAAAAAATCATCTACGAACTCATTCAATGGTTTTCATCATCTCTATTTTTTTGTACATCTTGTATTTTTTTATCAACTTTGCTGTGTGAAGTTTTATTCTTTCCATTAAAGTCTTCGATAAAATAAGCAAAGAATTAAGGGGAAAACGCCAGTAGCATTATCTCATGATCATTTAGTATTATCCCTCGCGCCAATGTTTGTTGTCTGGAATAAAAGAAATATACCAACACACTTTATACTGAAAGAGGATAACCTATTCATAGTTAGATTCATAGTTAGATTGAAATTGATTCGTTAGTTTTCATAGGGGATATCTTTTGGAAAGCAAATACGACGACGCAAACGACAACGATGACGGATGACGAAGTGATGGCAACAACTAAAGTGGGCCCTTGGACAAGATGAAATATAAAATAAGGAATGAAATTTCCTCATTTTTGTGGCGCTTTTATGATAGATTTATGGAGTAATGAAAATTCATAGTTATGAAAATTAAACTATCAAAAACAGCATACTTACAAATACAAATCAACAGATACAATGTAAATAATGGTAGGTTCGAGGATACACTCATCGCTGCACTTATGCGTGTGCCTAAACAGTAGATCATATACAGCAAAATTGCATAATAATCAAAACCTTATCATCATTAAACTGACCTTTGTCGTCTTTAATATTCATGGGGTTACACAACTTTGATGATAATATAGCACAGTGATCATTTATTATGAACTTAAAAAGACACTGAATGAACTTGTTCTAAATCCTATTTCCTTTTAAGTTAGACTAGACTAAGAAGCATACTAAGGATGGATTCCCCCTTTCTTACCGCCAACAATTCAAAAACTAAAGGATATGAGGAGCCTGGCCTGCGAGTTATGACTTACGATCAGTCGTTAACCTGAAATACCATCATTCACTTTATATGGATCGTTAAATCTGCAAGACATTTTTAATTATTATAGATGTAGGAAGATGGCATATGAGTGCCAATAAGACAACTCTCCATCCAAATAATAATTTATAAAAGTAAACCATTACAGGTCAAGGTACGGTATTTAACACGGAGCCTTGACTAACAACGAACAGCAAGCTATAAAGGACCCCAAATATTTCTAGTGTAAAACCATTTAAACAGGAAAACGAACGGTCTCATTACTCTTTATAAAACCAAGAAACGAGAAACACGTTTGAATTACATAAACAGACAACAAATACTGCACATCAGATTTCTATTTGATGTTACTTATAGATTGTCATGAAAAATCTAGATAAATGTAAACTATTAAATAGACACTAAACAATTTTGGTTTTTCAAATGCTTCCATGCTCTTAAATTTCGTACTTTATTTGGCCTTTTTAATTTTTTTGGATTCACGTGTCGCTTATGAGTCTTTTGTAGACGAAACGCGCGTCCGGCGTAAATACAAATATTAATCCTGGTATCTATAATGAGTTTATTTCTATACATAAAACATGTTTAAATTTCCGTAATTGTGACATATTCTACATTCTCTTCTACAAACTGAAAATTTATGATTATTTACGAAAATGTTATATATTCCTTTAGCAGTTTTTAATCGTACCGATCTATTTCTTTGAGCTTATTGCAACACATTTTATAGGTTGGTCTAATGTTGTACTGTGGACACTATTGTCATGTCACAGGTTAGTGTGGCTTGAGCGTTTACAAACATGTTCAACGGTAAGACATTCAATGTTGAGAAAAATACAAACCGTAAAGTCGGTTATAAAAGGTCCAAATTTTATTTAAACAATTAAACTGGAAAACTAACGGCAGAATTTAAAACGATTCAGCTAAGACAAAAATATTATATACATGATATATATGAACAAACGACAACAAATGAAAATCCAAGCTCATGACTAAAAACTACTACCGCTTGTGGAATGCAGACATGAAGCAACAGATATACAAATGAAAATTCATACAAGACATTGATTCACTTTATTAATATAGTGATGCTTTATCAAAATAAATAGTATAATATTAATCTCTGATTTGAAACCATTGACCTCCAATTTCATCTAGTTCGTCCTTAGTGCATTGTGTCTGAATTTTCACAGATTACAACACAAATTCATGATACATTATAGGACAATAAAACAGCACGACAAATTTCTCTCATTGCCTTCTATAAAATATATATGAGGGAATGCGTTATCTTCAGTGTGCACGGATTATGTATATTATCACAAATGCACGACATGTATTTCTGTATGAAACTTTATCAATATTTGATCCGGGAACATAGTTATCGTCCTTTGATTTTAATTGTCTGAATATAGTCCCTAATGTGGAAAGTATGTTAATTGCAAATTTCTTTTGTATATCCCTTCTAAATTTATTTATTCATGTATTGTCTCAAATAGCAAGTAGGGGAGTGTAATAACACTGTAAAAAAGATTGGGTTATTAATTTCAAAGTAAAGTAGTGATTTGGTGGAACAGGTAAAAAGTTGTCATTTTGGAAGCTGTCAAAAGATTTAATGACCCTTCTTAACATGAAATTGTTATTTTTTTTAGTTAGAGCTGATGAAGATTTAATAGATTTTGATATACTAGTAATTTCTCCCAATAGTAGTATAACACACTGTAATTGAGAAAGCGCAGGTGGATATTTTTTAATTTTCATTTATTGTTTAAAAGATATGCACCACGAAATAAATGTGTTATCGGAACAGAATGCACTGCATGTGTTTCTGTGTTAACCATTATCACGAATGCACAGGTAACATTTTTTTTTATTTATAACTTAAATCACGTACGCTGAGATTAATGAAGACAAAAACACAAAACGTGTGTTACCTTCAAACCCAAACGTTAACATAATTGCCAAAATAGGTATATACTTGCGGCAGTTTTATCTTCAGTTTTAGAATACATTACATTTGAATAATATTTCCATTGTAATATCAATGTTCGGTCATTAAAAGTACCACAACATAATGTTACAGTCAGTGTCGTATAACATACTTTGTTTCTCATATCAAGTCTTGTCCTAGGTCTTGTCTGACATCACTGCTATTAAAGTTTTTAAAATCTACAATGTACATTTGAGCAGGGAAGATAAAGGAATTCTCGTTTTATAAAACAAAGCTTACCACAAAGAAGGGATAAATATTAAGACAAAAAAATTTGGTGTATTGATTCAAGCAGACTAATATAACAATACGCCTTCTGCAAATACACTGTAATTATACATGGTGATTATAGTGATTTTCGAAAGACTAATCCTGTAACGAAATTGACCGCGATTGATATTTGAAAAGAAAGGTTGATTAAATTGTTACATTTCAAATCATACACCACTGTAAATAAATACCAGGATCAAACTTTTTTGTATGCCAGACGAGCGTTTCGTCTACAAAGGACTCATCAGCGACGCTTGAATAAAAAAAGTTTAAAATCCCAAATTAAGTACGAAATTGAAGAATATTTACCAAAAGATAATACTAAGAACTAATTACTAAAGAAACAAATCAAGAAAGACAGAAGCGAAGGATACAAAAAGGAAAGTAAACTCATCAGTCGAAAACAAAATGGCGATAAAATGGCAAAAACAAAGGAAAACCGACGAAAAGACAAACAGTACACAAAACATAACAGAAAACGAACGTCTTCAAAATGTTAATATTAAGTCACGAACTATATCACTCAAAAAAAATAAAGCGCGGCATACAGCAATAGAAACAGTCCAATAAATAGGAGTAAATGAAGTTAGCGTATAAATGGTTATATACAATTGGGTAGATACTGCATCAACGGTTTGTCTGCGGTAGATCTTCTTCTAGACATTCAGCATAAACTGGATTATTTCCCTTACAACACGCATGTAAGCAGACAACAACTATTTAATATATTAAGCTGTTTTATTTGCAATAAATAAATATCCTAAATGATAACACTATTTACAATGATTATACTATAATTATAATTTATGCAAAACACACTCCAAACCATTCTGTACATCTTAATACTGTTCCCGGTAAAAGCATGGTGAATCTGCAACTCTGCAGAATCGATCCATACTCAATTTGATTGGTCACACACACTCAAAATGATGTATTAATACCACTCATGTGCATGCATAACCTAAACTATTGTGAATTATTTACAACGCTATAAATTAAATACAACAATTAATAAATAATAAATTCTTGAAAAAAAAATAACTACACATACGATTAAGATAAGACTAGACACAAAGTGTAAATAGAAACTTAACAGTACAAGTTTTAGAAAGCCATCTTGGATGGTCTAATGATTGCACCAATGAGAACTAATGAACAAAAAACATGCAAAAGCTTCAACAATTATTCAACATACAGGCAGAAGAATTAAAAAAATTCTATTCTAACATTTTAGTATCATAGCTTACAGATAAGCATGATGAAATACTTTTCTTAATTTTTAAAATCAAAAAGGCTTGTGTTGCTCTAAAACATTATGCACTCAGCTTTTTGAAAACACTACTCTACATTAAATTTGTTTATAGAGGTAACTTCTGAAGCTGAGTTATCGAAAAACGAAATTATGCAATGCTATACTAGACATTGGAGACTCGGAAGTAGTTTTCGAATCATTTATTTGCATGTCCCATCTTCCTTTTAGAAGACAAATTAACATTTATCATTTTTAGAACTTTACAAAACAGAATTAAATATATATGCGTATCACTGACACTCTCCATACATACTGTTCAATAAACTAGAAGAAAATGGACGGATTATTTGAAAGACTTTTTTGGTGAAACACCATATTGGTACTTCTTTGTACATATATAAGTTATAAACACGCATTGAGCAATTTTTTGCCTCATCATACATGGCAGTTTCATACATGATTGTTCGTTATTTAAATAAGACTATATGTGCATAGTTTCATGTATTTATCAGTATTAATTTCACTATAATTGTTCTGTATTTTGGGATTAATATAAATATATGTAAATTTTTAAAATATCTGATTTTTCAACAGATTTTGTGTTTCCAAGAAAACAATATGTTTACTCATTGGCTAATGCCCTTAAAGCAAATGACAATTTGATAACTTTTGGTACTTAGCTCTACACAAATGTAGTTGTACAACAATATTTAAATAGGCATGATAACTAAAAATCAGATAAAACGGTGTTTTTTTGATTTTTCAATAAATTATTGATTAACGTTCTAGATTTCATGCGGAGTTCCATAACGTAGTCCATTTCTTGAGTTTCCATTCTTCTTTGTAGCAAAAAGCTTTCGTTTCCCAGATCGCTCCGAAACCCAATCAGGGTGGATTATGAAGTGGCCTGTACATGATGGCTGTGTAGTCTAAAAAAAAGGATATTTATTAGTTGCTAGAAAAAAATTGTTTACTATACGTAATACTGAGTAATGTTTCAGATCATACATCATATAACAAACATAAAGTTATAAAAAGGTTCCTGAATTACATATGTTGAATAAGGTGATGATTGATTTGATTTTCCCAGTCAGTTTGTTATAACTGTCCATTCTAACTCTAGATTTCGTTTATGTTACAAGGTTACACTATGATTATGACTATTGAAGTTGTCTTCTCTATATAGCTGGTGTAATCTAGTGGTCTAGCTCGCTAAGCGATTGGTGCTGTGATGTATCAGAGGTGAAAGTTCGGATCCCGTTGAAGAACAAAAAATAGTATCAGCATAAAAATCTATAAGTCTAACATTGTTTGGTTTTATTTACAACCTATACTATTATATATTGCTTTGAATACTTTATGACTGTTGTAAGTTCTATCTGGCAATCCTAGTTAATTAAGATTTGAAATTGAGTTCACCCGCACAAGCGGGGTTAAATCTCACAACCACAGTGTTGTCTGGCTAGATATTACATTAGTTTCTACATGCACCACTCGGCAACCGAGGCCCCTACTTCTCATTTAAAGTCATAAGTATAATTACTAAAACAATTATCATAGAATAGTTTCTTACCATAAACATGCTTCTTTCGTGTACATAATCATCCCCGGCAGGATAACGTATTGTTCTACGTTTCATTGGTTGAAGGTCGGTTTTACTTCTTTGTAGTCCTGGTATCTGAGGAAATGATGGAACACTAAAAAGAAAGTATAGAAACTGTTAATCCTTCGTTAAGTCGTATGTGTTGTATTATTTGATAAATTCTGAAATAAACATAACCTGTTTAATTACACAAAATGTATTCCTCTTTCAGATTACTAGTATTTTGAATGCTTCTGAATTTTTTTTATTAGGGTAAACGTAAAAAAAACGCTGTTCGAAAGTCAAAAACCGCTTGAAAGAAAACAAATATGGGTTGCAAACTAAAACTGAGGTAAACCCATCAACTATAAGAGGAAAACAACGAAACAACAAAAACAACACAAAACCAAAACGACAATGCAACACACACAGAAACGAACTATAAGGTAACAACTGAGAGTTAACAAACACGCAAGTATATCAGTGATATTAATATTTCTCATAGAACGATTTTTATATTATGAATATTATTTTTAAGTTTTGATTTGTTTCTGTTTATAAGCAGTATGCTCAACATTTGAAATTACCGTTAATCATACCGTGCTGACAAAGGGAATCATTGAAACGTGATTTAATACTTAGGTGCTTTACTTACATTTCATGTCTGCTTGGTGGTCCTCTTCTGTCTTCATATACAGGTCGCCAACTTTGAGAATAATGAGTCAAAGGATCTGGCATCGAATTGTACATAGAGTTATTTGATCTTCGTCCGCCATATGAAAATGTCATCTGTCTCTTTGGTCGAAGAGCTTCGGCTGGCAGTGGTGGAGCGAGACTAGAATACATGGTATTCATTATATTCTGAGCGATGTCTTTATCTGTAATTAAAACAAATGAATAACTCACTACACAAGTCTATGTATATAATACACAATTAAAGATCAACTATATTTGCATTTAACACTGTTACATGTTACTAATCCGATTCGATCAAAGATTATTTGTACTCCATAGCAATTGTACTTAACTACTACTTAGTATTATAAAGGGATCGTTTAAATACGAAAACAATAACTTTCATTTGCTTGCAATGCATTTTTAAATTCTGTTATTAAAAGAAGTTAAATAATCCCATTTATATCTCTTCGTGTAACTTGATCTGTCAATAGAAATTAAGAAACTTGTTTACTGCAAATGTTTACTGATGCAATGCAGCGTAAATAAAAGAAAGATTATTGGAGGGGTTCTCTATCGTGTCGTAATTGATTCTTGATACCAGTAAGTTCGGTCAATACCTCTGCTAGAGCGCATTAGCTATGATTTGAATTAAACTTGAGTTGCCTATATTTGCTGTTACAAAAAAAGAATTATATGAAATTAAGGAATATATTTCCCTCGTGCAAATTCCAATTTATTGAGCTTCTGTTTTTGTGTTTTGTTTTTTTGGTTTGTAAGCTCTTCATATTTTTTTTATTTTTTTTGGATTTTGAAAGATTTTGGCCTCGAGCATCACTGGAGAGACATTTATTATCAAAATGCACACATGGTGCAGAATAATTGGTACCGTTAATATTATTTATTTGAAAATTAAAAAAAAAAGATTCCTGAAAACTTTTTAAACAAAAATATGAAAATGTAGTAAAATTTATGGATAACGTAGTGGACCAGACCAATTGAAAACAAGATTTTTTAACCATTTCCCAGTGAAATAAGAAAAAAAAACATTGCAATAAAAAAAAAACAATTCTGTTCATACATGTGAAGTAACGCAAATAAGATTTTCTAATAGAGAAGCGTGGAAATACTTCATAATAAAACTGTTTAAATACAAAAATTTGTGTAAACAGGAAAAGTGCGAAGATCATAAATGTGTTACCACCAACAACAATGCTTACAGTCTTACCTAGGTCTATACCTATATTTACAAAATAACTCAATTTAAAACAGGTAAAACAAAAAAGTCCACTGAAACATGCGAATACATCAAGACAGACAAACACTGAAAGAGACGGTAATAAGACAAATTAAACACAGATATTTTTCTAGTTATGTTAGATAATTGTCTATTTTTTTGGATCAAGATTACCCATTGTCTATATTTTTGAATCAAGATTACCCATTGTCTATATTTTTGAATCAAGATTACCTATTGTCTATATTTTTGAATCAAGATTTCCCATTGTCTATATTTTTGAATCAAGATTACCCATTGTCTATATTTTTCAAACAAGATTACCTGTGTTTCCAGAAATCACAGAATCAAGATTCGAACATAGTTGTCTTTTGAATTAGGATCTCCCTCTTTTTTTTAACGAAATGTGATCTATCATTGTTTCAACAATAAAATCCAAGAGAAAGTAAAAGTTTAAGATTGAAATTATTTGTTTACATGTTGTTAACTCGAATGTTTATTAAGCATAGAGTTGAATAGCTGAACATTCATTAACGGAACACAGCTACAATTGTGATGCAGTTGTTAATCCCACTAGTATGAATTTGGAAAATTCGAATCATATTTGAACGAAATAGTAACAGCTTTATGAACAATAGCATGCCCATTGCTCAAGCTTAACTAGTTTATTTCAATTTTAAATAAACTCCACAAGAAGAGATAGACATACATATATTCTCTATCACAGTGGAATGATTTTATAAATATTGCAAAATGCTGAAGTATTTCAATATACTTTCGTTGAATATTAATATACATTAGCTCAATTAAGCTATTCAGTTAGGTTGACTTTTAGATATATACTGTCTTAAGCTTAAAAATTCTTTACATACTGGCTTTAAGATGATTTGACTAGTGCATTCTGGGTGACGATAAGTCCATGAAGCACATTTGACGCACGAATTTATTTAGTGCTATTTCCGATTTCTTGAAGTACATTCTTGAATTTTGAATTTTATATACAAGTTTACATATAATGAAGTAAAAGAAATAGATTCGTTTTCAGGGAACAATTCCATTAATATTCAATAAGGCTGAGGTATTTGAACTTGTTTTTGAATTTAATATTAAATATCCTTTGAATTGCATTGTGGTATCAAATATTCTGTATATCATGTAAACACTGCTGAATAAATGATTCGTTGACAATACCCGACAATTGTATAAATTTTAAAAGAAAATAATGATAAAATATAACTAAGTATTACGCAAATGCTTACTTCATACCAATATTTGTATTTGATTGTTATGTATGCATAGGAATTGCAGTACAGTTCATTTAGACACCCGAACATTACAGTGATAATTGTTTGCATCAACAGCTAATAGAAAAGAAAACTAAACCGGCCATTTGAACTTTTACACAACTTTGAAAAAACATTCTGTGCATATGCATCATATCAATATATACATTTAAAAAATAGAGGTGGGCTTTTATCTTGAATTTTCGACTTATTGAAATAAAAGCATAGTAAATTTAAATTCAAGATTTAAAAGATGAACATAAAATTGTTCATGAAAAGAAGATGTTAATTCAAAGCGTTACCCTATCCTTTTAAAAACAAAATTGACATCTATTTACAGCAAACATTTGACTTACCGTACTCGTTTGAAGAATTAACCCAAGATTTTAACTCAGGCACGTATGTCATAGGAGGTCCACGTGTTATGTCCTGCAAAAAATAAACAGAAAGTCATCACAAATTGAAGAGGTACATATAAACAATCTCTATATTTAGGTGTCACATCTCACTGGGCTAATCTATTTATCTCGTTGCCAGTAACATTTTCAATTGGAAATTTCAAACATTCATAAGTATATGAGTTAAATTATAAATAAGAACTTCTCCTAATTAAGGATGAATTGAAATGGTATTTGATTGGTCTTTTCGTAGTCACTTCAAATACCGTTTTAGAATATACTTATGAAAAACATTCTAGCATTATTGTTACAAAACCATATTCTAATTCCACAAACTTAAATCATGGACAGTTTTTCATATAATTATATACATGTTTAATTATGTTTTGTAGTCTTCTATGTTTGAAATATTTATAAAAAGAAATTTTTTCATTGCATATATCAATAGTGTACAGTAGAACCTTTCCACACACTGATCCATTAAAATGAATAGTCTATAATAAACATATATCGACACTAAAAAATGAAAGTATTTAAAATCCTCTTTCTTTTCGGAATATTGCTTTCTACAAATTGGCAATACAAGAAACAGAGCATTCGAATTTGAAGAAATGAAACAGATTATTTATTTTTCTCTTGAGTTGTTTTCCAAATGTCTTGTGAATCTGCAGCACCAATATGTCATATAGATATGAAATACCCATGAACATGTATTATCTTTTGTATCCGAAATCTAAAATGTGCTATTGACCAAACTTTGAAGTATTTGAAAGCGAAATATAGTTACTATATTTTTCTGTATGGGTTAATATAACACGTAGTCTATTCTTCAATTATAATTAGAAAAAAATAAGGCAACAGTAGTTTACCGATGTTCAATTCTCATAAATCGAATAAGAAGATATAAATCAAGGTTGCAAACAAGTCGACTTAAAAATGAAAGTCATTATTATATCGGTTAATTGATTCAATTAGATGGTAAAAAGTATACAAAGCTAGTAACACGAAACCATGAATTAATTTTCATTTACCCACTCTCAATTTTAAATTGCTGATTTAACAAAACCGATATGATTCATTAACCTACCGTTAGCATAAAAGGCTCGTCTCCAGTACTGGTAAAACCGTCATCCATGTTAAATAATTATGAAAATTATTCCCTTTTAAGAAATATTGTATCATGCATCTTAAGTAGGTAGACAATATTAAATGCACAGTTCTTTATACGCAGTCAGGATAACTTTTGAATACCGTAGTTCACAAATGTGATATTCCATTCAATCTCATTTGAGCGTTTGTTATTTAGGTCTTGAACAATTGATACGATAACCCTTTAAAAGGACCTTTGTCTTCTGGGTCACAGACGATATAGTAATTTAATTATCCAGACGAGCATAGTACAATGAACTTGTTCATAGTGACATAAAGAATATATCTATCAATATTATAAAAATCCTACTTATTTTCGTTCAAATTATACTTGTACTTTTAACTTTGTATTGTAACTGAAATTTGAGCGCATAGATACGAGCTGTAGAATACAAAATTCAAACTTCACCTATTTTTCGGATTGAAACCGGAAACACGTGAAATACAACTAAGAATATGGAAATCACTCCATGGTTTGATAAAGTCATAACAGCAAGGTCTATAATGAATGATGATTACACATGTAACAAAACATATGAAAGTCAAATCAGTCTTCGTCGCAGAACGATTGAAACCAATACTACACAAATTTTGAGATTGCCATTATAAATTGGTTGACCGATACGATGTGTCTGTGACTCCACCCACAAGATACATTTTGTCGCGGTCGTAGATCTATCGATACCAGAATAGCCGTCAGATATGTAAATTTACATGTTGTGACTTATTCATAAAGATTGAGTTTGCATGTTTTGACGGAATTAGGCCTCGAAGAGTCTTAAATATTTCCAACAACATTGGCGGTTGAATTTATGTCGTTTTGACATGTCTCGTTCTAGATATTAATATACTATGCAATGAATTGAATGGTTGCTCAATATCGTATATCAACTTATAAACATCGTTATGCAAAAAAACAGACCTATATGCAAAACTGTATGCTGTATGTTAATATAATAAGATAAATAATGCGACTCAATTACTAATAAATAAATAAGAACTTGTGGCAGTCAATGTTATCATTAATCATTTATTATTTTAAACAGTAACGAACATTATATATATAAGTTAAGGTACACTTAAATAATTCAACTAGTTGTATATTATGTTTTAGTAATACTATCTTTAAACTTTATTCAGGCTTGAAATTTGATCCGGCCAATGATGACAATTTGATGAAAAAAACAATAAAAGGTCATATCAATATACACTTAATGTAAATTAGCCTATTTTAAGATATTTCTGTAAATTGGTCACTATGTTTGATCCAGATATTCTGCCATAATGTACTATGGAAAAGTAATAAGAGCAAAGGTAGGAATTTCTATTATTTTGAGCTAAAGATTAAATGAAAATAATATATTTATGTTTGCTGTTTTTGAATATTGAATTTGACCGTGCCTTATCAACATTCATATTTATATATCTCCATATATGATGTTCAAAAAGATTTATAATTGTATATAGTTAAGAATGATATGTATTATCTAAATTTTACACGTGTCTAATTTGTAATTCTTCAAAACAAATGTTGTCTGGTTAACATAATGAGCAAAAACATACGATTGTTGTTCAACTGGTTGCATTAGATTAACATATTGCACCCATATACATACAACATGAACTTGAATATTACCCTTACTTTTAGTTCGAGAAGTTAATTGGTTCAATATGTTATTTTTAAAATGTTTTAATCTTTAAAAATTTTATATTCAAAAGTATGACAACAGCATACAGCCATGTCATAAGTTCCATGCAAATGATAACAATGCTGTCATCATGTTTTAGTCGAGTTCAATATGTCGTACTTCTTTTCAAATTGGCCAATAATATGCTTTTTAAATTATTGGCATTATAATTTCTAAATCTGTTACCCGTTTATCATTTAAGTGATTCATGCATTACAGGTATTACTGATATTTTCTCTTTTCCTTGTATATTCACACGTTTTGAAAATCGGAAAACTACTGTCGCCTAAACCTACCCACAAGTATTTCCTTTTTTGACATTTTCTTCAGAAAACTTTGTCCTTGATTATATCCTTAATCATATCACTTTTATAAGAATTAATACAAAAAAAAACTGATGCAGAATAATTTTTCGAGTATATACTTTTAAAATTGCACATGGTTATAAAGCATTATTGTTGTTCATGAAATAGTTTGTTTATAAAGGAAGCATTCTAAGTGACAACAAAATACGCCCTTAACAGAACAGCAAATAAAACTGTGATTCCTACATCTGTTTCAGTCAGATTTACACACACATATATATATAACATACAGTATATGTATTATTCTCATAGCATTATGCACATCGGAAACCAATTGAAGGAAAAAGATATGTTTATGAATAAGTACTCGATTTCTAGACATTGCTTATAGTTGATATCAGAACGTGATTATAACGGTTTTAATATCCCTTCTATCACTGATAAAAAATATATATATTCTCACAAATGACATTGAGTAATTGTGAGTTTCTTTTCAGTATTATATAAAATAATGACACGTTTATAAAGTATTTAGTGCATGTCTTTGAAATCCGATTACATAATAGTTTTCAAATCCGTTTCAATATCTGATATTTGATTTGATTAAGTACTGGCAATCACCTTTATGACATTGATACAGATTTGCTGTAGATTGTAACCACTTAAACTGTACATTTTCCAGAACCTACGCTTATCCATTTGCTACACGTCTAGACATCGGTCGTGATTTGTTTTCATTTTCATAAAAGTTTGCCTATTTCAATTTATCAAATAAGAGCTGCAGTTCTAAAAGTGCAATACATGTTGGTTTTGATTTTCAAATATCTGTTAATTAATAATTGCTTTTTACAATGCAGAAATCCTTATTGGTGAATGTTGTGTTGATTTACTCAAATGGTTTGTGTATGTTACTTCAAACATTTTGGAACAGAGGGTTCTTGAAGAAAGTTCTATCAACATATGTTGAAGTTATAATCTTATATTTTAAATTGATATTGGCAAAAAACATCCCTAAAATGTGCCGATTGTTATGGTAATATAAACTGGACAGTTCAGGTTTTTTTTTATCAACAATAAAAACACAAATA
Source organism: Mytilus trossulus (assembly GCF_036588685.1). Taxonomy (NCBI): domain Eukaryota; kingdom Metazoa; phylum Mollusca; class Bivalvia; order Mytilida; family Mytilidae; genus Mytilus; species Mytilus trossulus. Next base: position 67,427,249 of record NC_086376.1, on the reverse strand, counting down.
CCTCTCTTTCTGTGCAAAACTTAGTTAAAGGGAATGAATTAATAACAAATATTAATTCTTGCTTGAAACACGAATGTAAGTGTTTTGCAAAAGAGGGACGAAAGATACCAAAGGGACAGTCAAACTCATAAATCAAAAAACAAACTGACGTCATGGCTAAAAATGAAAAAGACAAACAGACAAACAAAAGTACACATATTTGATACCATTTGTGAAACGGTTATTCCATAACGGTCAACCAACTCGTGATGGCGTCCGTCAAATTAACGAAACGCGCGTTTGGCGTATATACAAAATTAAGTCCTGGTATCTATGATGAGTTTATTTTCAAATTCACCATTTGAAACTCTTGGTTTAATAGCTTCCTTGTGAGCAGCAACCCTCTATCAAGGAAATCATGATAAGAAATGCAAGCACGGGAATATCGTATCAATTGGGTGATATATACCCCGTATGCAATATTGCAATAATGGGTACATTCTTCAGAAGTATTCTACATTTTTTGAAAGATTGAACCTATCTCTTTCCTAACCATGAGTCTTTTTTACGTTTTCATGTCCTACAGTCGTTTCAATTTAATAGGTTAAAGTCTTATGAGATTTTTTTCCATATAGGTCAGTTAATTATTTCCTTTTAATTGAAATCTAAGCTTTCTCGATTCATTGATCTCAACTACATGATGATTAGAGCTATATCAATTATTCAAAATATGTAGTTACAAGATTAATCAGTTTCCTCTACTATATCGCACAGACTACAGTAATTGTCGTTAAGTGATTTCTATGAACAATTGAAATATAAAGTACATTTCAATATGTTCTGACATTGAAATATCTATTTTCCCCAACATTTGTTTGTAATCATAGTTATCTTTTCATTTGTTCTTATCTCAAAATTGACGTTTATTTATGATGACATTTATGTAGAATCTAATTTTCACACAATAGCAAACTATTGTTATTTACTTGTTTGGTTTTTTTTTCAAACTTGATTTTCTTGATTTGAACATTTGTTTTATATTGTAGCCTTTTGTTTCTGAATGTAATTTCAAAAGCTGCTTATTTATTCATCCCAGTAAATAAAATGTAAAATAACAAAAATACTGAACTCCGACTATTGAACAAGAACTTGTGTGTGAACGTGTTCTTACGAATGTTACTGATCTCTCAGTATTTCCCCCTAGATTTTTATCTTCTTTACCGATTTATGAATGAGATTCGAATATCGGTAAAAAGTAAAATAACAAAAATACCGAACATCGAGGAAAATTCTCAACGAAAAGTTCTTTAGCAAATGGCAAAATAAAAAGCACAAACACATCAAACGAATGGATAACATCTATCATATTGTTGATTTGGTACAGGAATTTCCTTATATAGAAAATGGTGGATTAAACATCGTTTTATAGCTGGCTTGTGTTAACTACTGTTGTATAAATTTATAAGAACTTACCTCGGAATCTCCAAAAGCATAACCTGGAATGGTACTACTAGGTCGATCTTCTATATCGTCACCTGGTACTCCTCCGTACGGTGTCAGAGCTCTATGTATACCTAGTGATGTATGTGGTCTTAGTGGTGGTTCGTCCTTTGGTTTAGGCTCTGGCCAACACAACCAATGGTAATCCTTAGTCTTGTCAGTTAGTGCGTCTGGTACTGGTGTAGCTACCGTTGGTATTTCGTCTGCAAAACAAAATTATATTTATGGATAATGTCTTTAATAGAAATATTCGGCTTGCATCTAAGTAGCGTTGTAATCAAGAATCACTTCACATTCCGACCTTGTTGGAAATTTTATTAATTGTTCTTCCAGAAGCACGAAATGACGTATAACAGCATGGTACAGATTGACTTTAAGATGTCGTACGAAATTTTGTGTACCCTCTCTATCAAGGTATTCAACGTATTTGCAATGGTTCTAAGAAAGATTATATCAAAGTGTTTGCATTTTAATTTACATTGGTAGTAGATATTAAATCAATTTATTTCTAAAACTGTGGTGACAAGCAAGGTTCGTCAACTTAACCTCATTTCATGTGGATATAGACTCATGATATTTGGTTGTCAAACTATTTTTGGGGAAACATGGTCTTTCAAATCAATTTTAAACGATGAGTGGACTAAACAAAATACTTCAAAGTATGGTTTAAATTTCTTATTGTTTGACAGGTGTAAGATATTAACAATTACAGGGGATAATAAGATTTTTAAAAGGTATATTCGTCGCATAGAACATCACAAATAAGACATTTAAACAGTATTAACCACTACTTTGGTAAAAAAATTTTTTAGATAAAATGATTTAAAAGGTTAAAATGTGATTAAAAGATTTACCTGATGAGATTTTAAACAAATATTTAAAATTGAAAGGCAATTAAACTGTAATGAATATAACGTTATTCCAATTACAACTCAATCATCTAGGGATACTACTATAATTTGGATCCATTATAAAATGTATTTCACTTTTCAAATCACACGTTCTTGAATTCAAGATTCAATGAAGGTATTTTTGAGAAAAGCATTTTTAAATGCCCACAGAAGAAAGTTTTTCTAAACACTGTCATTATTTAAATATTTGAACAACAGTTAGTAGCTTTACATCAGACTTTTTTTAATAAACAACTGCAGTTAGCCCTTATACAACTTTCTGTATTTGATAATAAATTAATCAACATAAGAATCTGACTGAATTGTAATAATAACAATGGTTAATAAAATTTCTTAATGTATTTTGAACAAATTTGCAAACGCCCTTATTTTGATAGAAATAAAATAATAAATAAAAAAGGGAGAACAACACGACAGAGGGTCATTCGTATTTCCATATTTTGTCAGTTAACACAAAAACCACGATTTTTTTTTAAAAAAAGACTTTAAAATAAGATGTACGTGAAATTAAAATATTTCAAATATTCCATGAAAACGACTAATAATCTATTAATTTTTCGTAAACATGGTTTAAGCTGGGCCCATAACTCGTCATAATTTATGCTCTATTCACATATAGATACTTTAAAGAGTGGATAATCACTCAATCTTTCGTTAGATAGAATTTTCGTATACTTTGTCAAAATGTAGATTTTACCGTGCGTTTTTGTTGTTGTTTTCTTAAATATAATAAAAAGTGTGGGTCCCTGTACTACCAGTCGAGCTTCTAGTTGTTATAAAGTGGCCATATTTTGCAAAAAGTATTTCTGTAAACGCACTATTGTGACGCACTTTTGTGAAAAAGTAAACAATATGTATGTTACAAGTAAAAATTCCAAATAAAGATTGATTTATAAAGAAAAAGAGTTATCTCTTTTACATGGATAAGTTGAAAAATCAAATATCGAACAAAAACGAACATTTAGTATTTAAAAAAATAATCTTGATATAACGATAATTCCAATATTTTTCTATAATCTAAAACACAAAGTTATTCGGTCACAAAATTTTCGGATTCCAGATTTTATGATCAAAGATGTTGAAATACAAATAATCTACCTTTAAAGTTCTGTCGTTTATTCCTTCAAATATACACCTTTTCATTATACTAAAATTTATTATCAGTTTTGAAATTTAAATAGTAGCAATACTGGACTAAATCAAAAACCCACATTTTCACATTTGAATAACATAAAGATGGTTAAACCTTAAATATGAATATACATTACGCTGCGAAAAAAAAGGATCTGAAGTGGAACTCTCAAAATAATCTTCTTATATTTATCATTTCAATATAGCCATATACTAGTATAATATATAGTTTCTTACTAAAATATGGTATTCTCCAACTGTATTGACTTATTCGGTTGTGTACACACATAATTGCAATTATTACAAACAGTCAAATGAAACATTTGGCAAAAAACATCAACATAATAAATTTGTGTGTTCCCAAAACTTGATCTTAAATGTGCATTTGAAACGGAACAGTTGGTTTCAATTTTTAAAACAAAAGATCTTCATGCCTTTATGGCACATTTTGAGAACTCAATACTACTTTCACTACCCAACCAAACCCTCAATATATAGTATAGAAGAACATTGCTGAATGGCAACCCTTTTAATATATGTATAAACACGAATTAAGTTAACAATAAAAGATATGATATGTTGTAAAGTAGTTTCAAGCATGCCCACAAGAATAGCGAATAGCATCATAAAAAAATGTCACGTCCTGTACATCAAAAAATACTTTGTATGCCAACTTCAATGCAAGCAGTGTATCCGGATAACTACTATGAATTAATTCTTTATATAAAAAGGCTTAGCTTATTAGATTGAATCATAACAGAGTTGTCATTGCCTTTTCCTAAAATACAATCATTCTTCTGTTTAGAAAAAAAAAAATTTTGATACATTTACTGTAATAAAAATCAATTGTAAGCATTTGTAGTTTAGAAGTCTTTTGTTTCAAAAATTGATTGTGTGTACACAAATAAAATGTAAGCAGAAAATGTCTGAAATATTCTATAATGCCATTCAAGTGGTAGAGAATTATCAACATTAGTTGTCGGTTTATTTAAAATGCATTGATTTTTAAAGGTTTTTAAGTTCAAGTTTTAATACTGTGATAAACAATTTGCAATTAAATGTAGTTATTCTGGTACAAATCGAGAGAAAAAAATATTAAAGGTACAAATTTCTTGAGAGATTATGCTTTAATCTGCTCGAATACGATATAGATTAGCGATAACAATCTATTAGCGATAACAATCTATCAGATCAACTATTGCACAAAAGAAAACTAAGTGCGAAAAAAAATATGGTTTTGTTTTAAAGACTGTTATTTGGTGTTTTTTCATAAGTTTTACTAAAATTGCTTCCTACTTTTACTTTACTTTACAAAATTTAAGAATATCGAGGTCAGTTGAAATAGCGTAAAGTTTATCGATGTTAGTTGAAATATAGTAAATATTATCAATGTCAGATAAAATATCGTAAACGATATTGATGCAAGTTGAAATATCGTAAATTTTAAGTATGTATATCGAGTTGAAACATAGTAAAGTTTATCAATGTCAGATCTAAATACTGATGTCATGTTTCAACAGATACGCTGGAAGAAAACAATATGCATAGTAATTTTACAGACAAATATGTGAGTGATAACACAGGAATTGTGTTGACTCTAAACGGACTAAGACAAAGTTTGTCGACAAGAGCATTCTCGCATGTGGTTGCATTACTCGGCAACTACATATCCAATGTCCATCATGGAAGCTAGGAATAATTATGCCTTTATTTAACGTCTTAAAGTATATTTAGCTATGACAAATAAATGTATGGAATAAAGGCAACAGTTGTATACCGGTGTTTAAAATACATATATCGAGATAGAGAAAAAACAACAATCCGGGTTTCAAACCAAATCCGAGTGAACCACATCCAATAAGAGAAAACAAAGAAACAACATCGAAGTGCAACAAATTCAAAAGCTAATATACATATAAACGAACTATTTGAAAACAACTGCCGAATTCCTGACTTGGGCATTTCAAGAAGAGAAGGAATATTGTTTGTTCCTATTGTCAATGGGAAGTTGACTATAATGAAAATGAAACCATCTATCTACAGAAAGATACAACCTAGAGGTGGCGTTATTTTAGCTATTTATTTTAATTCTCTTTTTATTTAAGTGGAACATGAGTACGATGCAATTAACCCTTAATGAACTGTTTTTATTATGCGTTTCTGTTTGAAAAAAAAGTTTTGAGTATTGCTACTTTGCCGCAAATGAATTGTTCAAGTTCAGAGTTGTTATACGAGAGTAGAGTAGGTTGAAAGACTAGCGTGGTTCATTAATATGCCTTTTATTACTATAAAAAAAACTGATACATCATACCCGATTTGAACAGTCAAAATTATATTTGATGTGTAATAAGTTAACAGTAATTGCAGATTTTAACAGACCATAAAACCATAAATGACAATTTACAGTGAAATACCTGGTAAATCCTATATGTGTAGGAGATGATCAAATGAACTGGGTTTTTTCAAATATTATAGACAATAGACTGCTGCGAGTTCAATAATACTCGTTGGATACTAATTTTCGTTGATTTCGTGAGTACAGGAGAACCACGAACTTAAATGTTCAACTTATCACAAATGTTCTACAGGAATGTATGCAGAATTTGCCAAAAACTACGAAATCAAATATCCACAAATATCTTAGTTGTCCTAAAACCACAAAAATTAGTACCCACGAAAAAAAATCATTTGAACACCGATAGACTACTGTTGCCTTTATTTGTCATGATTTTGATTCATGACATTGATTATTTACCTCCAATTTTACAATGTCCAATGACATCGTAAAAACATGGTTAACAAAAAATTGATAGAACATGTAATTATTTAAAATACTCGGCGCTTCAATTAAAAGCGGAAACCCTTATAGTGAGACCTGAATGTGTAGTTGGATAAGTCCTCAAAAGAATGATTCTTTTCTTTAAAGGATATAGACTGTAATATTGTCTGTCACAAATATATATGTATTTTGACCGATTGACTTTAAAATTAACAGATACATTCCCGATATATATCAATTAAGCAACGGAAACCCTATCAAAATAAAGGGATTGTATTTAGATACTTCTAAAGATCATATACCTCGTAAAAATCAATACTATGGAATTGACACATATTTTCAGTATTAGTAAGAAATTATTTGTTTTTCGTGTACTTTAGTCTTACTCCTTTATGAGTTCATGTGATTCCCTCAGGTTTTTTTATTAACGCGATTTGACCATCGGTAAACTACGAACGTCTGACTTTATCGTGTGCTATACTGTATCGAAATTTTGTATTCAATTTGTTTTGGGATTTTTTTTGTCTTCATAAAAGTATTCTGAGCAACTAAATTTAGTTTCGCCTTGTCTGGGCGAGTATTGTTTATCTATGGTTCTTGGTTGGGAAATTATTTTAGTGACCTGGAAAAAAGTTTTTGTCTTGACCTATATCTTATCAATGTGCTGATTGTTTTGCTTCATGTCTTGCTAAGTACTCGTTTGTGCCGTCGTAATAACATTGGTGTATAGCTCTAGAAAATATTCCAAACAGATATAGTGCAATAAAAAGAAATTTAATTTCAATGGCTTTCTCTGTAGTTTCTCTTTTGGTTGTCATATTCAAATAGATTAAATCAAATATATACTAATGAAAATTTATTAAAAAATATTTCATTATAAACATACCTGTGTATTTGCTAAGTGCCACCTGAACAATGAGGCACAGTTTTAACAATCCTTAGTTACTTGTCTGGAATTAGCAACTGCACGATGGGTTTGTCTGAATCGCTGACCCTAACCCAGTGGGTGAAAGTGGGATAAACTATGTATGCAGGTAATATAAAATCGATTTCCAGTCATTTATATGTAAATCTTTCACAGATTTTTTTTATTGTTATGTGAATTGAATGGTATATTAAGTTTCTTTTTGATTGCTTTATTGTTACATTTAATCAGGTAACAGATTGGGCACAGGGTCACAGCAGGGGCGAAAGTACGCTTTATTTCATGCTTTTGACTTAAACAAATAAACAACCAATTTTAGCTCGTTGTCAAGTTTCAGAGAAGGCATATGAAGTATAAAAATCGAGAATAAGAAAATATAAAAAATTTCGTTTGACATCGGGAAATAATCTTAACTGGCTTATAGAAAATATTGGAAAATATATAAATATTTTCCCTACAGGCACTCAACGAAAGGGTGTTTGAATTAATAATTGACCAGACACAATACAATAACGGGTTTCCCTTCTAATGAAACTAACAAACATTATAAATGTTTGATTATTAATGGGTAATACTTTATATTGATACAGTTCTTTGTACGAAAAACGTCAAACTTCGTGTGGGCCAGAATGAAATGGAGAATTCTAAAGTTTATAAGTGTGGATTTCTGATAACAGCAAACTTTCAATTGCAAACTTTTATATGATTGAGATCTATTCTATCAGCTAACCTAATTTTTATTCAATTTCTAAAAGTAAAATTTAATTTGATTTAACTCTATTCTCTTCGTCGTATAATAATAGGTGAAGAACTTTAACAATGGTTCACGGCCGAATTTTTCTGGCATAAATTTGAGGATCTCAAGTAGGATAAGCTATAAAACAAATATTGTTATTTTCTTGAAAAAATAACATGTTTTTAAAACTTTTATTTTCATTATATTAATCATCATTTTCTAAGAGTAGGATTTTTATTAAAACTAGAAACGTAACACGTATTGTTACATTTTATGAAATAGGATATATCAGTCGATAGTATCCTGATGAAAGGGATGTAGTGGGTTCGAAATTAAAACACTATGATTGCTAGTTTTCCTTCTAAACGGTGGTATAATTGATATTCCGACTTTCTTCACCAGTAAAACACTGTAATGATCTTCAAATTCGTACTTTATTTTAAATCAACCCATAAAGGATTGAAATATTTGAAGTCCTGTGACTGCAATTTTCTATTCAAGACTTCGAACTACGTAAACACTTTATGAGTTTGGTTCATCAGAAGACCCCAATCAGGAACGTTCAAAACAAAACTTTTTAAAGTCGACTGTATTATTTATCCTTTCTGCCCAGTTTACCCAAAAGGGACCTCAAAAGAATAGCAAAAACCGCCAGTTTCGTGTTGCTTATTCCTTAGTTTGACATGTTGTGTCTTGTGTACTGTTATTTGTCTGTTTGTCTTTTAATTTTTGTAGACATGGCGTTGTCAATCTATTTCGATCTATGAGTTTGACTGTCCATCTGGTAACTTTCGCCACTCTCTCGGCAAAAGGGACTTGAACAGAATAGCCAAAACCATGGGTTGTCAACTACTAGTATCCCTGAGCGATTTGTAACTGTAGTTTCTTAATACATGTATTTCAAATTTTCAAACGAAAATTTTATAGAAGAAATTTTTAAATAGTTAGCTCCTTTAATCTTGTAGACTCAGTTGAAAATTCAATTTTGATTAATTTGTAAGTCAATATTTATCCTATTGAACTCAAAGAGAAGGAAACAGCACAAATAGCCAATCGTGTTTTGTAACTTGACACATAAATGGAATTTAACAAACAAAAGAAATGATTTGATTTCATATATTGTGAATATGCATAGCAACAATCAGGTGACTTCTGGATATTGTATTTACATGTATGAGCGAACATGCATCTTTAGTGGGGCTTTGTTTCATATCTGGATTTCAGCTGATGGCTGCTGTTGACAATGTTTTAACCTTAATATAGAGGTAAATGTCAAATGCGAAATTGCTTCCTACTATCTGTGAACTGTTTGCACAGGATATATCGAATCAAAACCTCATTCCAATTTCTTGTTTTAAACCAATTATCATTTAGATCATTGTTAAACGTTTAGATAAACAGTCTTTCCTTAATTTCTGTCATTAATAGGGAAGGTTGAGTGGGTCAACCCTGTCCCATGTTCATAACCCCACCACTAGTTGGGGACATTTGATGTGCATTCGACTGTTCCTTTGGTTCTCAATTGTCATGTTTGTTTTTATTATACCTTATTCAAACACACACCTATCCATTTATGTTAAGACTAAAATCTGTGAATTAAAATTTCTACTTATCTACTTAAGGGCATACGATACAGTTTTGATCCTGTATTTACAAGTACGTGAAAATTTGCATATAGGTTATTTTTTACCTGATTAAATCAAATATGTAATAAAAAATATACTTCATGTGCTACTTGTTGAGTAAAATGAGGTCGCAATTTTGTATATTTGCTCAAAATTCAGATTTGTGGACGTAATTTCTTTTTCAAAAGAAAGACATAACTTTTTTGTTATAAAAGATAAACACAAATTGTTTTTGTTAAATAATCGGTAATTTCGGTATTTTATAAGTATCCTAATTATGCATTTTTTATTCAGAAATAACTCATATTTATCAAATGTTCATGAATTGAGGAAAATACGTCATTTTTTGCTGCATGTTTATCAAAATTAAAAAAAAATCCTCTATTTACAGTTTCATAAAATTTGGGCCACATAACTCTGCAAAATGAAACAAATTGCATTTTGAAAAATAGGGGTCCATGAACTCGTTTTCAAATTAAATCAGTTTGAATGATTGAATGATAAAAATCAGTCGAAAAATGAATCTTTTCCCTATACGTCACAGTTTGACGTCGCGAAAATAACATTTAACGTTAGCAACGTCATTACCTCCCCTGTAACTGTATCGTATGCCCTTAACTACAGATCAGTGTATAGCCTTCAATAATGGGTAAACCCCAATATAAAACGATTAGTTGTTATGCAAAGCAAACAAAAGATATAATGTCAAGAGAGAACCGCCTTCATTTTGAAATTGGTAAGATAAGACGAAGACAATGAAGTAAATGATATCCACATGCTTTTTGATTTAATAGGTATAGGTATAAAAGTATGTAATGCTGTAATACGAATAGGACGCTGAAAAACAGTGATAAACTCAAAATTTTCATTTTCACCTATTATGGCAACGGATGACTTAGTAGAAGAAGTATCTGGTTTTTTTTAAACTAAGGCTTTTCTACTGCAGGAATAGATAACTTTAGCTGTATTTGGCAAAACTTTTAGGAGTTTTGGTCCTCAATGCTCTTCAACTTCGTACTTTATTTGGCATTTTTAACTTTTTTGGATTCGAGCGTCACTGATGAGTCGTTTTTAGACGAAATGCGCGTCTGACGTATTTAAAAATTTATTCTTGGTATCTATGATGAGTTTATTTCCCACTTAAACATCAAGTAAAATTGAGGATGGAAATAGGGAATATGTCAAAGAGTTAACGACCCGATCAAAGCAGATAACAACAGGATTACTTAATATATTCTCAAAGAATAGGGTCATGTACGTAAGATTTTTTAGCTACATAGTTGTTTAGCTTCTCATTAAATGGCATAAAACAAGCAACTATTCGTAAAAGTAAAATCACAAAAATACTGAACACCGAGGAAAATTCAAAACGGAAATTCCCCAATCAAATGACAAAATAAAATAATAAAATACATCAAGCGAATGGACAACAACTATGCATGACAAATACATAAAGCCGATAGAAGACTTTATTTCAATCTAAACACCAAGACGATAATAAGTAGGTGTATATTAATACACGTCTCGATGATAATGCCACATTTCATTGAATATTTGATGTACCCATAACAATTCTGTCATTCATTTAATGGATTTTCCAAATGACAAATATATAGCTTATTTATAAATGTATAATTGCATACAATACCATTTAACATTTATCCAGTTAGATATTTTCTTGCACCTATAATGTAATTTTTATTTGAATTATACTATATGTAGAAACGCATATCAATGTCAGCTATATTGCCACCACGTTTTTTTATATATATTTTGTTTAAAGTCATGAGAAACCTCAAATCAAAAAAAATAATGCATATGTTTTTTATAACTCAATGGATAGTTTTCATTATAAAACTTATGTACATATACTTTTTTCTGAAGAAAATTCTTTAATTTATCCATATTTAGAAGAAGTTTACTTTATTTTAATTGCTTGCTTCCAGCAACCAATTCCCCCGACATATTTTCCGTATGCAAAGTGACCTCAGTGTGACCCATCTCGTAAAAATCCGGTGATCACAATACGCATGGATGTCCTTAAAATAAACTATTATCTGAATTCACATGTGAAACACGTGCTCTCTTCCATGCTTTTTTGTTTATTTTTTGTCGATTGTTGACAAACAGGTGACCATCGTTAAACTTCGGCTTCAAAACACGAACTTTAATTACCTGCCATATTTACACAACAACACTGACCGATTGTAAAAAGAAATTGACGATTATACGAAATTTACACGAAAAAAATGAAAAATTCGTGCACAGAAGACTTAGTTTATGATGTGTGTATGCATTGGTTCAAGAATTGGAAGAACATAATTTTTCACCGGTCACTCGTTTCTTATGACTTTAAGCTTCAAGTGTTTTGCATGATAAATATTATACTTATTTTCCTATTGCTGAATTTATCACGTTAAAATCTGTTCCTTAACTAAAGGTAGCTTGGTGGCAAATGGATCTCGGAGTTCGGTATCTTTGTGATTTTACTTTTTATTTTTAAATTATTTATATAAAGGCTTCAAAATTATATTTCATTTTAGCTTAAAGTTCTATGGATAATAAATATAACACATATGTTCATATAATCGATGACGAGAGATATAAACATGTATGTTCAGAAATAGGTATACATTGCAAAATACAAAAACATTTGAATTGCTGAATTTACCATGTTTAAATGTTTTCCCTACCTTAATGTAGCTTGGTGGCAAATTGATAGCAATTGATATAAAGACATGTTATGATTTTATAATAATCACAGGCACTTATAGATTTTAAACATTTTAATGCATTCTAATTGGTTCAAGTTGCTGACACGAAGATAATTTATTTTCCATTTCCCCTGTTAAAAGTTCAAATCAACGGGATGAAAATTGCTAGAATTATAATAATTATCTAATTCAATGTTATATCTTTGTCCATTATGTGTTTTATCTAGAAATATTGAAATCTTGATAACTGGTCTAGAAATTATACAATAAAAAAGGATAACTAAACATTTATTTTGCCCAAAAAAAAATGAACACATGTAGACCAAAGAATAGCATATTTAGTCATCAACTGATGTAGTATTAATTTCATATCTTTTAATTGATCTTTAAACAATTAATCACTTGTTCATTGTCAGAAAACCTTTAAATAAGATGCCTATTTACTGTAATTCTAATATCTCGTTCAGTAGGTTTAAATTTTTTTAAATATATGTAGCGGTCGTCAAGAATTCAACCTGAAATGCAGTTTTACAGCGCTGTATCAAATTTTAAACCCGTTAAGGGGAACTAGCTGTCAAATTCATTCTCACTGATTTGACTAAAATTATTATACTAGTATTTGATTTATAACTATGTAAAACATTTATTCAAATTATAAATAGTCTAAAATTAACAATCTACAGTGCATGGTGACGATAATATGTAGCTTTCGCTTCGTGTGTATATATGAACTCATAATAGATACCAGGATTGAAATTTTATATTTACACCAGGCGCGTGTTTCGTCTACAAGAGACTCATCAGTGACGCTCGAATAAAAAAAAAGTTACAGAAGCCAAAATATGTATAAAGTATTTTAGTCTTGTCGGTATCAACTATCGAGTGGACCTCTAAAGACCTCCGATGGTCATATAAGCGGTATAAACATACATATAGATATAAATAGAAAGCGAACTCGAACGATTGGATTTTCTATGTCTGTTAAATTTCATTTTATAGATAAAAAAAAAATACATGTTGATTATTGTTTCTACCTGTATAAGACTGCTTTTTTTGTACTCGAATCAGTCAATCAGAATTTTTACTTTTGTTAACCTTCAATGTTGGTATTCTTTTTCTTTATATAACCGAACACACACACACACACTTCATGCGTTATCCGTCTCTTTTATGTTATGTACAGAGGTTATATTGAAGTTCACATGAAGACGGATTCAATGAGATTATCATTAATGTTTGACAAACATATAGAACCATACTGTCTGCTAAAAGCGAATTATTATTTCATTATTTCACTTTCATTAATGATTGAACCAAAACAAATAGTACTTTAGCTTTTTATATATCTCTTAGGTAGTGCCCTTTAAAGAATACTGTATATAAATATAAATACGTGAGGCAAATCAAAATTAACCCTTCGAACAAACATACTAATTAACGAGCACACATTTTACGGCAAAATTATTTCTTGAATTCCCTCTGGTTAATGCTTATTGCAGTTTATTAGTTTGGTTTCCAAAACTTTTGTCCTTGGTGACAAGGGTTATTCTATAGACATGGTGTGCTTTCGAACATATGTATGTAATTGCTAAGTTTTGTGATTAGCGCCCATTGTTTAACAATGTATGTTATTTCACACAAACAAAGGTAGTTATTCGCCAAGAAAAATTTAACCTTTTAGTTTTATGGTTTTAAAAAAACAGGATGATGCCATGGGGCAATTAAAATGAATTAAGAGAATTTGGTATCATTAGTATGTTAATATAACGTATTGTATACTTCTGTTACCTACTCCCTGTGGACTAGTAGTCCAAGACAACCACTGCTTTTGATCTAGCATGTTTGTATTTAAAATTATGGATAAGAAATTATGTAATTTTAATTGCACCACTTCTGACTTACTCCACCGGTGCTTACGCACTTTATATAAGCAGAATTTGCTTGTTCGATACTTTATGTTTTATGTTCAGTAATCATTTATGTTATGACTACCTATTAAATAAAGGCAACAGTAGAATACCGTTGTTCGACATTCACAAATCGATTGAGAAAAAAAAAATCCAGGTTACAAAATAAAAAGAGGGAATCACATCAAATATTAGAAGAGAACTACGAAACAACAGAAACACAACACTAAAATTAACACACACAGAAAAGAACTAGAATATAACAATGGCAATTTTCCTGACTTTGTACATAACATTTTAAGAACAAACAAGTTGGGTTGAACCTGGACTCTTCTTACCTATAAGCTTACCTATTAAAATTCGTGATTCAGAGTGAAAAAAATATACGTAGTCCGAATTGAGTCAATGTCGTATTTCTCAAGAATTGCATTTGAGCGGAGAACGGATTTTTTTCATGGATGATACAAGATGCTTTCGTGAATTCAATTAGAAATTTCACCCTTTAAATGAATGAGTATTTGGTTTATAATTCAAATGTCCACTCCCGTTGAAAGGTATAACAATACATTTTCTCATAAAGTGCATTTTAAGCTGTAGAATATATATATAAATTTTCATCAAAATTGTCAAGCTAAATGGGCAACCATAGTTTCCCCTAATCTTTTCTTACTATAAGTGTATCTACCACTTAATCTCATCTTAAAACCAAACACCCCTGATAAAAGATTGACAGCTTTTATGATAACGTTAATTTTCGTGTACGATAGATTTTCACCCACTGTTCTTTAGTAATTTCACCTTTTCGGATTAATAATTAAAACTCTTAGAAAAGAGAAGTGCATTGAATAATATTGTACGACTGAAATGAGCAGTCATCACGACAGTCTACTTACATTAATTCATCACAAAAACAATAGCCATCTATAGTTTATCACCAACTTGTTGTTTCCGGTAAAGTGTAAATAAACAAAAAGTAAAATCACAAAAATACTGAACTCCGAGGAAAATTCAAAACGGAAGGTCCCTAATCAAATGGCAAAATTAAACGATAAAACAATCAAACGAATGCAAATCAACTGTCATATTCCTTACTTGGTAAAGACATTTTCAAATGTAGAAAATGGTGGATTGAACCTGGTTTTGTAGCGATAAACCTCTCACTTGTATGACAGTCGAATCAATTTCCATTAAATTTATTACGATGCGTGAACAATCATGCAAAACAAAAAAATAACAAATAGTAGTTTTTGTTCTTTGTGAATCAGCTTACATGTATCTGTGAAGAGGAAAATTTGACGTGTAAAAGTATTTCGTTGTTTAAAATTTAGATATATGACCCTTTACGTATTATTTTCCAAGTACTATAACCAATATTATCTTTTTCGTCAGATATTTTTGTTCAAAAGTAGTAATTTCTCAATTGTTAATGTCATTCTTAAGTCTTTACATGGTTTTACAAATATGTTTTGAAATATTGTCATAGCTGTTTAAAAGATTACAGATATATTGTATTTATGAAATGATAACAATTCCGTTGTTACAATGACAAGCTAAATATTTCCCGTATCCAATACTTAAAATTCCGCCTGACAATTTATATGTATTTCTATGTTCAAAGTCAGGAGCCTGTAACTCATTATTATTATCAATATGAATTTTTCGATTATTGTTTTGTCACGACCGTTCATTTCCGGATGTTTGTCGTGTTTAAGGGGCTCTTATATGCAACCATAAGGGTCATTGTTGAAGACCATACATACGATTACTTACACATGCAATAATTTCCCTTCTGCATCATTTTTCTTATATTAATTAAAACATTTAGATAACATTAACGGTACCAATTTTACTGTACCTGGTGCGGATTTCGACAACTCGTGTCTCCTCGGTAATGTCTCATACAAACGTTAAATATGTTTTCCCTCTGCATTGAACATTATCAAAATTACAACCCTAAAATTTTCTAATCACAAAGAGGTCTTCATGCTTAAAATGTCTGCTTCGAGATTTCTATTTTTCGTCATAGAAATAAAGGTCGCTTTTTAAATTTAATTTTTTCCTGTATTTTTTTTTTTTATTTATGTTTCGACATGCATGCTTGTACCATCATCACCGTGAAATAGACTATTATCTTAAATTTTAAAGAAAAAAGATATGGGACATGTTTTATGGTGTCAATTTAAACCAATTACTGGCAATTTTGTCTGTAAATTGCGTCACAACTAACATATAAAAAGAGATAATTTTAAATGCTCGAATAAATCAATAAATTACACAATTGTCACTTTAATTTAATATGTTTTAAATTTGAAAGCCATTGACGGGAAGCCTATTGATGTTGAGATAGTTATCCAGATGTACGAACTATATTGAATTGAAATTGAAGATTCGAATGAATAACTCATATTATAAAGTTGTAATACTAAGAAATCAGCTGGGAATGATGTTTGAAATCTTCCAGAAGGGTATCAACCAATAGAATATATTAGTATTATACGCATTAACACGTTTGGCATTATTATAAAATTGAGAATGGAAATGGAGAATATTCCAAAGAGACGACAACCCGACCAAAGAGCAGTCAAACAGATTGATAATAGGTGCAAAACATGTTTTACCCATTCTATATACACCTGTCCAAGGTCAGGAGCCTAGCTATAATTTGGTGGTTATCGTTGGCTGTTGTCTTTCATATTTGTTTTATTTTATTGCTAGCACATACATCTGGTTGACGTTGTGTTTTTTCCTTCAATTGTTAAATACATAATGTCATGTCGGTGACAGTTTTATCTTATTGTAAAGTGTAGGTTTTGGTCATTGATAAAGCCGCCGTATGTTGACCTTTAGTTGCTTGGATCACGTCCTTAGCCTTTGGTGATGTTTTCGTATGCATCGTCAATCATTACACATGCCTCCTCTTTTTTCATATTTACAGGTAGTTTTGTGATATTAAAAAAGAGCAACAAAGCTGATGCAAAATTGCATTTGATTTAATGTAAATAAAACAAGAATGTGTCCATAGTACACGGATGACCCATCCGCACTTTTATTTTACAAGTTCAGTGGACCGTAAAAATGGGATAAAAACTCTGATTTTGGCATAAGAATCAGAAAGATTATATATGTGTACTAAGTTTCAATTTGGTTGGACTTCAACTTCATCAAAATCTACCTCGACCAAAAACTTAAACCTGCATGTACAGACGGACGCAAAGACCAGCACACATAATGCTCATATAAAAATGAAAAAAAAGGATTTATCAGAGTAAAACAGCGACATAGCCAAACATGCCGCATCTACATATTGCACTAACAAGAACTCGTCTAGGTAAATCGAAAATACAAAGATAAGTCATACATAAACATAGGAGTAGGTGGTTAAGTCTGTGTGGTAACAGTATATTTTGAATATAGTAGGTTTTATCAAAGTTACGACAATGTATAAAATTGTACTTACAAAGTTCGGCTAGTACAGGATAATAAACGTCTGGATCTTGGCGCTTAAGAATAGATTTTCTGTTCGGTTTGTCTGGAATCTTTACCGGGTGAATATGCATATTGTCCAGTACTTAGCAGACGTTCGTTATAAAGACGTCATACTGTCGTCTGCAGAATTGCAAACAATGTTGCTTAGTTCCATGATAACTCCAAAGTATCGAAATCTATTGCAGAAGTTTTGAAACTGTTCAACCTAGGTCTAATTTACAAAATCTTAATAAAAGAGCCCGTGTATATGTATTGACTAGTCGTATGTAGACATTACGTATCTCTTGTTTGCATTTTATCAATTATCAACACAAGCAAACTTGAGCAATTCTTTTTTTCACACTGTGGTATTGTAGAATAACAATTTCACTGAGTACTTTATCAATAAGTCATTCTTTCAAGTTGTCAAAGTATGTCAATAATTCACCATAGACCCCTTACGACCTTACAAATAAATAAATTTAGATCCTTTCATTTGGGCCATACAAATACTTTCGTGTATAGAAATTAAAAGAAAGTTGATAAAATTAATGTTATGTCGGGTTTATTTTTCTTACGTATAAAATTCTATAAAATGTTTTGGCGACTCAATCTTTTGTGTCTCGTAATTCTTTATTTACAATTACCTTGTATTTACTGGTTTCAACGGATCAACAAGTTTTTTAGTCTTATGGAATGATCAATACAATTGGATATCATTTCAATCGATTTATAAATGTAATTTTATTAAGCTGGTATAGCAAATTATGTATAAGAGAATAAACTAATATCATAACATTTAAGCTGTCTTATTCAATGTTTTTGAACTGAAGAACAGTAAGTCTTTATTCAATTTGATATTAAATGTAGCAAACTATTTTATAATAAAGTAGAAATGAAAGGATTAAGCAGATGTTTTTTTACATTGTTATAAAGAATACACTTATTATTGGCTTTGTATTAGCTGTTTTTAATACTTCAAACAAATATCGTATATTTCCATATAAATAAAATCTACTCGGAAGTACTGCAGCCGATATTAAATTGTTGTACTATGCCACTTCAGCATGTAAACCATTATGTTTAAGTAACTGCAATACGTACGTAGTACGGTGTTTTGAATAACGGATTTTTTTTATCCACTGTTGTTATATGGATATAGGAAGATTTGGTACATATATATTATATCAACACCATAGAATAAAGCACTGAACTGATTATATTGTAAAATTTCTGTTAAATTTTGATATTCCAGTTATCTAAATTAAAAGGGGAGGATTTGTGTTTGAATTCAAGTTACTTTCTAACATGAATTCCAAAATGGAATAACTATCATATCTTCAAGATCTTGAAATATTATTTCTGTTGGAAGAATGTTTCAGTATGTTTTCCTTACGATTATAAAATATTTTCCAACTTCAAAGCATTGTTTATAACAAAGTTTCTGGGGGAACTTCTATTAAGAAGGGCGAATATGTTATTGAAAGCTAGTTCAAGGTCAACTATTTGTCTTCCCCAATACCACAACCTTGTCAGTTGTAGTTTAGTATGACACTTCTTTCTTCTCAAACTTATATTGTAGCTGTGTAATCATCATTTTATTTTCTCTTTCAACATTATTACATGTCAATTTGTGATAATTTAAAACAAAACATCAAACACTTAATTTCATTGATTTCCATTCGCATTTCCTTTTTCAAAGATTACGAATATCAGGTTCGAAATTTTTATTTTGCATATGAGCAAACACTTAAACATCTGTGATGTGATAAATTCACTCACATAGTAAAAACGAATGCTGATTCAAAATACATGAAGGCATGGATTGAAAGAATTTAGATTGTTTGTTGCTTTTTATGCATGATACCCAATATGTCTAGTACATCCCGCTAACATGTTAAACCCGCCACATGCTGTATGTATGTACCTCGGGCCAGAGTTGTATGCCAAGTTTTACCGAAATCTGTGACATAGCCCATTTACTGTGACTTCACCTTAACGGTCTTTTCATTTCCTTTACAAATAATGAGAATTTTCAACATATGTGTTCTTCATCCTATATGGCCTGATTTCAAATAACAAACATTGCATACTTTTCATGATTAACGTCATCAAATGAATAAGCAACGAATTTGTTGCATGACGGCATTATAACTATTTTATATAAAAATGCATCGATTAACGTTACAAACTTAATAGCGTTTAGTGAAAATACATATAGTAAAGGGGAAATAACTCTGATCAAATTTTTATACTCATTTCTTTTCTTCTTTTTATTAATTTTGGTTCCTGATAATATAAGTATGTCTTCTAGTAGTTAAATTTTATATTGGAGTAGCGATAAATTCAGCCGATAGTTTTTTTTCGGCATATAGATTGATTGAATTTCATACTTATAACTCAAATTGTCGGAATCGTCAAATTTAGACATATTGAAGTCATACAATATTAATACATACAAATACTTCAACCAATGACTATATAGATTATTACTAGTATTTTTTGGTACAAATGCAAAAGCATTTACTAAACTATCCTGTTTCAACAGACCAGGGATTTGAATAGTATACAAATCATTGAACAGACACAAGAACTATTACCATTGTGATCTAGTATATGTATAATTAAATCGAGGAAATGAAATAGAATATCACGAATGAAAGTTGTATATATAACCAGCTTATTAATATCAATAGTAAAAACTTCTAAACGGGTGTTCAATGGAATGCTAAATTGTTTTCTCTCTCTCGTTTTTTCTCGTTATTTATAAAGGAAACTAATAAAAAATCGTTCCAACTCCAGGAAACCTCTACCTTTTCTTAGATCCGCAAAATAAGTAATTTATATCTACCAGAAACTATAATGCTATTCTCAAAGCATACTTAAAAATGATACAAATACCGTTGTCATGCCATTACCACGATAGTAGTGCAGAGTATAAATCGGATAGGATGTTGGAAGCGTTGGTTACTTTTATTTTAGATGAACTAATACGTAACTAAGTTCTCTAGTGCTACCCTAAGTTTTGTTCCCAGCACCTTCGACCGACATCACAACATTTTGCGATATCAAATATAATATATTTTCGGTGCTGGTGCATTTGAGTGAATTTGAGAAATCTTACTATCTTTGACTATATAATAAACAGTTAACAAATTGAACAAAATAATCATGTCACGTATAATTATTAAACTAATCTATAAACTCAATTTCTTAAATATTGTTTCGAAAATTTGATGACTCTCGTGGTTTTACAAAGGTTAATTATATATTCTTATAGAATTGTGGGATATTTTCATCAAGTTCAATTTCTTTATTGCGTTAATCATGAAATTTTCATGTAGTCAACTATAACAATACATTCGAATCCATTAGCTTTCTATGTTTCTTACCTTAACGAACTTTAAATGTCTCTTTATAAACAACAGATTCCTTCAGAGAAAAGCAGTGTGACTTTACATTATGCTTTAACTAGCTTTTACGATACCAGTTCACATGTGTCTTAACGAGTCTGCTGAATTGTCTTTTATAAATATATGTTACATTCCGATATGACCGAATCAATCATATCTCAAACTTAATTACAAATTTGGATGAAAGCCTCAACTACATGTAATGATTGATTGCCTTTTGCGGTACAATTGGTCTTTCAAAACTTTAAATGGACTACTTTTGAGTCCCTGTATCTTCTAATAAGGACAAGACATAAATGTGTTTGTTCATCCGAATATATCACTATACATACTGCCTCGTTCAATCTTTTCAATTCTTCATTTAAACCAGTTTTATCGCATGTGTTGTTAATTTGTTTGTTATTGTCTTTAACTTCAAACCTTATGTAGATATTTTAATTTATTGCAACTACTGATAAATGTATACCAATATGTTTTATGTAAGAGTTCATCATTGGTCAACCTTGTATTGGGGGCAATAGTTAACATATATTACCAAGGACGTCTACAGTAGTGATGAAGTGATAAAAATGTACTTTACTTGGCACCTCGAGAAGTATTATAACTATTTAAATGTTTTACATTATTTATAACACTCTATTGTTCCTCAAGGTATATTCTCATCTGAGTGTTCGTCGGCCTACTTGGCTGTCCACTTCTTCTAAATGGGTAAAATGATTTACACGATTTCTAAGACACCGTTGTTGTGCACCTTCTATTACATAACAATATCCAAAAAATGTTTGATTTTTCTGATTTCGACACATGGACTTAACATTTTTTTTGATTATTGGTTGTCACACTCATCTTCAACAATAAGCAAACAATACACAAACTCATCACAGATTCCAGGCTTAAAATTGTGTAGGCCAGACGAAAAGTCATCAATGAAGCTCGAACAAAAAAATCAAAAAGGCTGAATAAATTACGAAGCAGTTGAAAATCTAGGAGGACCCTAAATTGCCTTAAGGTAAAAAAGTTTGCAATTTGTGTAAAAAGAGATGTAGTACGATTAAAAATGACACAACTACCCACTCGACTGAAATGGAGTGGTTTTAAACAATTATACCCTCCTCCCCCCGTACGACCTTCATCAATGAGATAAACCCATACTGTACATCACCAACAAGGACTAAGAATCAACCAGCAGTCGTATCCACCAATCAAAGAAATTAAGACCTAATTTGTTACAACCGATTTCATTGAGTGTGTACCTCGGTTAGCACTTGTTAGCTGAACGGTGAAGTCATTATTAGGTTGGACTTACATTGAGAATGGAAATGGGGAATGTTCCAAAGAGACAACAACCCGACCATGGAGCAATTAAAGGTGGATAGTTTACTTAACCTAGTAATGACTTCACGGTTCAGCTAGCAAACAAGCCTAAGAAAAGATATTACCTTTGCATACACCATCAATGAAATCAGCTATAAGTTTGATGACTTTTTAAAAGTTAATTTATAACGCTCATGTGCATATATTTAACGTGTAAATCAGTATAAACTCAAAAATTAAAGTACATCATCATCATTATATTTCTATTTAAAATTAATACTGCTTCTATACGCTTTGGATCAATTCCTATTTATTACACTGGATGATAGAAGCATTTTTATATTTAAAAATAAATATGTAATGCTATCCATGTTGAAATTGATAATCACACCACAATATATTTTATTTTTCTTCGTTTGTTATTTCATAAATATGAGAATTATTATGTCTTACAATTGATAGCCTATCTAATAAAGAACAAAGAATATTCAACTAGTTTTTTAAAAATTGTTTACTAAAATTCGGCTGTTATTATTTGTATTGCTAGCTGGAAGCGAAGACAACTATGTCTTGTCGTTATCAGTTTTTTTTTAATAGACTTGCTAATTGAATATGTACACCATGCTTTTAAAAATACTCATACTGTATTAGTTCATATCACAGACTATCTGGAGATACAAAACGAACTAGAGTTATCTTTCTTTTAAATAAAAAAAAAAATGATTTGGGGTATAGAAAGACAACTTACTATACAAATTATTGGCGAACAAAATAAGAACTATTTGTAACTTGTGTATAGATTTGTGCGTCCTCTATCTTTTATTCACTTTATTAATATTATAATAACAGTAGCTGTTAAAATCAAAGATATTAATCTTTAAAATCTCTTTAGTTAGCGAAACTCCTGATAAACGATTCTTTACAACATGGGGAGGACAGACATATGCTTGTTGTTACACTCGAATTTGTGTCACTTACCTGGTTTATCCACATTATCTGTGTTTTCTTCCTCTTCGTCATTCTCTTTCTCTTCTTCTTCTTCCTTCTTTTCGAAATTTAATTCAGTTTTCGGGAGACTATCAGCTGCTTCTAGGATCGGTTGCATATAATGGTTTTTATTTTCTCCTAAAAATTTATACAGTATATTACAGATAGGTTGTATCGCTAGGGAATTTAATAAGACTGTTATGCTTTGCTTGTCTATGTTTTCGCTTTTTCATTTAAAGATAGATAACTGTCATATACTATTCTCCAACATTAATAAAATGTTGTGATTTCTTTGTTAAGAGTCAGCTTAACTTTGCCGTAAAAAATAATAAA
Organism: Mytilus trossulus; assembly: GCF_036588685.1. Taxonomy (NCBI): domain Eukaryota; kingdom Metazoa; phylum Mollusca; class Bivalvia; order Mytilida; family Mytilidae; genus Mytilus; species Mytilus trossulus. The sequence goes on along the minus strand of NC_086376.1, from coordinate 67,403,530 downwards.
AGTAATATGTTTCTGTTTTATTGTTATGATTATGAACTGTTACGAGAAAAAAAAAACACTTTTGTTTATGAAGCTACTGTCTTTTTCTAAACTTTATCGTTTCATTTGCATATTTTGGTCAAAACAACTTTCTGTTTACCTTTTTCAAAGATATTACAAAATATTGTGTTTGATTAAGAGTTTTAGTCATGACAACCAAAAGCAAAGAAAAACCCATATTGTTTTACAAATAACTTTGTTCAAATATCTTTATTTCTTTATAACAAAAAAATGTTTACAAGAGTGTGGCAGGTGTAATTTAAATTTTAATATCATCTGTTTTAATTAAAATATTGACATTAATTTTACAAAACAAATTAACTCAGAGGAATTTTATCGCGGTTATTAAACATTTCATTGTCGCTGGCATTACATGCAACACAGAACAAAGGTGTTCAAAATACCATCTATTTATGTGGGTGCTTCAAATAATGAATTTTATTGCAGTTTCTTAGTGAAATTTTAGTGTTTGATCAAATAAAATCGTACCTATGTGTTTTGTATTATTTATCCTGTCAATAAATTAAAAATGCCTTTCATTTTGCCTCGGGTAATTTTAAATTAACAACCAAAAGTAACGTTTTTACTGTTTATCATATACAAGAACAATATGTCAACAGGGCCAACACCTATCGGCTGTTTGTGAAGTAAACTTATTTCTGGGCTCAGATCTTGTTCTTTGTCAATTTCTGATTCTTTTCTGATTGAAATGCGTTGATGTCAATTTTGTAGATTTCACTTCAAAGATTTATGTATTTTTAGAACAATTGCTGATTATGTTACTAGCAATCTGATAACTGCACTTATGTTTCAGTTGAATGTTAAGATGTAAATGGTCCAACATTTGCTCATTTATGTAACTCACAGTTTGGTGGTTGCAATTTTTTTTTATAGATTTTAAAGATTTATGTGGTATTGGTTTTTTTTTTGAAAAATTGATTTTGTTTTTTTACGAAACTTACTCTCTGATAATTGCACATGCGTTCCTTGTACTCCAATATTAACTTCCGGTGGACAACTATATGGATGAACAACGTATCCATTACTATCAAACCTTAGCTTCGTAAATTGTTTATTAAATTCATCAAATGATACAACGGGTTGAGATTTTTCGTTGTATAAAGTATTTTGCTCTTGTACTACTGAAGCTGTTTTTGGACGAGCTGGAGTTTTCGGTCGTGCTAAAAATTCCTGAAAAGAAGAAGAAATGATTTTAACTCTTTGTCAATAAATACAGTAAGCGTTCAATGGTACCTCTCGTTGTTAGGTGGACAGGGCAAGACAAAAGATTATAATTTTCCACTGTATTTGAAAAAGAATCGAGTATTTCAAAATGAATCTGCGTAGAGATTCACAAAAACACCATGAATCCGTGAAAGATTCACAAAAGGAAAGGTTTCGCATATTGTTTCTTAAACAATGGATAATGGTCTATACTGAACGTTTGAATATAAAGCTGGAATAAATTGTAAATGGTAGGAAACTTTGATATGGAAAAATTATTGCTAGAAACTAAGGAGCCACGTGGCGTTGCTAACGAAATTGACATTGAAATTGACAACGTCGTCACAGGTAAAATAGCGATAAACAGATTATCATTGGTCATCTCAACTCTATTGCTTTTCTCACTTTCGCTGTACCAGCTCAAGCGAGAAAATCAATCTCGTTGAGATAATCAACGATAATCTATAAATACCAAACAGCAGATGAAAAAAAAAGTGTTGTAAAGTTATAATAATTGTGTATTTCGCTTTTTATACCGATATTATTTAGTTTGGCTTCGACTGACATGACCATTTATCTTAATTGACTTGAAATTGAAAGTCATCAGAGATATCACCAAATTGCTTATACCGGAAAATATGATTTCCAGTTTTATTTGACCAGAGAGAAGAACAAAAATTATACTACAACCAGAGATGGAGGCAAATAATGAAAATATTTAGTAGAAAAATATGTTTTGCATTGTAACAGGTCACTTGTATACCACCGGAATATTGCTGAAAGGAGGGTTTTATTAAACAGAAAATGTTAAGTCCTTAAGCGTTTCGACAAGCACTGTCTTTTTATCACAAGGAACAAAATACTTGTATGTATCAAAATCCGAATAAAAACGTTGTAGGGGTGATAAAAGCAACGAGGATCGAAAGTTGTGCCAAATCAAGGCAAACAAATCAGAGCAATGCACTAGACTGGTGCATTCCTTAGCCTAAATGATTTCTGAAGTTTTACGACGGCATGAAGGTGACACCTATGTATTAATTGAGAGAAATGTAACTTAGCATATTGAAAGAGTCGTGAATGTAAACACCAAATACAGAAGCTTAACGATGAGATAATTGTGTTTGAAAAGAGAAATACGTATTACATGCTTAAACAACTTCTCATAAATGTCGGCACATGTTTGTTTATTCCTAAGGTAAAACGAACAAATATTTATTCTTAAGGGTATGAATAATCGCGTGGGGCTTAGTTCTATAGCTTTTTGAAAAATTAATTGAATTAAACGATTTTTAAGTTGAAATTCAAACAGGAAAATTACTCGCAATTGAAAGTTTAATTAATTTTTAACTATTTGCTAGAATTTTAATATAAATGGATTAATTTTAATTTTGAAAGAACATTAATGTGTAGTTTTCTTTGATTCATTGTGATAAACAAACCTAATTTTCGATTTAATCGCATATATACATGTATTCTTATACTGAAAAACATAGATTTTCCGCATCAGCTGTTTGTTTTATAAATAGAAACAATAATCGTTAAAACAATGATTTGTTCAGGGCGATGCAGCTTTTTGATATGATGAGATAAAAATAGTAAGAATTTTCGTGACTTTTTTAATCCTGCTATAGAAGCCTATAACTTTGAGCACAACCGCGTACTATGTAGTATTGCAAAAGTACTATTCATACTTTTTAACTTAGTTTCGACTCCATGCAACCCGTGTTGAAGAGCAACCTTTTGAAAATGCGGGATGAATAAATACACAGCCCCGTCTGGACAAAATGTAGACGGTATCTTTGCCAAGCATTTGCAGATAACAGTTCAAATTTCCGACTATATTGCTGAGAACCTACTTCAATGATACATTGACCAGATTGAATTTCAATGATATATTTGAAATCTGATGTAAAGCACGCAACAATCGATTAGTTATTAATAAGTTGATGGACGCTCGCATACATATGTGACTTTCTTAATGACATGTAACTAAAATTGTAACACATGTTACCCTTTATGTGGTGATCATTACTTGTTTTTTTATTAGGAAGTTACTTTTAAAAATTCATATTTTAGGATTACAATAAAGTTATGATCGTGATAAATTACCCGTGTTCCTGAATTATCTATCATCAGGTATGCAAAAAAACAAAAAGTTTGAAGCTTAATACAGAGTACATGCATGCCAAAACATCAAACCCAAAATACAAAATATGATAATAAGAAGATGTGGTATGAAGGCCAAAAATTTGCAACATTCTTCCTAAAATTCTCCTTCGACAAGTTTAGTAACTAAGTTTCCTCCTCCCTCCGTCAAAGTTGACCTTCGATTCATTTGGCTATACTTAGTATGCCCCTTCTGATCATAAAGCTAACGTATTTCTGTGACTTTCACTTTTTGGGATTGAAAGTTTTTCAAGAAAAGACTATCAAATTATGAATGTATCTTTTCATTCATACCAATACAGATATAATTACTGGTTACTGATTCAAAACTAAATTGTTATATTTTTATTATTTCCAGTACATGTATACCAATAAATTTTTAATTTTCACTGTACAGAAGAAATTTTATATATATAAACCGGTACACTTTTCAATTATTTGAAATGATCTAAAGAACCCATCTACTTAAGTAAAACTTTCTTTTACCTCAACAAATTTAGCTTTAATGTGTATTTTATTATATTAATATTTTTCCATAAAGTCTTTATCTATCAAACCATTCTACCAGCGATATAGATTATTATAAATGGTTTAACGGATGGATGAGTTTAACATTGCATTATATGTCAATATTCCCATTGATTAAAGGCCATTTAAATTTGATTTTTGTAACACACAAACCAATTACCGACACAACTACTGAATACGTAAATGTTTGTCTCATAAAGAAAGGTGATAATCAGTATCTACAAGAGAAACAAAAAGAAAGGTACCAATTATAACTTGTTCTGCGTACTGACATGGAAATAATGGAAAAGCACACGGGGCAATCTCAAACAAGGAGCAGAAAAGAGATAGACAAACAACATTAAGAAAAAAGAAGAATAAAATATACAAATAACAGGTCTACAATTATTTTGAAAAAATAATAAAAAAATGTTAGGAAATGATCTCGAATTCTTCGAAAGGATTAGCAGTTCGAGGTGAGGGAGCTCATTTCATGTAAACATAAAACGGTAGTTGAATACGCCTTTTGTGATGTCATGAATAAGAAACGACAACAGGGTTGTGCCACGACAATCCTCTAACAAAGCACCGGGCCCTTACTCGAGACCAAATGTTTCGTAACTAGAAGTATAATTGTAAAACGCAGAAAGCCTAAACACCAAAAGGACAATTAGAACCGCTGACAACTGAGATAACCCTAAGAGTCCTAACACTAGTTTGAGTGCAACTATATATATAAAATTATATAAGTTTGGAACCTGGAATTCACAGGCAAATGTTGTTTTTTCAGTTATGTCAGTACCGTACCTTTGGCTACTAGGTATTACAAAAAGGCATATTATGAAGTTAGTAGTTTAGCCCCAACATGTCTCATGTTATAATTCATTCAGTTTCATAGGTATCAACTAAAATGCGGTTTAAACGAATATGTATAGCTTTTTAATGCACTTTATTGAAAGTCCTATCATAATGGTATATTTATGCATCTTAAATTGAATCTAACACAAAGTTTAAAACTTAAACTTATAAAAATTCCACAAAAACACAGAAGCAAATTCTTCAGTTATGTCAAATATCAAATAAAATCCTCTTATTTCTAAACTATTGAATATGAGGGGAAATGCTTTTGGGTAATTATAAGGTGCTGTTAAAAAATTTAATTTTCATATGATTGTTAACTGAACTGATTTATAAAACGTATGCTGCAAGCACGAAGGCGGAATAATCAAAAGATTTCAATTATTTGATAAGTTACAATTTTTATGAACTATACTAAATTGAAGAAATATTGCTGTTTGGTATGTGTTGCTAACCATCATGTAAACTAGTATATACTTTTATGGCATGGCATTACGTTGAGTGTCCTAAGTATTTCGAGTGTTTACTGTTAATTACAATTAAAATATAAGTTGTATATAGTAACAGCTTTGAATAACAATGGTCTATAGTATTAGTTGAAACTGCATTTAAATAAATAGGATTAAACTTTAAGTATTATGTAAAAAATATATGAATGAATTGCATGTTCTTACCAAGCGTTCTGATATAGGTTTTCTTTTTGGCGTGTTGTACCTTGAAGTTCCACTGAATTTCCTTGAATATTTCCTGTCTTTGTTGTAACTATCCATATAGTTCGTGATCCACATTTTTTCTCCTAAAGGCGGCATTTTGAATTCTTTGCGTGTGTATGTTAAACTCACTAATTGAAGTTGAACTTAAACTTCCAATACGTGTATATACGTTATTTAGGAAACCTTCAGAATTTAAATTACATTCGATTCAAACTATATATTTAAAAATCGAAATAGGAAAATACTTTTGATATTGTTAAGTATGTAAATTAAGCATATCACATTTATTCAGCTGAGGGGATATTATATCGACGCGAATCATAGCGTAATTGGACGCAATATATACAAACAATATGTACACTCAACACTTTTGGAATTCTATTTCAACCTATCCTTTTATATTAATCCGATAGTGAAAAACTTACATTTCATAAACAAAATATTTTCACAAGCTTCGATATCCTTTTCAAAAAGCAATATATGTTTTTGAAAGTATTATATAAATTTTATCCTTCAAGCTACTTGTTAAAAACTCTGGAATCCTTTTGTGTCAGCTTGATCCCATTGTGAATGGAATTATCTATCGAGTACACAATGCCAGTAAATAAAGATTGAAATGGATTAGACAGTATTGATTTTAAATATTGTCAAATTAATGCAGTAGAAAAGGAGTTTACACAGGTATTTGGTTTAAACATTTGACATAAATAGAGTTTATTGTCCCTGTCACGTCCGGTATTAGGGAATTCAATGTTACTTTTCGGTATTGAACTGTACCAGAGAATGTCGATATGCCATGTTAACAAATAGTTGAAATGTTACGTGTGGACGATGATAGAGTGTTGTCATTTTCAGTCAAACAATAAATTATTGACTGGTTCAAGGTTTCAATGATTTCTATTGTTATGCTCTAGATTAGACTTTAACGGCCATTAGTGCAATTTGCTAATATATATATAGATTAATAAAAGATTAATATATCTCTATTGGACCAGATAATGCAGTTACAGCTATCCACGACAAATATACGAAAATCGTTGAAAAATGCAATTCAATGTTGCTATTTTTATTTTAGCAGAATATGGATTACAATTGAAATGCTATTCTAAACTAGATGTGTCAAAGCGACACGAATGGCCCCGTACCAAAACGTTGAAAAATCTGCAATTTCTCTAACACATGTGGACACAAATATATTGGTAGTCTCACATTGATATGTTCATAATTATGATTTAACTGTTAACAAAACTCAGCTCAAAATGTGGAGGTTTATACAAAAAAAATTCTGTATAACTGTTTACAAAACTCAGTTCAAATGTGGAGGCCTATAGAAAACAAGTCTGTATAACTGTGATTTTCAACAATTTTCAAGTTGTAAATCCTTAATTTTGCCAAAATTAGTGGAGAGGAAAAAACATAAACTTGATCTGTAACTCATCATGAGTAAGTCACATAACAAAAATCAGCCCCATATCTGAAAGTGTTTTGAAAAAAAGTCTGTATAACTGTTATTTCATCAATTTATCAAAGTCTAAAGCTCGTAATTTCGGCAAAAAAGAATTGATCTGAAGCTCAATATGGCGAACTCACAAACCAAAAATCAGCCAAATATCTGAAAGCGTTTAGAAAAAAACTCCGTATAATGGTTTGTTGCGGAATGACGGAATGACGGAATGGCGATATTTCGGAATTTCGGAATTTCGGAATTTCGGAATTTCGGACAACGGTAAAGTTGTAAACGGCACAAGATATGTGGCTGACTTATCTGTTGTATCCTTTATCTCTAGTTCGATGGGATAGATTCTTTCAACATAGTCACCATTCTGTTAACTATTTAGTGAGAGAACATTATCTTTATTGCGGAACGTAAAGTTAAAGAATATTGCTAACTTCTGATCTTTCTTCATAAGAAGCTCCCGTATGAAGACAGCATCATAATAATAAAAATGCATGCTCTAGTTGCCTTCAAATATTGTCCTTGACCTCTTTGGTATAAGGGAATTCAAATTTAATCTACCGTATTGCGGTATTAATATAAATACTGTATTTTCTAACTGTCGCCTGTGTGAATCAAGGATACAAAGAATGTTGATAGTACTGTCTATTCAGATGGGTCAATGTATTAAGTATGTGGAATATATTGTTCTAATGTAGTCCTGGTGGCACTCATTTAAACGAGAGGAGTGGTTGAAGCCCTTTAATCCTTCTCCTTTCCGTTGGAACAAATCAATCTAGTATTTCCTATGAACACTTGCGGCAATCGATCTTAACTTTTGCTTTCATTTTGTTAAGTTAAAATTTACTTATTCCCTATTCTTTAGTTTTCTATATTGTGTCATTTGTACTATTGTTTGTCTTTTTCGTTTTTAGCCATGGCGTTGTCAGTTTATTTTCGATTTATGAGTTTGACTGTCCCTTTGGTATCTTTCGTCCCTCTTTTATCATAAAAGGACAAAAAACTCAATATAAGTTATTGTATATTTAACAGCTATTATTTTAAAAGCACACCCTCCTAGCCGGTAAAGAAACTTTCACCAGGCTTCCACTGGTTACATGAGTATTTATCTAAGCCCAGTCTCAACTTAACAGAGACCGTTTTGGGATGTACAAAAAACAGAATACACGGTAATCATATTAACAAATACATGAAAGGATTAGCCTTGCTTGTCAGTAGAAAATATTCTACAGAAAATCTTATCATTGCTAAATACCATATGGTATGGTATTGGCTGTCCGTCTTTCTTTTCCTTATGTGTTTACATGAAATATCATTGATATGTTTATTTTCTGTAAATACTGTGAGGATATATGCCGAATGTTGAATTATTTGAAACAATGAGGTTTTCTTACCAGGTAGGAAAGATTGCATAAGTCGTTTTTCGTACAACTAATTGGAACTTTCCTTTTTTTAAACCTTGACTAAAACTTCATATTTGATTTTCCTTTCTAATGGTTTTAATTTAAGCGACATTGATGAGTCTATTGTAGACGAAAACCTGATATTTTTTATGAGTCTTGTGCAGACGAAATCCAGATATCTTTAATGAGTCTTATGTAGACGAAAGCCAGATATCTTTGATGAGTCTTATGTAGACGAAATCCTGATATCTTTGATCAGCTTTTGACATTTATGCTTACGTATCATATATATATTTAAGTTATTTGCAGAGCACTCAGGAACATATAGCTTGCAAAATTTATGTAAAAGTTATTTATAAATCATAAATCTGTGGTGCACTAAAGCTGCCTTAAATCTACCTGCGTTTTACGTAATTTATCTATGTATACCAACTGTCTCAAGTATACACCTACGTTACATGTACTTGTCTATCTTAAGTAGTAAGCAAATATCATTATATGATATTTACATTAAAATATAATTTTGTATTGAAAGAGAAATTTATAACTATTATATATAAAGATTAAAGAAAACATACAAACTGGGCGTCTAAACAATATTAATGGTTCCTTTATTAGGATATTTTGAACAAATATTTCAAACTGTTAGTTTTGTTTTTAATGAGAGTTTAATGTTGGAATAGATTCACCATGATCTCAGTGGAGGTAGTCCGTGTCATTAAGCATGGTTAAAGTCCACTTGAACTCTCTTCAAATGTAATTAGTCTGTAACATTTAAAATATGAAAGTTCCCCGTCTCTTCAATACCGATGTTTACCCAGTAGTAACACTTCAACATTAGTCTTTCCAATTTTTGCAGATTCCAATAATGAATTTGAAAGAGGCTGACTTTTTAACTAGATACATATAATGTAATCTCTTTAAAAGTTTTATTTAGTAGTACCTGTCTATCAATTATAATTAAGTACAGTAAAGGCTATTCAACGTTGTATCAACATCCATAAATATGGTGTGGTTGGGATGTTGCTGCATATTAACAGCGGTTGATGTAATAATGCATAATAGATTTAAAGGAGCCACCGGGATTGAATGAAAGGAGGAAGAAGTCAAACATACAATAAACAATACACTGAACACTATATATTGTACCATAGAACCCGAAGCAAATAGTTTCGTTTCGGTTGTATTTATTATTCTACTCTTTCGTTATATTCAATTTGTCATTTGCTTTACATTACTGTTCTCCATCAATTCAAATATCAATACGTGGTCTCACTAAACTGAGGCTTTTTTTTCTGCAAAAATTGAAATCGTAGATATCTTTGTGAGAAACTGCTATGAATCGAACAAATATATTTCAAAATGCTGGACTTTTTTTTTAGACAGCTTGTGTGTTGAGCCTGATAGATTTGTTTCGGCGTGTTTTATGCTCAAATGGGGCAGAATTAAAACTAGACTATGAAATATATAATTTCAAATTTCGAATTCTCAACTTTCCATTCTCAGCAGTAGCATATCCTCTGTCAAATGATATGACCTTTATATATATCTCAATTGACCTTCTCGTTCATGTATGTCCACACTGTACGGACTTAAATATCAGGGATGTGCTCCCTCTGATTCAACTCAGTTATGAGGAATAATGACTAAAATTGGAAACTACACAAGTTTTACGGTCACAAGTACGAACTTGTTGACAGATACGAGATGTCTGTGTTTTAACTTACATGCGTCGTGTTCTGCAAGATCTTCTTAAAGATAATTTTACTGATTATGTCCTAATGCCAAGTGTTACATTTTGACTAAGTGTGGTTTCGTATGGCGGATATTAAATCCATAGCAGGCAATGATTACCCTGTATCTCGTTCGATCTTTATTCTTTTATAGTTCATGCGATTCCCTCGGGGTTAAGTTTGGTACCTTGATTTTTTTCTTCAAAATCGGTTTATGAGATTTGATCATTGTTAAATATTTTTGCCTGAATTAACAGTAAAAATGGAAATTCTAGTAATTTTATCAATGTAAACCATAACTGAAAGTCGTTGGTTGGTCAACTAATAAAACGCAGTGTACTGTGAAATGTAAATTATACTGGTAATCTCCTATATTAAGAGTGTATAATTTAGACCCAGACTAACCAGTCTCTCCGTCCGTCCGTACACATTGTGTCCGCTTTATATCTAGAGAACCGTTATTATTTCATACTTTTAACTTGACATGTATATTAACCAACACAAGATGGTGTGTCATAATGTTTGTAAAACTTCCAAGGTCAAAGGTCAAGTTAACAAAAACTGTGGTTTCAGTTGACAACACCATGTCCTATGGTATAGATCATGTCCGCTGAATAACTTGAGAACCGTTATGATTGTATACCTTATATATGACATGTATATTGACCAACAGCAGAGGGTGTATCATAATGTATGTATGTAACTTCTAAGGTGAACGTTAAAAAAATGGTTTCAGTTGACAACCCCATGCTCTACAACACGTTATATACATCGAAGCTCACACAAATGGCTCATATCTTTATAATGTCTAGTTTGTTTAATAATCATTACAACGAACTCGAGATAACAAAATAATAAATTGGAAATCAACTTCTATCCTTTTTAATGATTTTGTTTAAAATAGAAGCAACCAGAAATGGTATAGCGTTATAGAATCATAGTTGTAGTGGATGTTAGTTGTTTATCAAAATAGGTATGAATACAAGGACCAAGATTGGTCAATGTTATTAAAGATGACGAAAGTTGAATTGAAGAAATATTGTAACACACTGTAGCAGTGGTGGGATCTATGTATTTGAATTAGTCATTTGCATTTTGAATGGACAATAATTTACCATCTTACAGTTGACTGTACGAAAACAGTGGCACATTTATGGGGATCTTCTCTTGTTTTTCTCTCTCATTCAAATACGAAAGAAAACAATATTATCATGCTTAAAACAGGTCCATCAAAAGTTTTAAATTCTATTAAACTTCACACTTTAAATTTAAAAAGAGTAGTCTCTGCGTTATTAGTGAGTATCATTTTTTTAAGTCATTTTAAGATGCAAATTCCGTAAATAGTTATCAAAGGTACCAGGATTATAACACTTTCTATTCGTGTCATTACTTTGCAAAGTAAATTAAAATTATCAATCATTTGTTGTATGAACTGAACATGTACGATTTCGATATTCCGTCAGCGTGAATCATTTTTTTTCTGTAATCAGTAATATTAACCCTATTTCATTATTTTTACACTACTCCTTTATATATATTTTGGCACATTTTCTCAAATTCTTCTTTCTTAATTTGCTTTCGGGTATTCATACCTTTATTTTATATTGTTTAATGAAATGTATGGGATCCGGACGTTTTAAAGAAACCTTTCAAAAATTAATGGAGTTGTCTTTCTTTGTGCGTTACACTTTGTTGTTTAGATCTGTCAGCCTTATTCCCGATTTTATAGTACGTTAACATCAAATGCGGTGAACCTTTTTACATAACATAATTAATGGATGCTGAAATTCCCATAAGAACAGTACTTCGTAACTGAAAAAGTAGCGAAAAATACCAAGATTGAAAATTAGCTGTTAGAAAAAAGAGAAAAACACAACAAACAGACAGACAGACAGACAGACAGACAGAAAAAAAACAGTGCAAAACACAACAGAGAAAACTAGACTGAGCAACTGTGACGAACGGCACCAAAAATTGTGTAATCTCAGGTGCTCATTAATTGTAAGCAGATCCTGCTCCTAATGTGGCATCCGTCATGCTGCTCATGTGAGTGCAAACCCGGTGATTAGTCAGCAAGACGGGTTTATAGTAACGATAATTCGAACATATCGGTCGTCTAAAAAAAGTATGTTGATGCAACGTGTATAATTTGATTTGGACTCATTCTTAGAATGTGTTTAACAAGATAACTCATCAACACAAAGACATTCAATATAAGTAAAGTTTGACATTAAATTTTCATAAATGCTAACAAGTATGCTAGATATTGGCCCATTTTAGAATTAGTTATGGATTATATTAAAACTTATATAAGTGGTACCAGTATATTCCTTTACTAAATGCATTATATTTAGATCTGAACATTATATGAATATTTTTTTTCTCTTTTAAAAGATTTTTTTTGATAAACATTTTGCGATCAATGTTGAATTTGTTCTGAATTTATGCCTAACAGTTTCACTTAAAAAAAACTGCCCAGCATTCGTAACTCAGAAAAATGAGAATATAGACTCACTTTTAGAAAGTGAAAATATTTTGGACTAATATGTCCCTTTCTTGACATAAAAAAGCAATAGATCAAACGAGCATGAAGTAGATATCGTCGAATGTCTAAGGGTTAAAATTCCTATGGAGATTTGCATTGAAAAGGGAGATCACTCTTCGAAAAAAAAGCAGAAATATCAATAAGAGTTGATACAAAATTATTATTTTACCACTTCTATTCATCAGAATGTATCGATTCTTGATATTTTAGCGGACTTTATACTATAACACACAACTCTAAAGATGTTTTCATATCTTTTATTAAGCTATAATCTAGATTGTGTAATTCATTAGTTGACAATTTATTGAATATTTTAACATGTCAGAGTAAAGAATTTAAAATTTATTAAAAATAATTAAGCATGTATTCTTCTTTTTGTGGTTTAAAGTTTCTTTAGAGAAGTAAGTTGCTGAATAAAGGCAACAGTAGTATACCGCTGTTCAAGACTCATAAATCCATGGACAAAAAACAAAATCGGGGTAACAAACCAAAACCGAGGGAAACGCATTAAATATAAGAGGAGAACAACGACACAACACCGAAACGCAACACACACAGAAACGGATCAAGCAAAAAATATAATGTACAGATATAAACAATACCAAATTTTCACATTATTTTTCAAAATGGTCACAAAGTCTCAGATTTGCTATTTCTTGAATGAAAAATGCACGAAAAATATAAACTGCCCATAACACTTCTGTTTTGTACATTTCATGAACAGATGATTATAGAATTTTAAAATCAAATACAAACTTATAACCACATGAAAGTGTCATACTTTATATAAATTTCAAAAAAAACAACAAAAAAACTTACCAAAAAAGACACTTTTTGCAAGAGTTATCTCCCCTTTCAATGTTAATTTCCATAGAAAATTAAAAATGCTGATTCGAGTTTCCTTCAAGTTAGATTTTTTTATATGTGTATACAAAGGGCATATAGCTATAGATTAGATCTAAAACATTTTCTGTTGCAATTAGTTTGAGGTTAAATCTTAGTTTGACTGGACTACATATGCATCAGATAACTGGTAATCCATTATCAGTTCATTCACACTTGCTTTAGTGCATATAGTACATTCTTTTTATTTATTGAACTAGGTGATGTTTTAAACTGGAAGTCCCAATTTAGTTCAACATAAATAATAAAAACGTCTTTTTAATAATTTTTCGATGATTTAAAGTAATGTTTAGATTTAGATATTTGCTTGTCATTATAACTGAAAAATCCTCTCACTACGAGGAATATTGTCACCCACAAAATAATATTGAGTAAGAATGTTTATATCCTCAGTGACCACCGTCAGAGCAACATCAGAAATTGTTTGCAACTATACTTGATGCACCAAAAGCCCTAATTAGTCTTTTTCTAACTTATTAAAAGGGGAAAATATACATAATTTCATTAAAACAACGTTTATTTAGTGAGAGGACATTAAATGAAATACAGCACAAACGATAATAACTGAATTATAGGCTCCTGCTTTTTGGCGGCCCATACATTATGTCGTGGTCTTGAAAATGCCTCATTGGAATAAAGAAACAAGTCGGGAAGGAAAGGAACACAGTGTGTGCTTATATGCCGACTGTTGGTAGAAAATATAACGTCATCATAACATGACAATTATGCTGTCATTACAAATAATGTATTTCTTAACCTATTTGCTAAGTACATTGTCATAGTCATTCATAGTCTCAGTTATTTCCAAACATAATCCGTTTACTTAGGTTATCCAATGTCATTGCCTTGGCTTTTGATTTTTCCCAATAATGGTTTTGGCACTCCTACTAAACATTTTATATAGTACTGTGGAACAAATAACACTTTGGAATTTTCCTTACTTTTTTCTTTCAATGATTTAAATTTAGATGTTAATTCGTCGTACTGACTCTTCAATTTATCAAAATGCACACAAAAATTTAAACCCCTATCAATTTTTTCCAGTTCAGTCTTTGTTTTTTCCACTTCACATTTTAGTGCTCCAATTTCTTCATCTGCAGAATTGTCTTCTATATATGGCACATTTTCTAGTACTCTTTCCATTCGATCAATCTCATCTAAAGCATTTTGGTAAAACAATCCGAAATTCAACTTCAGATTGTTAAAATACGTTTAATTTGCTCAATACTTTCCTTATGAATTTTCCTTTCATGTGTACATGATACAACTTCATCCATTTCTTTTATCTGATTCACAAATTCTTGTCGTGGGTTGATATATGGATTCAAGCATATGGGACACTTCCATATGTCTACCTTTACATTTTGTATTGCTACTTGGGCCATTTTAGAGTAATTTGTGCATTCAGTTGTATGTCCACAAAAAATAAACTTCCTTGTTGTGATGAATTAATATACACGATATACAGAAAGTGCGAATATGAAATTGTACATATGATGAAAGCAAGCTATTTAACGATAAAAAATAAAAGATATTTGCGAACTAATAAATCACTTGAATGCTTTTATCAACGACACGCACGTTTTTTGTTTCAGTGGATCGCAAAAAGCAAGGAATCGCTTCATTCATTTTGCACACACCATTTGGCAATTTATCGATTTACGCTGTACGCACACGAGTTGTGTAACCTCCGTTACAGCCAATTAACGTAAACATTGATTATATGAATTTAAATGAATTTAAAGTACATTGAATTCTCTGAATCATGGACGAATTCAAAGCATTATGTAAGATTTCCACATAAAAGGTGTTATCTTAACAAACTATCGTGTTCTCTTAATGCATATATCAAAAACAATAATTTGCATACTTTTAAAACGATAGTATACTTATATATAAAGTTAAACTATGCACATCTTTCATATTTCTTGATAAATAAAATATAAACTTTGAGCATGCCAATTTTTTTGTTCTTTCGAATTTATAAACAAGATCAAATTATAAATTTGTCATATATATCATACTTTAGATGTTTGCAAAATATAAGTATGTAAGTTGCCAGTATTATTGGGATAAGTGCTTTAAAAAGGTGTATCTCGCTGATTTCATGCCAAATTTAAAGGTTGTGAAAAAATCTTTATATTTGGATTTAGATCACAAGGGTTTCCCAAAAAGATGATTTGGATTCGAGCCTCACTTCTGAGTCATTTGTAGACGAAACGCGCGTCTGGCGTATATTCAAAATTTAGACCTGGTATCTATGATGAGTTTATTTGCTACACGATGTCTTATATACAGATGGGATGAAAAGAGTGATGAAAGATACCAAAGGGACATCCAAACTTATAATTCGAAAATAAAGTGACAAAGATAAAAATAATGAAAGAAAGAAAGACGAGCAGACAAACAACAGTACACAATAAACAGAATAAAAACTGAAGATGGGGAAAAACGATATCCACCAAAACCTGGGAATAATGTCGGGTGCTTCGAAAAGGGGTAAGCAGATCATGTTCCACATGTGGTACCTGTTGTGTTTATATTAGTACATAACGGTAATAAACATAACTCGGTAGATCACATTCGTGAAAAGAGATAATAATTATGACATTTGGAACTTATGCTAATAACAATGAAAAGGATATTGCATAACGATCAACCAACTAGTGATTGCGTCTTTAAAATTTATGAAGAAATGATTTAATCTTCACCATTTGGAACTCTTGGTTTGAAAGCTCCCCTTTATGCTTTAACCTCAATTATATCGAGAAAATTATGATAGTAAACACAACCCCTAGAATATCTTTTATCTTATCAATTGGGAGATATATACTCCATATGCAGGCGCTGCTCAAATGTTGCTACATAGAAATGGAAGATACACAATTAGAAAGCTGGAATCGTCTCTTTTGTCGAAAAGATTCGTTTTCAACCGACTTCATTGTCAATGTCTAGATGGAAGTTTAGGTTGAGATAAACTGTATCTTTTTTGTGTACACTATCTTCAGTTCGATTGGATAGATGCACTCAACATTTTACATGACATTTCAAAAAAGCCTACACGGGAAACATTTATACATTATCGTTAGAGCATTAATAGTGTCATTAGATACCAAGTATGACCAAATTGTCATTTCTGTGGTTTTTTTTAATTTTTTTAAAGAGATGCACAACCATATGTGACAAAACATTGGTTTTTTTTAATAAACAATGTTAATGTTGCACATCAAATATATGTAGTAATCATGGGATCAATTTTTTTTTTTCCACAGATTTCTGTTATAAATGTCTTTATCGAAAAGACAGTATATGATACATTGAAATAATGCACTTCAATACATAAGTGTTTACATTAGGTGACTGTATTTATTGTGTTTCTTTGAAAATCTCAATCATGTGGACTTTTGAATTCTTTAGTTGCGCGTAGGTGAAATAAATTTAAAACAAAAACTCGTAGTATACAGAAACTGTTTATACAAAATGTAATTTGATTACGGGAGGTCGTCTCATTCCTAATAAAAGTTAATTTAATCAAGTACTGTGGATTCATTTATTTTCGTGGATATCAATTTTCGTGGATTGAGGAAAACTTATATGTTCGTGGATATTTAATTTCGTGGTTTTGGAGAAATCTGCATACAAGCTTATAGAAAATTTGGTATTCGTTGAACATTTAATTTCGTGGTTTGTCTGTTCCCACGAAATCCACGAAATTGGTATCCAACGAATAATAATGAATCCACAGTATATAATATTCTATAAACGACATTCTTTTTTTTTTAAATCTAATTCATGCTAAAAAAAAAAAATGGTAGCATTTTAGTATTCTTGTTTCTATTGTAAATTTGACCTATTAAGAGGGTTTCGGCTGTTGTGTGTACGTCCGTTTTGTTTAAATACTAGTATTTGTTTTGTAATGTATTTGATAACTTTCGGGCTTTATTGTAGGTGGTGTTTGCAATAAAGGGGGATGTTTGGTCATATATCGTTTAATTTATTTTCAGAATGAAACTACCATTCTTTGTCCATAAGATTTATGTCTATCAAAGTCGGTGATACTATCGATGTATTTTTTTTTTAATCTTGTTTTTTCCACAAAATATTAACTGTGGTCTGCAAAACTGTGTATTAATAGAAAATTATAGTAAAACGCTTACTACTATTGTTTGTTTTAATTATTTCACCAATTTAGCAAGAATAGTTTACCGATATTGAAATCACACCAATCCACTACAGTAATACAAATGAAGATGAAAACCATAAACCAAAAGAAGTAAGGCGCTAAGTATAAATCACAGTAAAATTCATATCTAAATGACTAAATCGGACATGAAAAACAAAAAATAGTATATAACAGACAATTATACCCGTGACAATCTTAAGACCTCGAGATCACTGCGTTATCAGCTGAGAATTGAGTACCAGAATTAACTAATAACTCAATAGGATCATGTTTTGTGTAAGGAGTCTACTCCAGTTTATGTTGATGGATGAGCAACATATTTTGTTCTCTCAAAATAATGCTATGCAGTCATCGGGAAATCGCAATTCACAACATTAAGTGGACAGATTATCATTTTATCTTTTAAATGCTTAAACTAACTGGTTTTTTTTCCCTTTTGAGCAACACAACTGCTCTGACCTTGGAGTCATAAACTTTCGAGTGCTCCAAAATCAACAAATCAAAATGCTGATTTCATATTTCAAACATGATTTTCGTGGACCGAGCACTGAGCAAAGTATTATGACTTCAATCCCTTGTCCCACCCTTTCACAAAAAAAGGAAATTATTTTAAAAGTTTCCAATGATTACGGAAATATCAATGACAACCTAACCACATGCATTAGGTAAATTGTCTTCTCAGTACATGTATACCTGTTTTAATCCATGTAGTACATTCTTTTTTTGAGGAACTCGGTGATGCTCATTTATAAAATGAAAGTCCCAAAAACTTAATTTACTTTTAAATAAATCATAAAAACGTCTTTTTACTCCCAACCCGATGATTTTAACTGATATGTAAGTTTTGAAATGTGCTCGTCATAAGAGCTGGAAAATCTTCTCATATATACCAGTGAACTAATACCCCTAATTATAATGAATATTGCCGCATACAAAAGAATATTTAGCAAGAATGTCAACAGACTTTTTCTAACTTATTAAAAGAAAAATTCAGAAAAATTATTTCATTAAAAACTAAGAACTCCAAATATCAATGGACTTTGGTGAGTTATTAACTATTCTATTAGTGACACAGTGTACAATTGTTCCAATACGAGAATTCATATCGGGTGAGGCGAAGATTGCGAGAAATTACTCTAAATCTGGATAATTCTATTCATCCTTCAGAAACATATGAGATCACCCGGTTTTTTATGCGGCTCAGTCTTTATCTTTCGGTTCATTGTCATGGTATCGTCAGTTCTTGTTCGGCTAAAAAGTTTATCAAACTTGTGGAACGATAGTGGTTATTTTAGAATTGCGTGTCAATGAATGATAAGTTAATCCACACAGACACAATCAACCAATGCGTAATTACAAAAATCGAAATAGTAATGAGTTATTTCTTTCGATTTATTTTTATAGAAAATCATTTTCGGCATTGTATGAGAATGGATGTGTTTGTAAAAATCGTTCAAGTGGCCAATTATCTGAATACATCATTACAGCAAAGATATGGACATTTAATTGGCTGATATAGAACATTGATGTGACCAAAGGTATCCCAAAATAATCGTGATTTTTACAAAATATATACGTGATCTCATAGTAGATACAATCATGATGTCTTAGTATACAAAATATTGATGTCATAGAATAAATAATCTTGATGACATATTTGAAATAATCGATATGTTACAGTAGATAAAAAAAAATCTTAAAATAAGGAAAAGCTGTATTAAGACCTTACATAAACACCACTTGATTCATTGGTTTAACAAAAAACCACATATATATAGATGATATATTCTTTGTAAACAGGTTTGTTTTGATATACAAATCAAAGGTATCAACATGAAATTATTCTTACTAGATCAAACATTATATAATAGTAACAGGCAACTTTTTTTACCTTTATTTTAAAGGTTCGCGTGTTTACATTAAAGCAAAAATTAATGATAGGCGGATTGACTTGAAATTGAACAATTCATTTTCACATTTATATTGTACTTTTTTTCCTTTCCCGGTCTCTCAGTAAGTAATAGAAAAAAATCAAAGGAAGCCTACCACATTATATATCACAGAAACATAGCTATAAATAAAAGCGAATATTCCTAATTTTCAATTTATTACAATAGACTCTTGCCGTAATTATCTTGTAAACTATTGATTGTTTTCAAGCAAATAAATACATGAATGAGTAGAACGGTACAGTTACTATATTGTACTAGCAATCTCAAAATAGAAATAATTACCGGGTAAAAGTAATGATATTTGAATGAAACGCTACCATATTTGGATAAGGTAATGCGTACGTATTCAACAAACAGTTGGTTGTTCAGAAAAAAAAATTGTTTTTCTTGAATAAACGATAAGGAGAAGAAACAATCGAAAGTGTCATATTTACAAAAGCAGGCTAATTATAAAGTGTTTACATAAATACAATTATCTTTAATTTTAAAAGGAGATCTCGCATTTGTCGTTATATAAATACAACATTGCTGGGAGGGTGATAGAGAAGATTGTTAACCCGAGAAGACATTGTTAACCGCGGCTTAGGCGGTTGGCCGCGGTTGCACAAATATTTTCGAGGAGTAACAATGTGGCAGAGTCATATTGTAAAGTAGTTTCTAGGACGTCACGTGCACTACAAAGTTACGGATACTTGTATTTAAAAAATCAACAAAAGTCAAGCAAGATGTTTTATTTATTTTTTAACATTCAAATAATAAATTCTGAGCCAAAACATAGAACTTTATCATTGTTTTTCATTTCTTTTGTCCTTTAAATTATCGATTTTTGATTGGTCTGGCTGAGAGGGTAACATTCAAAAAAGTTGTTACCCTCTCAGCTATGTGATAGAGTAAATTAACATTCTCGTATTAGCCAATTCATATAAATAAAAAGGAAAATATTTTTCACGACACCTTAGACATATGCGCGGTACCATTATAACATGCTATTAACAGATTGTTCATGGCTTTGTCAAGGTTAACACCATAAGGTTGATATAAACCATCATCTTTTCCCGCAAGACTTCTAGCGTGTTTTCCATCGGATGATATAACGACGATACTGTTATTTCCTTTGCACGCAACGCAAACATTTTCATCCTTGTCACTAGTGACACCACGTTTAGCCCTTAAAACTGATTAATCATTGTATTCCCAAACCTTCTCTCTTGTAATTTTATAACATGTAACAGCATCATTAGTAGAATTGGTATGATACAAGTTACCTCCAGAGGTTGTTACGTGATTCAAATCAGACATCTCTGGTTGTTCCAATACTGTGCATGAATTATTACAAGAAAAATCAACAGACAGAATGCATTTTCCTTCTTAGCAATATAGGAATGAGCCTTTCTTGTGTTCATTTGTTATACCGTGACACGTTTTTGAAATTTTGATTTGTTTCTCTATTTTACCAGAAGATATGTTTGTCACCGTGATTTCTAATGGTGCACGATCTCCATTGGAAATTGCAATGATTTTTCATCAACAAAACTGACATCAAATGGCGGCGTTTGTGTTTTTATTTCAAATTTTAATGACTTGTCCTCGTGAAAAACAAATACATTGTGATATCTCCAAAGAATAGCCTTGCCGATAGGAGATATTACACACCCTGTTATTCTTCTTCGTTAACAACCCCTGGAACTGTAAGCGTCTTATGTGAAGATAGGTGTATATCATTAATCGTTTTCGTTCCGACCGAAAGGGTAACCAAGTATTGGGCTTGTTTATTTTTCTCTGTTTTACGGCAACTGTAGGGATGTGATTATGCTAGATATCTTACCATATCCTGCAATGTTCAATATGTCGGACATTTGTCGATTCCCTTTAAAGTCGAGATCAACTTGTTGACTTCAATGACAGCATAAACTTTTCTGCATGGTCTATATCAGTCTGAAAAGAAATGGAAAGTTCAAATAAGGAAAACTAAAATCATTTCTTTGGTTGAAAAGTAAAGTTTTCATCGGCCATCGTTGTCATTATTGGATGCAAATAAAGAATAATGCAAGCTTATATTTATTCTTACTGAGAATCTCCTGTATGATGGTTGTCTTAAGACAAAAAATCACATTGTGTTTCTACATGCCTACTGTTTGTTGAAAAACCACTTTTATTATTATTGATATTAAGAACAAAGCATCTATTTAAACCTTTGAAAAACAGTTTTATATATAATCTCAATTGTTCAAAACTATACAGTGTAATCAGATAGCGGTATCTCATGCCCTTGACTTTTGATTGTTCCCAATAATGGTTTTGGTTTCCTTACTATAGAACTTATATAGTACTTTGGAACAAATACCACTTTGGAATTTGTTTCACTCTTTTCCTTCAACGGTTTATATTTTGATATTAAGTCATCACATCGACTTTTTATATTGTCAAAATGAACACAAAAATTAAGACCGTTATCAATTTTTTCCAGCCTATTCTTTGTTTCTTCCACTTCTATTTTTAATGTCCTTATTTCTTCATCCTCGGTGTTGTCTTCTATATATGGCACATTGTCAAGTGCCCTTTTCACATTATCAATTTCATTCCCAGCATTAAGGTAGAAGACTGCCAGGTCCGACTGCATTTTGTTCAAAACGAGTTTAGCTTGCTTAATACTTTCCTTATGCGTTTTCCTTTTATATGAACATAATACAACTTCATCCATTTCTTTAATCTGATTGACAAGTTTCTGTTTCATTTCCTCAAGTTGATATTTTTTTCTTTCAAAACACTCGTTTACAGCCACTACCTCGCACTTTTGATTTCTATGGTTTTTAAATAAGCAGTGTGAACACAAAGGTAAATGATCAGTAAAACAATAAAACTCCATTGGTCGTTTGCCATGAATATCACAAGAAAGTTCAGGTAATTCATGCTGGTTTATTGCTTGGTTTATAGCTTCCAAGAACGTACTTACGGGAAATGTCTTTGCAACTTTGTCACTGTCCATTTTAGGATCAATTTGATTATTATCTTTACATGTTGGACACATAAATGAATTAAAAGTTCCCAAACTACTACGTGCTACTGTTATGTATTCAGTCAAACATTCCAGACATAATGTGTGTTCGCAAGGTAACATCCGTGGGTTTGTATATGGATCCAAGCATATGGGACACTTCAATACGTCTTCTTTCACATTTTTTATTGCTCGTTGAGCCATATCAAAGTAGTTTGAGTGTTCAGTTGTATGTCCACAAACTCTCTTGGCTGGTGTTAAATATGTGGTGCATTACAAAAGAGGTTTCACAACGAAAACTACACTTCCTTCTGTGGTGAATTAAAGAAGTTTCACTATACAGAATGTGCGAATCGTGAAATGTATTTTTGTGAAGGCAGACAATAAAATATATGGTAAAAATCAAGAATATTAACGAAATGATGAATCATTCTAATGCTTTTTTAATAAGGACACACATATTATTCTTTTCAGTTGTTCCCAAAAAAAACATAACGAATCGCTTTATCCGTTTGCATACACCATTCAGCAATTTAACGATTTACGCTTTACGTACACGAGCAATGTGTTATCTCCTGTAGAATAAATTAAAGTAAACATGGATTGTATGAAATAATTTGATTGGTTTAAATGAATTTACAGAACATTGAATTCTCCGAATCATCTACCCATTCGAAGCATTGTGTAATATTTCCACGTAAAAGGTGTTATTTCAACAAACTTTAATGTACATATTTAATCGAATTATTTGTATACTTTTAATTCGATATTGTACTGATAAGTTAAACTATGCATATCTTAAATCACTTCATACATGAAATATAAGGTTTGATAATATCACAGTGTTTTGTACATTCGAATCAATAAATAGACAAGTACGATAATTCTGCCATATATCATAATTCAGTTGTTCGTAAAATATTAGATTGTAAGATGCCAGTATTTTAATTTTAGAATTCGCCGTGGGTATTGGCTTTATGGCTTTTTCTCATTGCATTTCATGCAAAATTTATGAATGGTTAAAATAGCTTTATTTTGGGATTTAGATCCCAAGGTTCTACCAAAAAGATAGTTCACAACAAGATGTATAAGATAAAGATATTAACGGGATTAAGTATATTTCCATGTTAGACCGGGTTTTTATGTACTGCAATCAATTGCCATTTTAAAGTTAGATACGGCTTATTGGCATCAACATTAACTTTCCTGATATAAAATGTCTATTATTGACTGTATTTAGTGTTCATATTGTATCACTCGTTTAAGTTGAATTCAGGTACACGATGTTCAAAGAATTGGCATATCTGTTTTAGAATCATTTTTAAGGGCCTCATGGAATATAAGCTTTTAGTGTTGTACTACGGTTGCGATAGCCATGCCACTAAACCCGAGTAGATTCCATTTCGATGTGATTGACCAATGATGTGATACATTTTTATTGAATGCATGCGTTCCTGTGATAAAGCATAGTCAACGTCAGCGACACTAGCGAAATCGCTGCATAGTTGAAATGATTCGTCATAATGGCAAAAGAGACGTTTAATTACAAAGATTGGCATCTATCTTTTATGACCATGTTTATTTATTCAAATGATTTTTTATATCATAAGATGTGAGTGTCAATGAGAAAACTCTCCATCCAAGTCACAACTTATAAAAGTAAACCATTATAGGTTAAAGTACGGTCTGTTCTTCCGTTGTTTTTCCTCTTAAAAGAGGGACGAGAGATACCAGAGGGACAGTCAAACTCATAGTTGATGTGTTTGTCTCGGATTTATTTTGTTACCCGGATTGTTTGCTCTCAATCGATTTGAGACTTTTGAACAGCGGTATGATACTATTGTCTTTTTTTGTTACTATAAAAGTTTAACCCAAAAAAAAATTTCGGAAAATATCTGTCTCAAGTCTGGAATATGACAGTTGTTTTGTAATAATTCCTTTTGTCTAATATATTCAAGCGATTGATTTTATTTACTTTAAAGGTTCTTTTTTAATACTTTTTATACCGGTATATAGAGTTCAATGGAAAAATATATCTTATTATATCTTATGATATTTGGAATTCAATATTCTATAATATATAAATATAGAGTTACTTTATCATTTTATATCCGTTACTGTGTACAAGTGTTATTTCAATTTCTTTTATACGGTTATTGAAATCTGTAAAGTTCAGCAAAATACTATTTTGATTCCTAATATTCGCTAGTCCACAAATATGTTATGTGTTTTGATTACCTTCGAATTTATAATTATTCAAATAGATAAACAATTAATCATATAAAGACTGAATATGTAACATCATTGTCTACTCGTTTTTATAAGGTTACATAAGAAACATGTATACGACCAACATTGCATGTATGATAATGAAATAACTACCTGTCTCTCCAGAGATTATAAAATGTAAGGTCAATTGTTTCAAATGTATCATAATATGTTTTCGCTACCACAAAAGAAATCTTTCAACTCATTCTAAATTTTCAAAATCGCAAATTTTACACCCATGAAGAAGTATGGGTAAAACTGTTTTACCGAAAATGACGTCTTGCAATTCCATAACAAATAATATTATTTAACAACCTAGATATTGCTTTTTGTTTTTTGTTGTCTTATTCCATTACAATTTCATTGTCTTTAAAATCAGAATCACGCTTCAGAAATAAAAATCAAAGATATGTATAGTAATTTTCTATCTCGATTAATGTTCGTTCATAAAAATTCGGGAGCTACAGCTTATGTTATTACTATCTTATGGTCCATACGTTTTTGATGTGTTTTGTCAATTGATTTTGCCATGTGATTATGAACTTTCCGATTGAATTGTCCTCGGAGTTCAGTATTTTTGTGATTTTACTTTTTTTTTTTTTATTAAAGCTCATTCTGATTTTTCGTGTATTTGTTAACTTTTGAACTTGAGAGTAGATGATGTTTGCATTGAAACGTATACTTTTTGTCATTTATATTGTAGTTGATGATCAAAATGAATCTCTCATCCTTGTTTTAAAGATATATGTCTTCCCTACTGTTGGTAATCCAATTGTGCAATTACAGAAAATTGACGTAAAGCTGATAAATTTATGTGAAAACCATAAACGGGGAAAGTTTCCAAACGTAACAGGACGCCATGCAAAAATCTAAGTCATACTCAAAATCCAGTCAAAATATCACAATCTGAAGTATAAAAAAAAAACAATATTTTTTTTTAAAACAAACGATTGTTCCGGTAAGACTCCTAAGCCTCGCAATCATATTGTTGAGAGTCGGTTGTATCACTTTAATTTTTTTCTAATTTATGATGTTATTTAATAGTACTAAAACTCATTTAGTTCTTACTCATAACTCATTAAAAAGTACATTTTGTGTAATGAGCCTACTTCTTCTGTTTATGAAATCTGTTTAGTGTAAACATGCACGAACGTAACCTTATTTGACTAATATGTATGTGAGCAACAAACCTTTTGTTACTGAAATAAATATGTTTCCTTATATCTCTGTAGGTAAATATGTTGCTCGTATTTAATATTACCTTGCTAGTTATCAAATGTAATATTACCTAAAACTATGCATAAATTGACTAAGTTTGGTAAATTGTTTTTTTTTTGTTATATTAATAATTACATTAGATGTATGTTTCATTATAATACGTTATTCTGATTGGCTAATTAGCAATCTCGTGATATTCCTTAATCAATTCCATTACACAATGCACCATTCCATTCACGATGACAAGAGGTCTCACAATAAAGTGCACAGGTTAATGAAATAAAAACTTAATAAAAGGCGTGTTTTCATGAACCTATAGGTAAAAATGTAATTATAAGTATTGAATGCTTTTTTTGTAACTTTATATGGTTGTAAAAGCGTTGACCGTGCGCACATTTTTAGTATGAAGCGCTTCCGCGCTGCATACAAAATGTACTTCGGTCAACACTTTTACACCCCAATAAATTTACAAAAAAGAGCATTCAATTCTTAAATGAAGTCATCTTAAAACCGTGGACAGATTATTAATTCTTTCCGTTACAATTTTATAAGATGAAGTTGCTAATTTTTATTTTTTGAGCTACATTACTGCCCTGGTCACAACACTACACAAAACAACTATGTTATATATTATGTAAATCCTCAAATTGAACGTTTCAAATGATTATGGAAATATGCCGAGCGCTTTAATAACGACCTTACCACATTTTTCATGTTACTGGTATGTGCTTTTCGGTTCCTTCATACCTGTTTAAGTCCCTGTAGTACATTCTTTTTTATTTATTGAACTCGGTGATGCTGAACTATGGACTGGAAGTCTTACAACATCAATAATAAAAACGTCTTTTTAATCATATTTCGATGATTTATCTTATTCATGTATACTAGTATTAGAGATTTTAAAACAATCAAAACCAAGGAGTAAACAAAGACTCATAAAACCAAAAGAAATTTACATCAATAGTTACAACCTTTTATAATTATTTACAAATAATAAATAAGTAACAATACGAACTCCACTAAAAACCGGGATTGAAATCATGTGCTCCGGAAGGGTAAGCATTTCGTATAACGTTTGAAATATACTCGTCAACATAACTGGGAAATCTTCTCAGATCTTGCAGTCAGCTAATATTCAATATATTAGCAATAATACGATGAACATTGTACCCACAAAAGAATACTAGGCAAGAATGTTAACATAACACATATCCTGCAACTATGTTTAACGCACCAAGAAGCCCTAATATATAAAAAAAGGAGATATGGAATTATTGCCACACATATCTTGAGTGTTTGCCAGGGAGTTTGTTGTATATTAAAACAAGTGATATGAAGTACTCATACATGATTATTTGTTCAAAAATACGAAACCATAACAGTACAATTTTTTTCTCTCTAAATATAACACATTATCACATATTTTGTACTGATATTTACGTTTTTGCATGGCCAATAATAGCCGGAAGTCAAGGTTGGTTATCAGCCATCGGGGCCGATATCGATATCAGCCCTCGAAATCCATATCAAGCCCCCGAGTTTAACTTCCGGTGACCTTTCAATCAAAGGCTACTTGTAAACAAGTTAAACACAATGAAAAGAAATTTAGAAAGTTACAAATGTGCTGTAGAAGAATTTGTAATGTAACACTTTAAACAGTCTATGGAAGGTGCGATACGATAAAAACTTTTCTTATATCAATGAGCGATATTGTCTTATATCAACGAGTTGCATTGTGGGAAATCTCAGACGAATGTTTACATTTTTATGAAGCAACGAAGATTTCTGGGTATAAAGTAATGATTCTTTTCTTAAAACAGGCTGACATTTAACAAGACATACGTCTGCTGTATAATTTCCATGAATTATTTTAAAGTTATACCAGCAAGATGTATTTAAACGAGAAAATTGAATTGTTGAATAAATGAGACATAAATGCACGATTTATCATTTGTAGATGTACAAATTCAATTAATGTCATGTAGCAAATTATGTGGAATGCAATCGAGATGAATTAAATTGTTGGATAAGCCAAAATCGCCTATAAGTCAAAAATACTGCTATATTTTAAAATATCAATGCGATGTTTGTCTTATATCATAGCGATATTTTTTTAATATCAAAAATTTATGAATGCGATACTTTTCTAATATAAATGCTATAGTTTTCTAATATAGAATTAATACGATGACACGTCACAATGCATGTCAAAAGAACCGCAAACATAATTCACAAACTTATTTCATGACCGGCTTAATGTTTGATGATCAATACCACTAAAATTTTGTTTCTGTAACAAAATTAACGCTTAAACGATCTTATCATTTTTAAAATGTTGCTTGACCCTATTGATATTTGAAAGTGTTAACAACCTGTTCAGTCTATTGTTTTGCAATCACATGCTTTAACCGACAAATTCTATTTGAAGTGATGATGCAATGGCGGAATTTGAATGCGGTTGTAAATAGTCTACCGACCTATTCGATTCTAACAAAGGTCCAGTGTCGGATCCGGAGGGGGGCGGGGGTTGAAACCCCCTTTTTTGGCCGATCAATGCATTTGAATGGGGATATATGGTTGATACCCTTTATCCTGGGTTTGAAACCCCCCTTTTAAAAACGGCTGAATCCGCCCTTGAGGTCACACTCCTATAGCCTATCCACATGGGTAATATCGAAATAAAAAAAAATCATTACTTAAAAGAAAAAAAACATTCATTCAAACAATCCAATTCAATACAGCAATGAATATTCAAATGGTAAAATAAATATTCCAAACAAATTAAAATGTACAAATGCTGTTGTCCCGATCTTTCAAGATACCATCTGAGTAGCCTCAGACTATAAATTGAACAACTTCAGATCGAACGAAAATCAAAAATCTTGTGAAACAGAAACTGTATTTATTATCAACATGGACGCTTATTTACAAATTTAGCTATATAATTTGGACCTTGGATTATAGCTCTAGCTCCCTCTTTTATATAAGCTTTGGATTTCAAATATTTTGGCAACGAGCATTACTTCAAAGACAATGTATTGTCGAAATGCGCATCTAGTGCATGAAAATTAGGACCGTTAATGTTATTACTTCCACTGGGTCGATGTCTTTGCTGGTGGACTGTTAGTTCCCGGGGGTATCACCAGCCTAGTAGCCAGTATCTTGGTACTGGTACTGGCATGTAAATACGGATTTTTTGTGTTATTTAAATTTTCTGTAGCAAATTTTTAGAAACTATTATAAATTATGGAATGTATCTCCCTCATGCAAAGCTCTGTTTCCTTTCACGGATTTGGCTATACTTTTAAAACTTTTTGAACCTTTTGGATTATAGCTCTTCATCTTTTATATAAGCTTTGGATTTCAAATATTTTGGCTACGAGCATCCCTGAAGAGACGTGTATTGTCGAAATGCGCATCTGGTGCAGGAAAATTGGTACCGTTAATGTTTTTACATCGCGACAACCGCGAGGACATTCCGCTGTATTGTTACCAGAGATTTGACCTTAGTTTTTGACTAGTAACCGATCGTATAAATACGCTTACATTTCTTAGTGCAAAATAACAATCCGTATCGCTTGTTATAAATTCATTTCTACAATGAATGCCCAAAAAAAATGTTTAGAAAACAAATAGATAAGATGTAAACGCCAAACGCGCGTTTCGTCTACAAAAGACTCATCAGTGACGCTCGAATCCAAATGTGTATACGTATTTTCTATATTTTAGAAATAATTTAGGAAAGCCATAGATTGTTTGAAATTTACACATGGATGGGGCCGTGATATTCGAATTTTATCCTATTGATTTCTCCGAGCTCTTACAAGTAAAATTGAGAATGGAAATGGGGAATGTGTCAAAGAGACAACAACCCGACCATTTGAAGAAACAACAGCAGAAGGTCACCAACAGGTCTTCAATGTAGCGAGAAATTCCCGCACCCGGAGGCGTCCTTCAGATGGCCCCTAAACAAATATATACTAGTTCAGTGATAATGAACGCCATACTAATTTCCAAATGGTACACAAGAAACTAAAATTAAAATAATACAAGACTAAAAAAGGCCAGAGGCTCCTGACTTGGGACAGGCGCAAAAATGCGGCGGGGTTAAACATGTTTGTGAGATCTCAACCCTCCCCTTATACCTCTAACCAATGTAGAAAAGTAAACGCATAACAATACGCACATTAAAATTCAGTTCAAGAGAAGTCCGAGTCTGCATTACTTCTTTTTATTATGCATTACTTTCTTTTATTATGCATCCAAATAAGAATAATATTTTATTTATTTTTAATTGCACTTTTTAAAACAATAACATCGGCAAAGGGTCTGCAAATAGGTTCCAATGCATGTATATTTACGCGGAAAGTATATTGTACATAACAGCAATTATTATGTATACCTCTGAGTCTGCGCTAAGTTTAGATCCATCGAGAATTTTGTCACAGTGTTGTTCACAAATCGACGTCATACTAGAATTATAAATTTTGATCTTTCAGTGCTGTTTATTTGGTATTTTTATTGACGTAATCGTTCTTGTACCATCATAACTGTCGTTACCGTTAAAGCTTAAGAAGTGTACTAGTTTATATTGCACTGTACAAAAGATTCAGCACCCAAATGACGTTTGTCAAAGATCTTTTAGAGTACATACAATCTAACTCTCTTTCATCTTGTAACAGTATTAAAACATTTGACTTTTCTACTCTTTACACAAGTATTCCACATTCCAAACTAAAAGACAAATTAAAAGAGTTGGTATTACTTTGCTTCATAAAAAAGAATGGCCAACGTAGATACAAGTATCTTGTCTTGGGGAGGGATAAATCATACTTTGTAAAGAACCATTCTGATTCAAACAAAAAATTCTCTGAAACCGATATTATCAAGATGCTTGATTTCTTGATTGACAACATATTTGTTAGGTACGGAGGACGTGTTTTTCAACAGACTGTCGGCATCCCAATGGGAACAAACTGTGCCCCTCTACTTGCTGACTTGTTTCTTTATTATTATGAGGCTGACTTCATGCAGGAACTTCTTAGGAAGAAAGATAAGAAGTTAGCAATATCCTTTAACTCTACTTTCCGCTATATAGATGACGTTCTTTCACTAAACAATTCAAAATTTGGTGACTATGTGGATCGCATCTATCCCATCGAATTGGAGATAAAGGATACTACAGATACAGTTAAGTCGGCTTCATATCTTGACTTACATCTAGAAATTGACAATGAGGGTCGGTTGAAGACAAAACTTTACGACAAAAGAGATGATTTCAGCTTTCCAATTGTGAACTTTCCCTTTCTAAGTAGTAACATTCCAGCAGCACCTGCATACGGGGTATATATCTCCCAATTGATACGATATTCCCGTGCTTGCATTTCCTATCATGATTTTCTTGATAGAGGGTTACTGCTCACAAGGAAGCTATTAAACCAAGAGTTCCAAATGGCGAAGTTGAAATCATCCCTTCGTAAATTTTACGGACGCCATCACGAGTTGGTTGACCGTTATGGAATAACCGTTTCACAAATGATATCGGATATGTTCCTTACGTCGTAACTACAATCCCCTTCCCTTTCATGAATTTGACCTACCGAATTAGAATATTTACCGGATTTGTAATCACATAAGGTAGCACTCCACAGTTAGAAAATAAAATTAAAAATGAGCCCCAAAATGTTTTATCATCTCCTATTCCTGGATTTCTAATACATTAATCTAACTATTTGTGTTGTACATGTGCATATGTATGTAATCAGTATCTTCCATAGATTCAATTTTCAAAAGTTAAAAGGATGAAAATTAATTCCTTTTATGTGTATCCATGGCAACATTCTGCATTTATTTACCATAAAATATTGTAAAAAGGGGGGTGAACATGTCATATATCCCCCAAAAAATTGGATCAAACTAGAATTTCAATGCCTTTGAGTTATACCTTTTTAGAAACTGTTTTCTTAAATCTTCCTAATGATCAAATAAAAAATGGGTGTCTTTCGCCTCATTTTTTCGTAAAATCCAATCACAAAGTTCGTGCGATAAAAAGTTGGAAAAAAACATTGCAATAATTGCCGGACCAATGTATGGTATGGACATGCAAATACGGACTGTCATACAGAAAACAGCCTATATTACATACATTACATAACCTTGATGTTCATATAAACCCAATACAAAGGCTATTTTAATACTCAGCTATCCAAAAATGAATTTTATTGCACACTAGCTCTCATATTTGAAAAATCCACAGGGGCCAAAATGCGAAACTACACACCTAACTGTGGAGTGCTACCTTAAGGTGAAATTTTTCCCCTTTTGCCTCAACATTTTTTATATTTTCTGTGTTCTACTAGCTGTTACGATGAAAATGGTACCTTAGTTTTTAAATTTGGTTCAGTAATAAAGATTTTATGGAGGTTAGCAGTTGATGTTGAAACGCGACAAAAAGTGATTTAAAAATAAATGCTGGATCATAGTGAAAAACTTCAAGTCTGTCTCATTTTTGGGGTAAATTTCTAAAACTTGCCCCTTTTTTTTATTTGAAATTATAAAATTACCTTATAAGAGGACAAATTGTACAAGTTTTAGGTGTTTGAAAGCACTTTTAGGTAATTTTTGATGTAAATAGCATACCTAAGCTTGGTTTAGAAGCTCTCAAGCAGGGTATAAATTTCTAACAGTACTGGCATCATTAAATTTAATTAATGCCAAATTATAATATAAAATCCTGCTAAAAATGTTTATTTGACTTATTCGCATTCAAAAATATAAAGCGATACATTCTGAGATTATTATATAAAGCGCAATCTTTGGTTAAAAGGGCAAAGCTTACGGAGTACAAATTTGAGACCGCAACATGTCTAAGTGTCAAAATGTGTATATTTGGTTGCTAAGGACAGTAAACAATAAAATTAACATAAATTGCATTCCTAGCAGTTTTTTTACCTTCAGAACTAAAACAAGAACATAAAAGACTAAAGATTTGTGGTCAATTTTATCTTAAAAAGTGCATTTTTGTGCTTTCTGATGTGCCATAAGGTAGCACTCCACAGTTAGAAAATAAAATTAAAAATGAGCCCCAAAATGTTTTATCATCTCCTATTCCTGGATTTCTAATACATTAATCTAACTATTTGTGTTGTACATGTGCATATGTATGTAATCAGTATCTTCCATAGATTCAATTTTCAAAAGTTAAAAGGATGAAAATTAATTCCTTTTATGTGTATCCATGGCAACATTCTGCATTTATTTACCATAAAATATTGTAAAAAGGGGGGTGAACATGTCATATATCCCCCAAAAAATTGGATCAAACTAGAATTTCAATGCCTTTGAGTTATACCTTTTTAGAAACTGTTTTCTTAAATCTTCCTAATGATCAAATAAAAAATGGGTGTCTTTCGCCTCATTTTTTCGTAAAATCCAATCACAAAGTTCGTGCGATAAAAAGTTGGAAAAAAACATTGCAATAATTGCCGGACCAATGTATGGTATGGACATGCAAATACGGACTGTCATACAGAAAACAGCCTATATTACATACATTACATAACCTTGATGTTCATATAAACCCAATACAAAGGCTATTTTAATACTCAGCTATCCAAAAATGAATTTTATTGCACACTAGCTCTCATATTTGAAAAATCCACAGGGGCCAAAATGCGAAACTACACACCTAACTGTGGAGTGCTACCTAAGCAACACGACGGGCGCCGCATGTGGAGCAGGATCTGCTTACCCTTCCGGAGCACCTGAGATCACCCTTAGTTTTTGGTGGGGTTCGTGTTGTTTATTCTTTAGTTTTCTATGTTGTGTCATGTGTACTATTGTTTTTCTGTTTGTCTTTTTCATTTTTAGCCATGGTGTTGTCAGTTTGTTTTAGATTTACGAGTTTGACTGTCCCTTTGGTGTCTTTCGTCCCTCTTTTGTGGAGGTCTAGAGAGCAGTTATTTATAAAGGGATATTTTAAAGATTTATAGATATAAGAAGATGGTGCATGAGTTCGAATGAGACAACTTTCCACAAAGTATAATGATTTGTTTCAAGTAAAAAAACATTATAGATCAAAGTAGGGCCTTAAACACGGAGCCTGGATCACAGCAAGTACCACGCTATATAGGAACAAAAAAAATACTAGTGTTAAACCATTCAAACAGGAAAACCAACGGTCTAATTTGTATAAAAAAAGGAGATTCAAAAGTACAGGTCAGATTTTGTCGAATCAATCTGAACGAGAACAGTATGATTCATCTTTATCACACGTTAGTTTCATTTTTATCAATAAAGAAAGTCTTACATGCATGCATTGCGAGCATATCAGATATATATTATTTCGGTGCGTTCATTATAAAATTGCTAAAAATTAATGTTATATAGTATGTGAACAATAATTTGATAGCTATTTGATTACGATATTGTTTATTAAACCACATCGGTACTACCATTTTTACATTTTGAAATGGTGGATTGAACCTGGTTTTATAGCGCTTAACCTCTCACGTGTATGACAGTCTCATCAAATTCTGTCATATTTACAACGTTGCGTAAACAAAACAGACATAATGGGTAAAATTGTAAAAATATGGATACAGCAGTCAAATATTGATACTAATAAGTGCTAATATTGATATAACAAAAACACCGCTATGATATTTTAAAAGTATCGCATTGATATTTTAAAAGTATCGCATTGCTTATTTATGTATATGAGAAAAACACAGCACTTCAAATTTTACACGGACATAAACGTTAGCGTTTAGCTAACATCTGAATGTATATTTAGACTCAATTGTTGTTTATATTTGAACAATAAATTTAAAAGTTAGCATTTACTTAATTTTTCGTTGCCAAAAACAACATTTTCCGCATGAAATGTCTGCATGTTTACAATTGATATTAGACAATATCGCTCATTGATATAAGAAAAGTTTTTATCGATACGCTTCTTCCATAGACTGTTAAAGTCGTTTAATATTTGCAATTCATAGAATTAATATATTTATTGTTAATTTATTTCTGAAACTTTTCACAAAACGTTGTTAACCAACTGTGATACGAACTTTTTTAACTCAACGGCACAGTGATACATTTATTTATTGTTTTCGTTAAATATCTTTTTGTTTTTTGATGAAATATCAAACATAATTTGGTGTAAGCTATTTGTTTTCTCCTGCTTGAAAATATGTGATAAATAGATTATAACATGTCATTTTCCATATAGCCCATGGTATCAGCCCACGACCCATATCAAGCCCTCGGGCTAAAGCCCTCTGGCTTGATATGGGAGTCTTGGGCTGATACCAGGGCCATATGGAAAATGCCATGTAATAATCTATAATTAATATAATAGATACTGATTACTCTGTATACTGCATACTGAATCTTAATTATATATATGAAAGTTTTGCTAAACATGAGTTTTAACCGAAATCAGTATCTAAACTAAAGGATACGTCAATCTCATTTCACAAGCACGGAAGTGACCATACTTAATCCCATATTCTCTAAACGGAGTCCGACCGGGTACGTCCACTAGGTTAGTAATACTATGTTAGCTATATATGTTTCATCTATTTCTAGTAATACTAGAACAACCCGGGAGATCGCGGTTAAATTGGATAGGTGTTGAAACAGAGTGTTTAAGTTTCGTGGGCAGAAGGTCGACTGAGTATGCGCGAAAGCCACGAATCGATAACTTATTCCGAATTTGGTTATTTTTTCAGAAAAAAGTGTGTTTTTTTCTGTGAAAAAATATTATTTAAAGACAAATTTAGGAGTAACAAAACACTACACGTATACGTCATATCACAAATATTTCCGACTTTGTATGGATTCAGAGGAGTTGACAATTAATTTGTTAAATATAAAGTAAGATAATAAATTGTTGGAGACTTATTTATTTTTGATATGTTTGTATTTACAAATCCTCTGATGCATGTGAATGGAAGAAAATTGTTAGCTTGAAATGAGTAAAAACAATGATTTATACTGCAACTAGTTATATTTATTTCTTTAATATAGTAACACATATATTTTGTGCCATGTCAATTCCATCATGGATCACTTTTCCCAGATTCAAGGGTTCATTTAGGGATGAAAATATTAAGTTTGAAATTTTTGTTCCAATTCAAATCTTTATCAATGCATACATTTAAGTTGCATCATAAATACAACGTAAGGTCAATGTCATAAAAATAATAACTTTTTTTTTATTTTCCAAGTTTCTCAGCCTCATACCAAAATTTGTTTTTTTTCTGAATTTGACCTCAGCACGTATGTACGAATTGTTGACATCAAAAGGTTTCATAAGTTTATGTATTATTCTACTGTATAAATAGACTAGAATTATTAAAATTGTTATTAAATATCATTAAAGATGTAAATTATATTCCAATATTTCAATATGCAAATCAAAGGGAAAAAGATATTTGGTTGCATACATCAAAACAAATATTCAGCGAACTTGTCGACAAAGTTTGGCATACTATGTTCAAATAATAATCATAATGAAACTAGACAATAATTGAATTAAATAAAGTAAGATGAATGTGCACACTGTAACCATATTTAATAACAAATAAGGAAAGTTATGTTTATAAATACAAAATACTTAAACAGAACAGCTAAACAGTATCATGTGTATAGGGCTTTCACGAATCGAAATAATTCATGGCAGCCGTAGATTTGTTTTCTTTAACCATGGGTTGGGCATTTACTCGCTTAGGCTCGGTATAAAATAATCGAACATAAATTACCAACCTACGGTTAAATGAAAACAAATCGAATATAAATGCCCAACCCATGGTTAATTGAAAACATATCTACGCCTGGCTTGAATTATTTCTTACACAATCTTGATGTCATAGTAGATATAATTGTGACATTATAGTAGATTTATAAATCTTAATTTACGGAAAAAATGCATCAAGAATCTACATAAACACAACTTGCTTGATTTGTTTGACAAAACCCACAGATATTTAGATGATATATTCTTTGTAAACAGATTTTTCTGAATATACAAATGTAAGTTTTAAATATGAACTCATTCTTTCCAGATCAAACATTTTTTAAAGGTTCATGTGTTTATATCAAGCAAAAAAAATATGACAAATGGGGTGACTTGGAATTACAATTTTAAATTTTGTTATCTTTTTTTCCTTTCCCGGTCAGTCTATAATTGAAAAAAATCTTAAAGACTTTTAAAGATAATACCGAAGAAGATAACAAGTGTAGCCTACCATATTATATTTCACGGAAAGATCGTTAGGAATAAAAGAGATTATTCCTGATTTTCAATTGATTTTAATGGACTCTTGGTATAAGTTTCTTGTAAAGTGTTATTTTTTTTAGCAAATTGACACAGGAATGAGTGGTATGAGTGGTATGGAAAAGTTACAATCTGAAGCTAACAATCTAATAATAGAAATAGTAATTAAGTAATGAAACGTGAATGAAACGCTAACATATTTATAAAATGAAATGCGTTTTCAACGAAACAGTTGGTTGTAAGAGATTCTTCAGGGAAAAAAATGTATATGCTTCTCCTGGATATGCTGTAAGAAGTAGAAACAATAGAAAATTAGCAAAAGCTTTCTAAAGAGTTAAATATGAATGAAATTATTTTTAATTCTAAAAGAGGTAATTTCTCATATTTGTCATTATAAAATAAGCAAACATCATTAAAAAAGATTGGATCTTGTAATTAGACATTCAAGTAAAAATTCAGATTTAGAAATTAAAAGGGAAATATTTCTCACGACACTTTATACATATGAGCGCTACCATTATAACATGCTACAAGCAGATTGTTACTGGCTTTGTCAAGATAAATACCATGCGGTTGATATAAACTACCATCCATCCCCGGAAGACGTTTAGCGTGTTTTCCATCTGGTGATATAACGACGATACTGTTATTTCCATGGGATGCAACGTAAACATTGGCGTCCTTATCAGTAGTTACACCACGTATATTCTTTAGAATTGATTTGTCGTTGTATTCCCAAACCTTCTCCCCTGTAATGGTATAACATGTTACGGTATCATTTGTAGAATTTGTATGATACAGTTTACCTCCAGAGGCTGTAACGTAATTTAAATCAGACATCTCTGGTTGCTCCACTACAGTGCAAGCATTGTTACCAGAAACATCAACTGACAGAATACCGTTTCCTTCTGAGCAATATATTAACCTATCTTGTTCATTTGTTATACCATGACACTTTTTTGAAATTCTGATTTGTTTCTCTATTTTACCAGAAGATATGTTTATCAACTCGATATTGAATGGTGCACGATTTCCATGGGAAACTGCAATTATGTTTTCATCAATAAAACTGACATCAAATGGCGGCTTTTGTGTTTTTATTTGAAACAGTACTGACTCGTCCTCGTGTAAGACAAATACAGTGCGATAACCCCAGTCTACAAGAATAATCTTACCGGTAGGAGATATTGTACATCCTGTCAATTGTCTTCCTATATAAACCTCTGGGAGTTTAAGCTTCTTATGTGAAGAAATGTGTATATCATCGATTGTTTTCGTTCCGACAGGAGGGCATACAAAGTATTGAGCTTGTTTATTTTTCCCGGCCTGCATAGAAACTGTAGGGGCAGTGGAACTTCTGGATATCTTACCATATCCAACAATGGTCAATATGTCGGACATTTTTTTATCAACTTTCAAGTCGAGATCAACTTGTTGTAGACTTCCATTTTCCAACAATGACACCATAAACTTTTCTGCATGGTCTATATCTGTTTCAATCTTCTTCATTCCAACAAAAATCTGTAGGTTAGATGCATACTTTTTAATAGCAGAAATATGTATATCTAGCTCTTCTGCGTTTTTCGTGTGCTTTAGAAGTTTTGTACGAATACATCGTATCTCTGAACTAACTCCCTTTTCCACATCACCCAACTCCTGTAGTATATTTTGTTCGATAGTATCTAGATGTTGATTTATTTTGTCGCGCATCGTCTGTATTTCAGACTGTATTTTCATTTTTTGCAGTTGTACCTTTGATAAATTTTGATCTCGGTCATCTATAATTCTTTTGAGATTAACCTTTATGTCGTTCATTCTTTGTTTCACATCATCAAACATTGCGGACGTTTTGGAATCTTTAATAATTTCATCAATTGACTGTAAGTCGCATTTCTTGTGGTTGGTGATAACACATAAGGGGCAACATGGACTTTCGTGTTGTAGACAGTAAAGCTGGTATTTTTTGTCGTGTTCAGAACAGCAATGTTGGACACTAGCCACAAAAGACGGAAGCTGTCTGTAGTTATCAACAGAGATGACCTCGTGATTTCTAGTCGATTTTGAACCATTGTGATACTTTAAGCATGTTGAACACAAACCTTCATCACACTCAGGACACCAGAAGGATGCGTCTGTCGTCACTTGCTGTGATTCACAAACACCACATAAAGTACCACTTGATGTTGCCATAACCTGTAAAACAAAACATTTAATCTGGAACTTACTCAAATGTAATTTTTTTTTTATATCAACGCTGAAAATTTTGAACAAAAGTGGAGATGAACAACAGCAAAAAGAGAATTGTTCTTCTGACATATTGAGTATTCCCTTTTCAAGGAGGAATTGTCTCGTGTATATCAATCTACATGTTTCCCCTAATATAGTCTAGGGAAAAGGTGCGTTTGGATATTGATAACGCGAATTATTATCAACAGATAAAGTTCCTGGAACTTATTTATTACTTGCTGGCACTCTTTGGCCTAGTATTTGTATTAAAGCTACTACTGTCTTGATTTTTATTTTTTATTTTCCATTTTCCACTGTAATTTATTAGATTGAAAACCTGGTGTATTTTTCGAAAAAAAATTATAACAAATAAAAAACTTGTAATAATTCATAGATTTATGCAATGGATTACATAATCAAATAAATGTCTTTTGAAACCAAAAACGCATATTATGAATACACTGGGTACTTGCAGTCGACTTGAGGATCATATTAGCTGATTCTAGTGTATCAAAAAGTAAAATAAAAATTGAACAAATAACCTCCAAAGAGACTTACTTTTCGTAATGTTCACAATCAGTACCTATTGTCACCCTCGTCGTCATCTCAATGTAAAAAATAACTATCGCTTTCTCGTTTGATGTATTAAATTGTAAAATGAAAATGAAATCAAAAGGTCACTTCGTGGAGTAATTATGGAGAGACAGAGACGATACTAAGGAGGCAACAAAATAAAGCTACCGGTTAAAGTGATATTCTATTTCCACGTCTAGTTCAGGTTCATTTCGATTAATCCATAAAAACTGGAAAAAAACTTCATCAGGAACGCTTTAATCCGAATATTTGAAAGTTAGTTGCGTATAAGAAAGTTAAATATGACTAAAAATAGCCAAATACCTAATAAGGTCAACTTTGTTTTGAGACATTTAAATCTTGGTTTCTTTATAATTTCAAGTTTGATAGAAGGATAATTTTATAAAAATTTGTTATATATCATGTCAGAACAGAAGAACTGACTTCTGAGCTGATGATAATTGGAAAAGATAGTCTGCAAACAGTAAAGTGTCAACAGATGAACGGGGAGGGGGATGTAAAAAAATATATGTGATATATAGAGATAAATGAATAAAATTACAAATCAATCACAATGACAACATACAATGAAAATGTGTTCATTTACATTACAAATTCAACGAGGTTTATGAAGTTTAAAAAAAATGTGTATTTTGTTATACGTTAATATTTAGATTTGTTCTTAATCTTAATTTATGGATATAACTGTGCATCGTCTCTGGTCGACGAGTATATTTTATTAACTTCGTAAATCCAATCATTTGGGTCTCTCAAATATACCACAACCACTACTGAAGATTTTGAAACAACAAACAATAAAAAAATGATTAAGGTCACAAGTGAATAACGATTTATCATGAACAGACATGTTGTATGTGTAAGGATAAAGATGTCGTTAGAACTTGTATTACTTTCATCATGTTCATAATGGCCGGAAAGATAACTATTGTGTAGACTCTGTATGGTCGCTAAAATATAGCAACTCAAAAACTACTCAGATAAATAATGTGAAACCATGACACAAGCAATGAGTATAGAAAAATAAAAGTATAACTGTGTAAATTGTATATTTACCTGCTTCTATCACAAGGAAGTAAAACGAACCATTGACCTTATCAGAGGTTCAACCAATCACTGTCTCACTTTATAGGTTGGTATACTGAGTATACAAAATAATGCATTATCCCTTGATCGGTTGCATAGAAAGTATAGTAAATCTCATTACAAACAGATTCAACACATAATATGTAAATTCTTATGATGCAATGTATTAAGCTCTTTGAACGTGCATATTACCGTATATAATCGTAACGACCTGCGAGCTATTGTCAAGTAACTAGAAGAATCTGCACATGCACCAGTCTTGAACAATTTTTGACCAGAAGAATTTACGGACACCTAAAGTAGCAAAACAATCCATAGATCAACAGAGAAAATCAGTGTTTTCAAATCCTAAACGATAGATTATCAATTGATTGAATTGTCAACTGTTGCAGT
The DNA here is from genome assembly GCF_036588685.1 of Mytilus trossulus. Classification (NCBI taxonomy): domain Eukaryota; kingdom Metazoa; phylum Mollusca; class Bivalvia; order Mytilida; family Mytilidae; genus Mytilus; species Mytilus trossulus. The sequence continues at coordinate 67,361,790 of NC_086376.1, read as the reverse complement.
TCTACATAAAATAGAATAATTGTGAAAAACTGACTTTATTTTGCTTAAATCAATAGGACAGAATATAGTTAAATTGAAATAGTGCACTTCAGTACATGAGTGTTTAAATATTGTAATTGTAGAATGTTTCTTTGACATCTCAAGTATATGGACTTGTAAATATTAACGTTTTCGTTGAATGTTTAGAATCCAAGGTGAAATGAATTTAAAATACGTGAGAAAATGTTAAGAATCCAAGGTGAAATGAATTTAAAATACGTGAGATACAGAAATTATTTGTTGTTTGAACAATTTGGCTGTGTAAGTTTTGGCTTTCTCCTGATTATTTTATTCCATGTTAGATTATTCAATACAAGCCTTTTTTTAGTTTCAAACATACAGCCATATCCAATTTTTTATTAATGTTCCGAAAATTTATAATATTTTGGTATTTCGATGTTTTTAAAATGAATCTCTTTTTCACATTGGATACATCAAGAATTTGTATAGTAAGATTACTGTATAATTCATTGCGTACATCTAGATTTTAAATAAGTACATCATATAATCCAAACCGAAGTTAAGTTGAGAAAAGCAAAATGAAGCTTTGAAAACTTGTAATTCGACCTGACGACGGGGGTGTGCCTGTATTATGTACGTCCGTTTTTGGTTTGATGCTCAAATATTGTTTTTAATGTTTTATAACTTTTGAACATGAGTGTAAATGTTGCTTGCACTTAAACTGATATGTGTTGTCATTTATATTATAATTGATTTTCAAAATGAATCTGCCACACTTTTTTTCACAAAATATGTCTACCCAAAGGTTATAATACTATAAACATTTTTTTTTAATCTGAATAATTTTTCTAGCATAATTACTGTTGGTCTTCAAAATTGTGCATTTAAGAAAACCATTTCTTATTGTTCGATTAAATATATAAATCAAGTAACAATAATTTACCGATATTCAAATCCAAGTAACCCATTCAGGTGATAAAAATCAAGATAAAACCCTAAAGATAGGGATTTATATGAACTTCAAAATGGGCTAGATCGGGTACATCGATAAGGTAAGCAACTTTTGCTGTACATGCACTATTCGCAATGCGAATATAAATTCAGTCACAATCGGTAAATTTACAAGACAGACGACTGTTCTGGTTAAGAACTAAAACCAATCAATCATATATTTAGACAGTTGGGATACAGACACATCCTAATCTGATATAGACCAGAAAACTTATGTGGTGTCGATATATTTAGTTCACTCTGTGGCATTTGTTTTTCTTTTGTGAAAGGACCATACGTCTGTTTATGAAGTCTATAAAGTGTTAACATGCACAAGCATATTAATGCATTACTGTGGATTTTTTTATTCGTTGGGTAACAATTTTCGTGAGTTTCGTTTGTATATGTTTCAGGCATTTTCTTAATTTAGGCATTTTGTAAATGACTGAAAACTTTAGGCATTTTCTAAAATGCCTGCAAAATTCAGTCATTATATTTAATAACTAATTTTTCTAGGCATTTTACAAAATGCCTGAAAAATTGAAAGGCATTTTACAAAATGACTGAAATTAATTTATAGAATGAAATGTTTATACAAAAACCAATTGAAAGCTTTGATCTCCGGAGCAGTTTTATATATGATAATAACTGAATTAAAAAAATAAGAGTTTAAATAATCAAAAAGAAAATTTAACTGAATTCACATATGCGAAGAACTCGTGAATTAATTATTTCTCAAAATGTTTCGATGACAAAACTGTTAAACAATATTTGTCCTGATTTTTTGCAAATACATTTTAGTGTAAAATACTTGAATCACCTTACATTTAGCTTTTTCATTACCTTTACTGATAAAACTTTACGTTCAACAACATTGGGTTTCGTGTTTCGCAATAAGCACACACGTCACACACGGATATCTTCTTTTTGTGTGTTCCAAAAGAAATGAAAGTACATTGTCATGATTAGATTGACTTGTATCTTTTAACCTATAGCTTTTAACGGACTAAAGCAAATATCCCCAGAGGAGTGATGCATCTATAGTAGGAGTCACTTATCCTGCCAAAGCACTGTAATTTGTCTTTTCTCTGAAACTATTAGGCCTCATTTAACCAAACTTAGCTACAATCAACATAAGAGTAGCATGGCCAACATAGCTATAAATATAACTTAGGGTTAAATGCATCTTTTGGCTTATAACTCTAAATCTAATGCATTTATAGAAAATCTGACATGAAAATATTTTTGTTATATCTATTTATCTTATCAATCAATTAAAAACAAACTTCTTTTACTCTGCTTCATATGTTTCATTTTACTGTTTTGAAATATGCTCTCGATTTTCTGGAAATTTGATTGTTAAGTTTGCTCTTATGAAGGAACAATTTTGCCATTTTGACAAAATATTCATCAATTCACTACTCGTATCTGAAATACAGAGTGTAGAACATAGGAGTGAGTACCTACTTGACGTAGTTCCAATAAAATGAAAATATTATATGATATACACACCTTCTTATCTAGTTTTTTGGGGGTAAATTAGTTCTACCGAACCATTAGTTATTTTCTTTGCAAGATGTTGTGTTTTTGTCTCAATGATATTCTTCTTTTACAAATTGCCTGAAACTGAAAAGGCAATTTGTCGAATTTTGTTTGAAAATTTCGGTCATTTTACAAAATGACTATAGTATTTTTGGTCATTTTGTATAATGCCTGTCAAGGTTTTGGCATTTTATAAATTATTTGAAAATTCAGTCATTTTACAAAATACCTAAATTTAGAAAATGCCTGTAATCTAAATGTTTTACGAATTACAAATTTGCAATACACTTTGTACACAGAAATCGGCAAAACCACGAAATCAAATATCCGCGTGAATGCAAGTTTTCCTAAATCAATTAAAATTGATACCCACGAAAAAAAATGAATCCACAGTATTCTTAAAATTGATGTTTTTTTTTTAATCTAATATGTTGTCCGTATTTTAGATTATTACCTTAAGGGGGCACTAGCTAATTTTTGGTTCAATAATTGATGAAAGTGAAATTGTGAAATACTAATTCACTTTTAGCAGCCAGTATATGGTTTAATTTTGTCAAATTAAGCTAAAAACATTGATGATGAATTATTCACTTGCAAGTAAATAATTCGATCTTATTGGTCCGTATTTATTTGAATATTTAATTGCAAGGAATTTTGATATTGCAAGTGAAACGAAGGTAAATAATTTGATTCACTAAATCGATTCACAAAAAAAAAGTCATTTTTATACCGGCTAAAAAGAAGATTAACATATATTTTTATCTATAACATGAAATTTAACAGACCTGGACAAATCGAAATGCACGAGTTTGCTCCCCATGTACATCTATATTTATGTTTATATCGCTAATATGATAGTCGAAGGCCTGCGGAAGTCAACTTGATAATAAATTAGATGGCATCAAGACTAAAATACGCACCTAACACAGGGCTACATATTATTGATCCCATGCCTGGTAAATTGTTTAATTTATATGTTTTTATATTTTGGATAAATGGTTTATATGGTGATAAATCAAATATGAGAATTTTAGTCAAATCGATGATAATAAGTTTGACAGCGAGTGTTCCTTTAAAATATGCATAATTAAATTGACCACTTCCTATATGTGACGTATAAATTTTCCTACGTCAGACACGCGAAGCAATGAATGTGTTTTTAATCTGATAGATACATTTGTGCTTTTTTGTATAATAGTTTCTTTGAAAATTATAACACAGTGATGACTGCCGTGACCAGATTTTGACTATTTTATTAATGTCTGTGTTGTTCACGCATCTTTGTAAATATCACAGAATTTGATGAGACTGTTGTACAAGTGAGAGTTTTAGCGATATATATCCAGGTTCAATCCTCAATTTTCTACATTTGAAAATGCATGTACCAAGTCAGGAATATGATAGTTGTTGTCCATTCGTTTTTTATGTGTTTTGACATTTGATTTTGCCAGTTGATTAGGGACTTTTCGATTGAATTTTCCTCGGTGTCAGTATTTTTGTGATTTTACTTTTGACCAAGTTTGTTAAAATTGCATTTTGTTATGTTTATAAGTCATCGTGAACTCGTAATTGAAGATATTAAGCGGACAGATTATCATTTTATCCTTTGCAATATTATAGGAAGTAGTAGATATTTTTAGTCACATAACTTCTTTGGTCTCTTAAAAATAAACCAAGAAAATCGTCAAAATTGAAAGTTTCATTTAATTATACTAGAAATATGTAGAGCGCTCCAATGAAAACCTAACCACATGCATCAAGTATCTGGTCTTCTCAGTTCATACATACCTGTTTCAGTGCATGTAGTACGTGCAACTCAATGATACGCATCCATTAACTGGAAGTCCCAAAAACTTAATTTATTCTAATATAAATAATAAAAAAACGTCTTTTTATAATCATATTTCGCTGATTCACCTAATATATAAGTTTTGAAATGTGCTCGTCATTATAACTAGTAAATCCCCTCACTACAATGAATATTATCACCCACAAAATAATACTAATTAAGAATGTTAACATCCTCAGTTACCACCTACAGAGCAACATCACAAATTTTTTGCAACTATACTTGACGCACCAAAAGCCCTAAGTAGATTGTTTAATTCTAACTTGTTAAAAGGGAAAATATAATCAAAATAATTTCATTAAAAACACCTACCCCAAATACAACTGGACTGTTCTGAAAAGCTAAATCTCACATATATTCAGTAAGTTGCCCTGTGGAAGAGGGTAATGGCAGTCTAAACTTTAAAATACTATGAAAATCAGCTAACAAAAATCCAGAGAATGTCACTAATAGCTTTGTTTAGAAAGTTATGAAGAGAAAAAACAGAAAAAAAGGAATAGACATTAAGTTCAAGCAAGTAACAAAAAGCTAGTTTTAAAACGTTTATTCAAGCTGCTCCTATATATCTTGACTGTATTCCAGGGAGTTCGTTTTATACCAAAACATGCAGTGATATTTAGGACTCCTACACAACGCTTGGTTCACATGTACGGAACCAAGGCGGAGGATTTTCCTTTGATATTTGTAGCAAATTAAGTATGTAATTTTTTTTCTTTAAATATTATACATGTAAATAAATAAAAGCTTCTTGCTTTGAATATGTACGGACTGAATATAAATCAGAATGAGATATATTCAGTTATGTCTAACTTTAAGTTTTAATTGAATGCAGTATATAAGGAAATTTAGATACATAGATCTCACTGCAACCATGGAAGTGAACATTCGAGATCCCATATTATCCATGCGGAGTCAGACCATTGTTAACTTGGTAAGTACAATTTCTATGCATGTATCGGACATTTCCAGAGGTCAAGAATAAGGCAACACCGGTTATATCTCAAGATGTCTTGTACCAAGTCCAAATAAAGTTATCAAATAATTCGTTTATATGTGTGTTGGCGTTTGATTTTGTTGCATTGCAATGTTCCTGTTGTTACTTGAGTTTGTTTCCCTCTTATAGTTATTTGTTTCCCTTGGTTTTGGTTTGTAACCCAGATTTGTTTTTCTTAATCGATTTATGACTATTGAATACCGGTTTACTACTTTTGCCTTTATAATATACTAGAACACACCCGCGAAATCGCGGGCATTCAGAGCGTGGTTGAAAGTATGTAAAGTGTTGCAGGACGAATTTTGTAAAAGATTTTATGACTTGAGAATTTCAGGAAAAGAATCAAAAGTCATAGGTACTTTAACCCTCCTCCTTTATTTCCAAATTCCCATTTTTTTGTTTTCTATTAAATTCATTATGAAGATACATTTAGTATATTATGAACATTCAAGTCAGGAGCCTGTAATTCAGTGCCAAGTTGTTGTCTGTTTATGTGTTTCATATTTGTTTTTCGATCATTTTTTTGTACATAAATCAGGCCGTTAGATTTTCAATTGAATTGTTTTATATTGTCATTTCGGGTCCTTTTATATCAGACTATGCAGTATCGGCTTTGCTCATTGTTGAAGTCCGTAAGGTGACATTAAAATGTTAAGTCCGGTGTCATTTTGGCCTCTTGAGGAGAGCTGTCTCATTGGCATTCATACCACATCTTCTTTTTTTGGTAAAAAAAATAATGACTGGAGAATTTGAGAAATGGTATCAAAAGTAGGTAATTTGGGACAGGATAATTGTTTTTCTAGCCCGGCTCTCCTTTTTCCACAAAAAAAATCCCTTTTTATGTATGTTCTCTATTAATTTTAATAATAATTTGTAGCGCTTATCTGTATATAATGATCATTCATAAAGGGGGATCAAAGGGGTCCTGATTCAGATATCCAGGGCTTAAAAACATGAAATCCCGAGGTTCCAAACTTAATACAAATTAAATATCCCGACATCCCGAAATTTCAAAAAAGAAATCCCGGATCCCGAAATGGTCAATCCTGAAATTTCGATCTTAAAAACACCCTTTGCCGACGTCCCGAAAAGGTCCTGCCCCTCTCCCTTTCATTCATTACTATAAATAAAGTGTATTTTTTTTTACATTCAATTCTCAGTTTAATAATCGATCCACGGTGGTCATTGATATATTATTCAGACCCATCGATTTCTATTTGATAAACTCTGTGACCGCCGTGGATAGTAAACTTGAAACTATGATGATATCAGACAGAAAATGCACTATATTTGTAGTATATGCATTTGTTTCAAAGTATACAGAAAAATGCAAACCGGAGGTCTAATCTGACTAAAATTTCGTCCAATGCCGGATATCATACAGAAAATACACTTTATTCGTAGTATATGTATGTTCAAAGTATACAGAAAAACGCAAACCGGAAGTCTAACCTGACTTAAAATTTCGTCCAAAGACGGAAACATATCCGGACACCTTTTTTCTCGTTTTTCTCCCAAAATAACTCAATCTGAATAATCATATGAACGGATGACAAATGCGATTATGCACTGTACCTATAGGACACAAAGGCATGATGATTAATTTTTTGTGGAAAGAAGAGAAGCGACACCCAAAATGAGGTCTTCTCGTTTAATAGTATAGATAATGAAAGAAAGTGCATTTCTTTTTATTAAAGTCTGGTAAGTATCTGATGATTTTATACATTAACTATAAACTTACCATAACGCAGCACCTGATAGCACACTTGTTTTTTTGGTATGGTTCGAGTTGCAAAGTCTTTAGTTTAATATGTTGTGTTTTGTAGAATGTTATAGGTCTTTTGATCGTTTTTACTTTTTTTTTGTACCATGACATTCTCTATTCGTGTTCGGCTTATGAATTTAACTTTCCTCTTGATATATTCTGTCTCTTTATCAACCAGTTATTGATTTTAACATCAAACATGTGGAGCGATACCGGTTATGAAAGAGTATGCATGTCAATGGTAAGTTAAGACACTAACATGACTAAGGCGCATTCCGACACGTTTACGTTCAACATTTTTCTTGGAAGTGACTTTCAAATGAGTGTTACCTTGAACTGATAGACTTATTGAAAAAGGTAATACCTATGTTGTTGTTGTTCGCGGTGTCTCGTTGTTTGGGGAGATAAATATCAATTTGCTTATTTACAGCTTGAATCAATACTAAAATATATTATGTTTTTTCTGTATAGCTTATGTTGGGTATTGCACAATAGCATGTATTGCTAATGACATTACTTTGTGCTAAATTCTATATTTTAAAAGCCAAATAAAATCCTTGTCTTGTAAACAGTTCATTTCTTATTATGTTATGAGTAGGACGGCATGGTTTCTAACCGGAAGGGGTGCTTTCAGCACGTGCGAGCATTTTTTTAAATGATTTAATTCGTTATTTATTTCTGGTTGTGTTAGTTATTATAGTGTACAGTCGTTTGAAGTAAGCAGTGTATATTATAAAGTGCGAATCCAGCTAGTTCATTTTTACTGTTATATGCGGGTATGTCTAGTGTAGAATAAAGGATCATGGGAAAACTGTATTTGTTTACGTTTTGAAAATATCAAGTTAAAGGATTTTAAGTTAAGCTTTAACATATTTTCATTGTGATATGTCTTTATAATATACAAACATAGCATTAAAGTTCAAATAAGTGTTATAAAAGCAGCATAATATAGCATATCGATTATTTTTAACTATAGATGCGATGAATTATCACTGTTAGTGCAGTCATTATTAATGTAGAATTTTCAAAGATGCGAGGAATTTTTATAGTAGAATTATGTGATAAATGCACTTGCAACAAATGAAAAAAAACTTAGTTGATGACTTTAGGATTTATGATACATGTATTTTCAAATTGAAATACAAACTCCTCATTCATTCTTCATCAAATATATAGCTTTTCAAACTTGTAACAAAGGCGATTCTCAAAATGTCATATTGTATTATTCAGATTACGTTTACCCTTGATTTTAACTTATATAGGGAATAGGGAATCACTGTCCGGAGCGTTACAGCAGCGGGCCCTCTTAGGCAGTCAGTGGGCCCCTACTTATGAAAAATTCTAGATCCGCGAATGGATACTACTGCAGAGGTAAAACCATGCACATTTGGGTTATTGTACACGAAATGCATGCTACAATTATTTTTTGTTGATTTTAGACCCTTTGGAACTCTATGTGGGCTATTTCAGCAACTAGGCCAAAAATCCCCAAACTAGATACACGGTTAGATTCAGCATGTCAACGAATTCCAAATATCTATATTAAAGGACTTTTGTCTATAAATTTGGACCCCACAAAATTGAAAGAGGGACCAAAAAAATAAAAAAATGCATGCATCGGATACATTTGTTATTGAAGGCATGACTGTAACAATAGGATGAATATACAAAAATATCTTATTCTGGGGTCTCATTGGGGGGTTCTGATCCCGGATCCCGCTTACTGTTTTGGCAGATTCCCGTATTCCGCTTATTGTTTTGTCAGATACCCGTATCCCGCTTATACTATGCAGTTCTATTTTTTTGTAATTATCCGTGGCCCGCTAGACTTCATTTCCCGTTTTTCACTACACAATCATTTGACTTTCACCTGTCACGCTTGCAAAAAATCGGCAATCCGGCGTGACGCTTATACCCAAATGCGACCCACTATTTTACTCTATTTTGACTCATATTAAGCCCATTATAAATATTTTAAAAAAGTAGCGTTGATTTTTTTTATCCCTTTTTATCCCGTCTCGTTTCGTTTTTGAGCCATATATAGATGTCGTATGTGACAATGAGACAACTCTCTATCCGAGTCACAATTTATAAAAGTAGACCATTATACGTCAAAATACGGTCTTCAACATCGAGTCTTGGCTCACACCGAACAGCAAGTTATAAAGGGCTTCATTGTAAAACCTTTTAAACGGGAAAACAAAGTTGCAATCTATATCAAGATGTACGTAATTAGTGGTGAAGTGTCATGGAAATGGATAAAAAAAATAAGGATAAAGATCCCTATACGCTTTATAAGAAACTAAATGGAATACATTTGAAATAAATGTTATTTCTATTGAATTTATTAGAGTGTTTTAAAACCAAACTTTCCTCCGTAAGTTAAATTTTATCAAATCTTTCTCTTACTTTATGTTTTGTTTGAGCAAGTCGGCTAAATTAAGGCTTTACAGCTAATTTCCTAATGCATGTAAAACAAAATTTTGGTTGGCTTGCTTGCTTTGTTTGTATAATTGTTTATACAAACTTTGTAAATAAGATTGACATTTTTAAACAATATGAATAGGCATAGTTTAACCTGTACTTTTAATATTTGAATTAAATTGGGTGTTATCATAATGATTATCCAATAAAAAAAAAGCAAGCAAATCAACTAAAGTCTTGCTCTACATGCTTAAAGAAATGAGCTGTAATAGATAAAAAAAAATTATACAGTGAAAATGCACCGCATATACAATACTAATGATTCGCTCCACAGTGAAAATGAAAGAATAGTATCATTATTCGACAGTAAACATGACTAGCATTACGAAATCATCATAGTGGAATTTAGTTAAATATGAAGAAACTAAATGACAAAACATATTCTACGTTATACAACTTTAATAATTGTATTAAAATGAATATTTTTTACTACAAAAACATCTTATCTGTTAGTTATAAAGCACCTGCACGATCTGTTCGTGAAATGTCCTAAATATTCACCTATTTTGGTATATAATTCACAGCTGGATGGCTTTAGGCGCGATAAAACCCCGCTCGCATCGCTTTCTTTGTTTTATTAGTATCATGTATTTCTGAACATATACATTTCAACTAATTTTCTTCATTTTCTTCAAAAATTCAAAAAAGGTCGTCTGTTTATTTATCATTCTACATTAGACATTTATGGCATATACAGTAAAATTGATATTTTAGGATCCGCACTTTACATACACTGGTAAGGCGACAGTAGTCTGTCGATGTTCAAATCCCATTCAAGATTTAAAAAAACACAAATCAAGGAAACAAACATAAGATTAGAGAATCGCATGATCTCCATAGGTATTTGATTTTTTTTAAATGCCTTTCCAGTACTGGGTTTATTGTATAATCTCCAAAAACACTCATCAAGATTAAAACAGAAACGTTTAGATCTAAACAAAAGTGTTTAACTCCGCCACTTTTTCATGAGCTTGAATCAAGTTAAGAACTTTGTAAATGTAGTGGTTAATATTTTTTCGTCATTTTTTAGAATTAGTGTTTAATGGCATATCTGTGGCTGGTCATATTTGATCTATTTACAACTATTATGCACCCGGAACGATTTAGAATTTTGTACAGACACGTTTATGTCTTTTGATTGATTGATTGTTGATTGCTTTACGCCGCATTAGCACTTATAAATGTCTTGTGGTTATGTTTGGCATTGGCTTGCTTTCTTCATGACGTATACCCAATACTTCTAATTATTAAAGTTATAAGGTTTTATAGTTTTAACAAGTTATCTTCTCCAATACAGATCTTATGTTTGTCCCATAATTTCTTGCACATTTACTTAGAAGACATGATAGTTATAGTTTGAATATTTTAAAGTCATAAGAAACGAGTGACCGGTGAAAAATAATTTTCTTCCAATTCTTGAACCAATGCATACAAACATCATAAACTTAGTCTTCTGTGCTCGAATTTATCATTTTTTTCGTGTAAATTTCGTATAATTGTCAAATTTTTTTTCATTCGATCAGTGTTGTTGTGAAAATATGGCAGGTAATTAAAGTTTGTGTTTTGAAGCCGAAGTTTAACGATTGTCACCTGTTTGTCAACAATTGACGAAAAATAAACAAAAAAGCATGGAAATTGAGCAGGTGTTTAACATGTGAATTCAGATAATAGTTTATTTTAAGGACATCAATGCGTATTGTGGTCACCAGATTTTTACGAGATGGGTCACACTGAGGTCACCTTGCATACGGAAAGAATGTCGGGGGAATTGCATGCTGGAAGGAAGCTATTCAAATAAAATAAACTTCTTCTAAATATGAATAAATTAAAGAATTTTCTTCAGAAAAAAGTATGTGTACATAAGTTTTATAATGAAAACTATTCATTGAGTTATAAAAATCATATGCATTATTTTTTTTTATTTGAGGTTTCTTATGACTCTAAACTGCTGAATTGTACTTTATTTCCTACTTTTCCTGTTTCCTCTATAGTAAATACTCAAACTGTAATCAATGGGAGGAAACTCTACTTACAATCTGGATATTTTCTTGATCGAATGTTTAAAACTACACACCAGTAATTAATATTTCAATATATATACAGGACACACATGAATGAGATAATAAACCTATTGGGTAGGCGGGTGAAGGATGTCAACCGAACTGTCACTGGGGTTTTTTTCTGATGTTTTAGTTGATGTAGTCTCAAACGCCTTTAGTAATCAATTGAAAAAAAATCAACGGACCAGAGGATCCTATTTACATGCAAATCTGCACGTAATGGTCTATAGCTAACCAAATGCATTAAGTTTTTAGTAGATTAGATAAATGATATGGCCGGATTTGTGAATTCAAGATCGGATCTGCCAAACTTTCTAAGTTCAAATGGGCATAACTAAAATAGAACTCAATGTACAGGGACATCCTATCACACATTTATAAGATCTTACAAATGCAAGTCTCGTGTTTATATAATGAACCATATAGGAAATGCGATGACAAAGGGCACATAACTAACAAAACCTCAAAGGACCGGGAAAATCCTATCCATATGAACGTCTACATATTAGATCTAACAATGAATTTGTTTCATTTTTAAAATGGCAAAGCAAGTTGGAGGATTTGCGATGATAATGCTGGTTCTGAAAAGGGTGTTCTAATGAAAGGGGCAAAATTCTTGATAAACTGAACAAAATGAAATTCCTTTACATTGAATCTAAAAGATAATAATCTTACTCCGGACAGACAGACAGACAGGCAGATAAGCTGATTCTTATAAATATCAACCCCCCCCCCCCCCCAAATAAAAAAAATAATAATAAATTTTCGTTTGTGGGATTTAATAACGGTTTATTGTGTAATTGCTATATATTCATAGTCCCCCAACCTGCCCAAAAAAATGGGTAAGTCTATGTTTTGTAACTTTGATTGATTGGTTGATTGGTGTTAAACGCCAATTTCAACCCTTTTGTCTATTTCGTGGCGGTCAGTTTTTTAATGGTGGAGGAAGTTGAAGTACCCGGAGAGAACCACGACCTTCCACATGAAACTCACTTTTGAGTCAATTAAGATCGAGCGGGGTTGGAACTCCAAACATCAATGTTGACAGGCAAGTGATACAGTTTGACTACCAGACCACTCGACCACCGATGCCGATCACGAATAGTTACAACCATTGTGTCTAGTACTCTGTTTAGTTGTATCATTCCTGAAATAAGTCTTTGGATGGAAATAAACCAAGCATTAGGTATCTCTCATATCATCGGAATTTTACATACAATCTAACTTTCTCGTCCAAATTTTATTACATAATCCAGTTAAAGATAGCTTTGAACTATACGTCTAGGTATATACCTGTCTACGAACCTTTTAAAGTCGGATACGTTGAATAATTAGTTAACAAGATCGAGCGATTAAACTATTTGTCATGCTAAAATTTTACTTATTAATTTTCCGAACACTTTAGTCGAAAATGCTAATTAAACTTCTAAATATTTGTATATCAAATAAGACATGTCCCCATAAATATAAACATCGAAATGGATTTTAAATGAATAAGTTTCAACAAAGAAACTTCTAACGGTTATATACCCAATCAATATCAAAACTTTTGAGTTATAAAGGAAAGTTTTGTTGTACGTAATACTTGCAATATACATGTACAAATATTTATTTATTTATCACATGAAATATTGATTTCGTTCTTTGAATGTAATCTAAATTTTTGAGACTATCATTGTCTAACAAAATGGATGGTTGTGTTGAAATGTCCTTTCCGCCTCTGTTATGCAGGGACAGATATTCAAAATGGCTTGAACAATTGAAAGTGGTAAGTCAATTAATTTTATTCTTTTTATTCTATTAACGAGACAAATTCTTACTGTATGTTATAGTGAATTATCCATCTATCAAAATGGCCTAAACCAATTGTATTCACGGAGAGAGAATTTGAGTGACACTAAGTTTTGCAATAACGCTAAAAGACTAAACTAAAAGGTTTAATGTCCGGCGAAAAACGGCACTATATTTTGCACCGAAAAAAAATATAAATTGGATCTTGCTTTTAATATTTTTATCTCTAGGATAAAATCAGTTTTAGGATTAAATCTTGTGAAATTATCATACATGTATATATGATCAGGGGTCAAAAGTATAGTATCCGGTTATTCTGATGCTTTTAACTTACATAGGGAAAATGGAATTTAAAAAAATAATCATTTTGAAATTATGAATACATTTATCTTAATTTTATGACAATTTAGTTAAAAGTATTAAAACATAATCTTCTAAGAGTATAGTAAAAAGATTGACTTTTACGAAAGCAAAACTACCATGCGTAGTAATTAGTATTGTCATACAAATGTAACTCGATTCGGTTCTAATATTCATGGAAATTAGAATTGAGATTTAAACCCAAACCATCCTTCAAATAATGTTCTCTGAGTAGCCTATTAAGTTTCTGTCGATGTACTTCTGGGATTTCGCTTTCTGACGGTTGTTTTGATTTGTTGTCTCAAATATCTCTACGTATATAGGGTATGTTGTCTCAAATATCCCCTACGCAAACTAAAGCACAAAAAGTCATGTATGTATACATGTATTTAAATTATAAATTAATGCTCTCATAATAAATCGATTCAGTTCTTATTTTAAAAAGCTATCTGTTAAATTACTCCCGATACTATAGTTTTTTTTTGCAATCATTGATTAAAAATAGACTAAAGTATTAAAAATACCAAATTAATGTTTTTATCAGAAGGATATACGTCAGAAGCCTTTCAAATATTGTTGGACAAATTATTGAAGGAAAGATTAAAAAATGTAATAAAAAGTAAAGAGCGTGTCATCTTCCTTTATTTTCAAACAGATCCATTAGTAATAAAATGAAACTGGGTACATATTGTTTTAGATGTCAGTGTAGTAGCCCTACGTATGAGTACCGTATACATCTGCATTTGGCAGTTCTTTCCTTTCCAAATAAAAGAAAAACTGCCCAAAATATGAATAACTGGTTAAATGTTGTAAAATCGGCATGCAATACCTAATGTACTTCTAAATCGTTATTAGTTCGAAGTTGAACGGTTGTGATGCTAAATTTTAAGTATACTAGTGAAAAAAAGAACACATTGGTAAAATGATGTACTAGTATTGAAACTTTTTTGTAAAATCTGTAGGCAAGTTATTAAGATTCTTTATTTTTTAAATTCCACCATATTTCAACAATCTACTGATTATGATTATTTGAGAAAGGTACTAGTTTGTACAGAGACAATTGTCAATTGTTCCCGCTATAACCATATTATCAAAGAGTAAATGAGTGTTAGGCCTATACATATATTACCGCTCGCAAGTAAAATATTGTGAAAGAAATAACAAGTTACGCAGAAATGATAGCTTGAATTGATTGGACATTTTATTCACAATACTCAAAAAATTGCTCTATGTCACTTGACTATGACGATAAGATACAAATATTTTATCATGAAGCGTCGCTTCAAAAAAACGCTCAGAAATTTTTCTGGATTAAGTATTTCCACTAAAATTAACATTAACCCTGATGTTGACATTACTTTCAAACTAAAAAAATGTATTCTGATATGATTACTATCCCTCGAAGTCGGAGGTCACAATCGTTAACCTTTTGTAAAATAAAATAATTGACCGTTTTGACACTTTTCAAATGCAAATGAAAACCAGCGTACTTATTGAAAACTTATGTTCTAAACATATAATTATTACAATAGAGGTTCAATATGTAACAAGCTGACACATTCAGCAAAGACAGTTCATTAAATACAAATCTTGACGATCAACTAAACCGTGAATTAAAATTTAATCAGTATTTCCCCCCTGACTTTTGATGTAGAATTGAGTGTTCTCAACAGGTAACCGTCGTATACTTCATATCAGTTTCAAATTGAAAACGATCCTTTGCATTACATTCATGCCTGAGTTTTTTAATTTGTTCGTTTTGAATGAACTGTAAAAACTGACAGTTGTGTTGAGCATACAATTAGATATTTCAATTGAAATGATAAAGATGAAAAATAATATTAATATCTCTAACATTTCTACCAAGCCTGCTTATTAAATTTGACGATAATGCTATACTAGGTACTAATACTAAATCTATATATGATTCTGGACTATCTAACGTGAAATTCTTATAGACCCTTTTTATTACCTGTCATTCTTGGTTAGTTTCAATTTTCTAGAACCTAAACCATGTAATGCCATTGTGCATCTCTTTTCCTGTTTTTGGTCCAAATTAAATTTGGATTTCCCCTTTACTTGCAAATCATGGACTTTCATGGGGGCTGGTATGTCATTAGGTGAACTTTGACCGAAGTACCCTCGTTAATTTAAAATAATTCTACCAATTCCAAGACCAAGCAGTTGTAAGCTTTGATGTGTCACAAAAAAGCTGCTTTCTTAAAACATTGTTCGGCTAAATTTTAGACACAGTCTAATTATATTTCTATAAGTATTCACACTTAAATAATGAATATATAACGTCTATATGATAAAATCTGCTTCAGCTTTTATCCGACAACTCTTTCGGTGGTACAAATGCTATGAATTTTAATTATTTGCAAACTTTAAGCAGGATTACGTTTACCTGATAGCTGAGCTTTAAAAAAAAACATACACTCGGATTTTTTATATTTACTCACTTTATCAATCTGTGAGATAACTCCTATACGTGATAATAATGAAGCTTATTTCATAGGTATATAAAAAGTCACCAAAAGAAAAGTTTCATAAAAAATCCTCAAAGCATATTTTTAGGTAGTGTGCAACATTTTGACGACAGACTTACGGACAGACGGACGACGATATACCATAATACGTCAGTCAACGTGCATATAAAAATGGTGAGCATAATTATGTCCTCTTTCACGTTTGTGACATCACAGAATGATACACATCACCAAATATGTACTAAAATGATTGCACGACTAGAAAATGATTGCCAGTAGTGGGTAGGGATCTGCTTACCCACCTGGATCACCTGATATCATCCCTATTTTGGTGCAGGCTTTCTGATTGCTAATGAGACAACTACATGTTTTCTATTAAGTGTTTTGTGGATGTGTTTGCCTTTACGTTGTTTTTCGTTAATTTGCCATAACATTTTCTGTTTATATCGACTTTTGAGTTTAGAATATTAAAAAGGAGATGTGGTGTGATTGCTTATGAGACAACTACATGTATCCTCTAAAATTCAAAGATATGTCCCCGTGTCCTGTTTGTATCTCCCGTCTCTTCTTTTGTAGCATTAATGTAAACCCGAGAAGTTTGGTCTTATATCACGGGGGACATCAGATTGATCAGTTAATTCGTATTATGTAATATAAAAAAAGTAATAACTTGTAGAAAACGGGAAGGTTGAATATCGTCCAAATGAGCGTTTCCTTGTTGGTCACAAGTATTCCATCTTCTTTTATTTTAATATGTAACTTACGCACCTTTGCAACTTTGGCAATCGTTTATCCAAGATTAACACTATCATAGGACCTATATGTTTTTCAATTATATTTATGCATATATAAGTATATTTTTAATCATAAATCCAAGGTGAACTTTTGCTCTTATTTAGATATTTAGCCAATAAATAAAGCAGTTACAAATATCAGAACTAAAACTATTGTAGTAAATTAATAAGATATTCTTGTATTTTGAATTTCCAATTTTCAACATCTTTAGGTGGTCTGAAGTATACTTTTTTTTTTTAATTATAAGTTTCAAGTTTTGAAATAAAACAAGGTCACATGAAACCTGATGTTTAAAATATATCGGTATATCATTTATGAATGGCACTTATATTTTTACTTTTAAAGTACAAAAGTTTCAAGTGACTTTTAATAACACAAATATTGGTCAGAGTGTTGTGAGATCTGATATATAGAAACTGAAATATTGGTTTATTAATCACAGAATCCATTTTTAGGCAGAAACATAACAAACAAATAACTATTGTGGAAATAACGGCCACAGTTCACTTAGAATGACGAGGTCTGACATGATTACAGAATGCCGACATGCTAGTTTTAACTGACAAATCTGTGCACCATTGGTAGCAATGGATGCTCAAGTTCCTCCAGGTTAAATTCTAAAGAGAACGAGGGTTATGATCCCCAAATACGTCGGGTCTTATTCGCATCACCCCCTGGTTTCAGGGGAGTAAAGATTAACATTTTTTATATTATAAAACACTGAATACATAGGCCATACTATGTATCATTAACAGTCAAGCTCGAACTGGTACCAATTCAGAACCGGCCACTCAGGGTAGACATGAGATGGTCTCAACAGAACTTCCTGCGGTACCGCAGGAAAGTAAAAACCTAATATGATCCGACGTACAATTACGGGAAACGATCATAACCCCTTAATCTTGCCAGATCCCGACATCCTTTTTGACTGTGACGAATGATTTTATTACAAAACAATGAACAATTAGAATCGAGTAATTAAAATAAATGCTGCATGATTTTTATCCAAATAAAGTCAAAAGTTAAATGCATCTAGGCGAAGAACTAATACCAGGTATTGGTAATTCCATTTTCGCACTGAATGTGTCTAAATGTTTAGATAAAGGTGGTAGCCATTCATGAAAATTAGCATTGACATAATTATTATAGTTCTCGAGCGTATGGTTCAGCTAGCAAATCCATCGGCTTGATTGTCTCCTCTTTTTTGTCCAAAAAGTTATGGATCCGGCATGTTCTGGTCATTCTGAAAAGATAAATAAAACAGCAGCAGACACAAGAATTGTTATAAGATGGCAGATTGCAAGGGGAGGTGGGTGGGTTTTTGAAACTTTTACATATCTACAAGATTGGCTAGTGCAATGTAATGCTGACGAGTCATGTGACGTTGATTGGCGGGAAACAAGAACCGGATCCGAATGAGGCAATAATCATTTCTCTTTAATTAAATTGGTTTATCTTATAAAAGCGATAAACCGTATTAATCACAGAATCCATTTTTAGGCAGAAACATAACAAACAAATAACTATTGTGGAAATAACGGCCACAGTTCACTTAGAATGACGAGGTCTGACATGATTACAGAATGCCGACATGCTAGTTTTAACTGACAAATCTGTGCACCATTGGTAGCAATGGATGCTCAAGTTCCTCCAGGTTAAATTCTAAAGAGAACGAGGGTTATGATCCCCAAATACGTCGGGTCTTATTCGCATCACCCCCTGGTTTCAGGGGAGTAAAGATTAACATTTTTTATATTATAAAACACTGAATACATAGGCCATACTATGTATCATTAACAGTCAAGCTCGAACTGGTACCAATTCAGAACCGGCCACTCAGGGTAGACACGAGATGGTCTCAACAGAACTTCCTGCGGTACCGCAGGAAAGTAAAAACCTAATATGATCCGACGTACAATTACGGGAAACGATCATAACCCCTTAATCTTGCCACTTGAGTGTGTCTATACACACTCACAAGAACCCCCCCCCCCCCCCTTTTCCTACAACCTAAAGGTCCATTTAGGTGAACTAGCTAAGAAGGCATTATTCTTTGTTAATATGTTTGAATCTTAGACAATCATATTTTTCCTTTTGTAATAGCTTTGTTATAAAGGTGCTGTTTTTGAAGATATCACTTCTTTCGTTGTATTATCCATGTTATATATATATATATATATTTATCATCATAAAACGCATTAATTTATTTTATCAGTAATACATCCACTGATAAACCGATCATGAATAACAAATGGGTTTACTAAAAGAGTTATCTCGCCTTAACCGGCTTAGTTGAACAAAATGTATTCTGAAGCACATATATGTTTGGAACTTGTAAAATATTTCTAAGAGATATAATGCGATAAATCAGGAAGTTTCTTCATAAAAATAAACAGTACATGTATAATCAATAAAACTGAACATCTGTGTTAGTGTGTACACATTCGGAGATTTGGGTAATAACTAGACTGATTGGTCACTGCAAAAGTACAATGCAAGATGGTGGTATGCCATGAATCTACTCAATTGCTTTGTTAATCTGTAATATGCACTAATAATTTAGTTTTCCATTTTCAATTTTATTGTCCTCTACAAAGTTTACGAAAATACATTACCTGTATATATAATAAGTGCTATATCCTAGGCACTCCTTCAAAGTCGTGTACATTTGTATAGGCTAATCTATATATTAATTTAAACAAGTAACGTGACCAATATTTTAGAAACCAAGGGAGTAGAACGTACACAAAAAAAAAAAAAAAAAATCATATCAATCAATACATAGAAAGTACCACATATCATGTACTAACATGACTAAATTGGCAATCACATGCATTCCTAGTAGTACTTAAAATTCGGATACAACTAAGCAGTATGTGCCGCTTTTTTGGAAAGTTCAAACGTGAATAGTTTTACGTCGAATATATTTTGTGACCTAAAAGAACTAGGCGTTTCCTATACTAAATTGGCTACCCTATGCATTCCTAGTAGTACTTAAAAATTCGAATACATGTTTTCGGAAAGTTCTATCTTGAATAGTTTTGCGTCGAATATTTTTTGTGACCTAAAAGAACGAGGTGTTAAAGTAAAATTCCATGGTATTACTTTAAGTAATGGATAGTTGATTTATTCCGACTAGAATTAAAAAGATTGTGTCCATCAGCTTCTAGATAAGAATGCTAACTGTTCCTTTTGATAGAAGGAAATAGATCAAGAGTATTTGAAATAAATTTAAAACTTCATCGAGTTTCCCATCTGGATAATATGCGTGTTCGTTTGTAAAAGTCCTTAACAGTAACTTATATACCGCATATTTGTTTTGTTTCTAAAAATAGATGTGGGGAAGCCCATAGTTCGTGCCGACATGTAAAATAAATATGATAGTAAAATACAAACGTATTAAAACATCAATGTTCACATATCTGAGTTAGATAAGACAATCAAAAATAATCTAAACAATACATGTACATGTATCATGTGGTATATATACAATAACATTATCGCACTTCAAAGTATAGAGGATGTTGTGTACCATGCTCTGTCTACTGCTTCGTGAGTTATAAAGTAATTTGATAATTGTGTGAATAGTGCACATAATTCTCTTATTTGCTCTAAGTTGACTTGTTGGTAAACTAATTGTCCTGTCCATGAGCATAAGTAAGCTATTTGAAACCTGTACAGACTATTGCTTGTATAACTATATTTGCTTGTATCACTATATGAATTATATTTACGCAAGTCAGAAAATTTAGGGTCGGGCTTGGTATGTAGGATTCAACAACGTAAACATGAGCTCTGCAAATCTCTCACAAGTTCAACTGACGTGATATTTCAAATCAAAATCATATATCAAATTTAATATAAGCATATTTACAACAGGAACACATGCATAAGGAAAATAGCTAGGCAAACATGCAAAAATTAAAACAAGCAAGCTAACAAGAAAATAACGCAAATTGAAAAGTATAAATATATACATAACAAGCTCACTCGTGTAAATAGAAGTGGTATGATTCAATTAGACAACTCTTCACAGTAGAACAAACGGCAAATAAAATAATAACAAAAAGTCATTTTACTGCCTTCAACACTGAGCAGAGACCATGCCACATTAACTATAATTATTAGTAGTCACTTTTCTGCCTTCATTTTTGAGCAGAGCCCATGCCACATTAACTATAATTAGTCACTTATCTGCCTTCATTTATGAACAGGGCCCATGCTGCATTAATATCAATAAGTCTGTGTACTGCCGTCAACAATGAGCAGAGCCCAAGTCGCATTAATAACATTTAGTAACTTTTCTGCCTACAACAATGAGCAGTGTCCATACTGCATTAAACGAAGTCATTGTCCTGCATTCAACAATGAGCAGAGCCCATGATACTGCATTAAAGAGTAATTAAAAACCAAAAAGAAAGAATGTTAAACAAGTCAAACGAGAAAACAGTAGGCATAATGTATGTACATTTTTTTTTTTTTTTTATATAGTAATGCCGATTTAAGTGTATCAAACAGTTTAGGAAATATTTAAGACTGTACATGTTCAAAGGATTTCCACTTGTAAATATTTTAATCTAAGCCATCGACTCTGATGGATTTAATCTAAAGCTATCGCGTCATCCGCCACAAAATTTGTCTTCTAACTCTCAAATAGTGTATTTCATCTATTACACGTCAGCTTAGCCATCTAACACATAGTGTAAAATTGTGTATAATAGTGGTAGAATCTATAAAGTAAATAAAGATGAGGAATTTGCACTTATTGCCCTCGTGTGTGTATCTTTTGTGTAATAACGCTAGGTGCGTCTTCAAAACGACTGCATGGTTATATAATTTATGTACATTAAAGCAGACATGTAAAAAAGTCCACGAATTAAATATATGACATCAAATTATAATAATAAATAATTCTTTCTGTAATCTTATCTTATCACCATCAGATTATCTCATTCCTAATGAGATAAATATCAATTAATTTAGAATAATTATACACCACAAAACATCAACTTTTTTTTTTTTTTTTTTTTTTTTTTTTTTTTTTTCTTTTTTATATATAAATTCAACATACCGAGGTTAAAGCTTGACGAAATCTGCAAACCGCTGGAACATGCAGGTAGTGAATTCTTTGGATCAGTGGTTTTCCTTCTTTTAAATCGTGTTTTCCTTACAAGTGCATCTTGTGCTGTGTGATATTCTAAACGGGGGCTCCTGGTGTGAAGATTTTGTTCTGCCATTAAATTGATCACCGGTCAATGAGCCACTGACAAATTGGAAGCTGTCCCTGTCATTCGAGCATTGTATAACTTTTATGGCGAAGATACATTATTAAAATGTTCTAATAATCTCACAAACATTAACATGTCGAAAGAAGCTGGATGTGTTCCTCGTGTTGATGGCTCGGTTGGTGGCATCGGATGTGTGGTGAAAGTTCGGTTTACCTTTCAATATCGTCGTTTGCTGACCCTTGCAAATGAAAATCCTTTCTTGGAGAATTGTCTGGTCTCTACGATAGTTTCATTTCAAAATATTAGAACATGATATGCGGATGTCAAAGATTTTTTACGATTGCATTTTTTGAAACTTTTACATATCTACAAGATTGGCTAGTGCAATGTAATGCTGACGAGTCATGTGACGTTGATTGGCGGGAAACAAGAACCGGATCCGAATGAGGCAATAATCATTTCTCTTTAATTAAATTGGTTTATCTTATAAAAGCGATAAACCGTAATCTGAAATCATACCTTTTAAAAAATATAAAAGATTTGAAGTTGTCAAAGTGTTATCTTTAAAATAAATTTCTGCTAACGAAACGAGATAAAAATCAGTCATTGTTTGAATGGTAATTATTTTCTATTTATCAGAAATACTGATGCTTTTTTTATAAACTAGTAAATCCTATTTATTTTCCTTTAGAGAATGTCAATACCATGTTAGTAACTTTGACATTTATTTTAATTTTTTAGTGATTTCTCTCGATATTGTCAAGGTTGTTCCGAGTCGATTTTTTTTAAATTATTGATTATGATCTTTGTTTATATTTTCTCTCTTATATGAAATTTAACGTTAAATTTAATATAAAAACCAATGCAAAACTGATTAACAGGACCAATTTTACTGATATGTCCGGGTGGCCGAAATTGTCAGTCAACTCTGTAGAGCTATTGTCCTTTAATGGTGCTTTTGATATTTTTTTTACATTTTTGCGCAATTGTATAGTGGATAAAGAAAAAGTGTAAGTTAATGTAAAATTATAAGTCAACACAGTTTAACCCCGCCGCAATTTTTCTCCTGTCCCAAGTCAGGAGCTTCTGGCCTTTTGTTAGTCTTGTATGATTTTTAATTTTAGTTTATTGTGTATAATTAGGAGTTTAGTATGCCGTCCATTATCACTGTACTAGTATACATATTTTTTAAGGGGCCCAGTGGCGGATCCAGAGGGGGGGTTCCGGGGGTCTGCACCCCCCCTTTATTTTGGCCGATCAATGCATTTGAATCGGGACATATGTTTGCACCCCCCTGCACCCCCCCTTTGCCCTGGGCTAGCATCCCCCCTTTCGAAAATACCTGCATCCGCCACTGGGGCCAGCTGAAGGACGCCAACGGGTGCAGGAGTTTCTCGCAACATTGAAAACCCATTGGTGCATGGCCTTCGGCTGTTGTCTAAACTATGGTCGGGTTGTTGTCGGTTTGACACATTCCTCATTTCCTTTCTCAATTTTATTCCCTAAACTGTCAGTTGAAAACTGCCTTTAAATGACGAGTTTGTCCTGTTCATACTGGAAAAAAATTATAGAATAGAGAGAAATTATAATGGTAATAATCATAGTAAGAGGAGGTCAACAAAGGTAGTTTTAACGTTATGAATTATGTTCTAGTTTCAATGTTGGAGAGTGGCCATTGTTGAAGATGCTAATAGATGCTTATTGATGCCGTTGATCGACACAGACTCTTTTTTTACATAAAGCCTCCTCTAGTTTTATCTTGATTAGCTGCCAGACTGGAAACTACCCATTTTTTTTTTTTATATAACTCAATGACTCTTTGGTCTATGGACTAATATTGAGACATTAAAGCAGGTTTTCGGTCCATGAGACATTGAATCAGGTTTTCGGTCCATGAGACAGACTAATTCGTATGTACTCACGATGAAGATACCAAAATGTATAATGATCAAAACGATAAACGAGTAAAGTATGATTAATAATATTGTGATGTTATAGTTACTTCATACTAGAAACGAATTTCACGAAAAAGAAGGAATTTGCTGATCAAATGCAGTTTTCCTTCGATCTTTCGGATTTTAAGAACATGAAAGCTACTTTTAAATATGTTTCAGGTTTAAAGTTTTGCATGATAAATCTAAGGACCAAATTGAGAAATATTTCACTCTTCCAAGTTCAGATCTTGTAGAGAAGCTATTTTATGATGAGATATTAATTTAAAAATAGACAATTACAAAATTTCGTGTCAGTAACTTTAACAAAGAAACAGAAAGATTAGAAAAATTTAAATAGGAATAAGATTATGTAATAGTAATAATGACGTTAAACTTGAATAGCATGTTTCTCCTATTGTGTTCCTGTATTCCTTAGCTTTTAAAAAATGTTTGAGATAATTTATTTAAAAGAACTTGAATTTTAAAACTAATTAGCCTTAAATACAATTGCTAGAAATTCTAAACCGTAAATTTGTCTGTGACTTCTCAAAAATATTTAATTCAGAGAAAAAATAGAAAAAAAACTATTTTAGCGCAAACTTTTCACTCATATGTCGGTACCGGTATAAGCATATTTTTCACGTAGTTATTCCAACATGACGGGATGTGTACATCTTCGCTAGCCAAGGGTTACGATCCACTCCCGTGAAGAGAGCGGGAGTGGATCGTAACCCTTGGCTAGCGAAGATGGGATGTGTAGTGATCTCTTGATATACAAATGATGGCCGAAAGTGTCTCAGTCTTTTCAATTGCTTATAGATATGACTGTCTCTTAAAGGGGCAAGTAGGTCGTGCTTCAACTTCTTACTTGCTTTGTCCTTCAACTGTTTGATTCGAGCGACATGTAAAGTCTTTTGTGGACATAACGCACGTTACACAATTATATATCTTTGGCAAGGTTTTCGCCTAGATATTTTTTTCCCAGTCGAAATGTTATCCGACATCAATCGCAACTGTACGTTTGATTTTGAATAAATAAATATTGAATTGTGCTAATAATAATAATTCGAATTGTAGAAGTAGTTAGAATAAGCTACACAGAATACTTATGGTGTGTCTGGTCATTTCATCTCATCCTAAGATGTATTAAGAGAAAATAGCAAACAAAAGTTCGAACCAGGGAAAATGGTTTAAAATGAATATCAGTTGTCTTGAAAAAATGTCACGTTTTGAATTGTTTTGACACCCAATTCCCTCAAATTGAAAAATTGATGGCGTTTTGATTAACGCTCAGTGGCAAATATTTAATGCATATTATGCATGAGAACAGTTTAATACTTTTGTTTTAGTAAGTAGTTTCTATAAACAGGGTCATCTGGGATAAAATGCAAGAAATTAACACCAACTGAGAAAGAGGGTATTTCAGACAGGGGACACATTTGGTCTTGCAACTGGCAATGTATCTACAGAGCTCTTTTTGATACAAAAGTTGTTCACGTGTGAAAAACGTAGCACATTCCTTGCCCACTGCATAAGATTTGTCTTTTTCATTCCATTTAGATGTATCTTCGATTATATACATTCCGCAAAGTCAAACAGACGTTCTTCAATAATGTCGATTTTCCTGTTGGGCGTTGGAAAAGAGACCATATTTCTTTACACTTTCAGTTGGCCCTTAGGTTTGTTACACAACAAATAGAAAAGTATATGCTTTTGTATGTATTGCGCAAGTTAAATTAAGTCTTGAGAGGTCGTTTAAGGGACACAAAATATCGTCTTATAACGTATGAGCTCTTGTCATATATGCTTTAAATATAAAAAAATCCAGTGGCGGATCCAGACATTTTAAAAGGGAGCACTGACTGCCTAAGAGGGGGTCCGCTTCGATCAGTCTTGCTTCAGTGATTTCCTATATAATCAACCAACTTTTTTCACACAAGAGGGGGCGGTCTCCTGAAAACCCTTTAAAATCCGCCTCTGAAGTCTATCTTTCCTCCACTAACAATGTGATCGAATACTATAGGATCAAAGTCTTTGTCCTAAATATTGTAAAAAATGTTCCATTAATCAATCACGGGTGGCTGTTTCCAGAAATATTATTCAATCAAGCATTTTAAATCCATCCTAGCGTAACTTTACAAACCGTTTAAACATGATTAACTCCTTCAGTAGATTTTGACGACAAATTTTGATTAATTTTCGACTCTTTAATCTTACAGAAAATTAATATATATCTGTAAACAAGACCCAATCGATTTGTTATGTGTAGGGCGTTTTGACATCGGCAAAAGTTTCTATCCTATTTTGATAATCTCACAAAACTGAACCATGCGTAATGACGACGTTTTAAGTTATATACATTTTGTGTCAATACGGTGATTTAAAATTAAAATCAAATGAATAAGTCTATACGATTTTGAATCCTAACATAAATAGGATATTTTGTAATTAGTATTCTGGATGGATATACATAAAATTTAATATGCTTTGAAAAATAAATACATTTTTACATATATTTGAAAATAATTATTAAACATGCAAGGCAAACGGATCATTTTGACTATGTTGATATCTGAATTGCATTGACGTTTACAAAGTCTTGCAACAGTAAATAATTATCTGTTTGTCTGTTGGATTACTTAAAATCAGAAGAACGAAAAGGAAGTATACGAAAAACAAAATAAATTGGAAAATTCTTCAAAATATGATGTCAGTGTATCGTCTAGCAGAGGAATATCGTAATGTGGAGGTAAATTGATAATTAAGGGGGAAGTTGCCAAGGGAGCATTCAAGTCTCACAAGATTATTTCTGTTTTTATAACTTTTTGTCTGTTAATTTCAGTATATGATTGTCTTTTCTCTTGGGACTTTCCTATTAATCATGTTGGCCATTTTTTCTGGTCATCAATACACGGTGCGGGAGTTTCTCGCTGCATTGAAGACCTATTGATGACCTTCTGCTGTTGTGTGTTCTATGGTCGGGTTGTCGTCTCTTTGACACATTCCTCATTTTAATTCTCAATCTTACTTCCAGTAACTTTCATCTGATTGTTATTAGTCGAAAAATTACTTATTATCAGTTGAAATATTACTTAGTATCAGTCGAAATATTACTTAGTATCAGTCGAAATATTACTTAGTTTCAGTCGAAATATTTCTTAGTATCAGTTTATTCGGTATACACTTTCTGGTTTGTGTCTGTCCATGTCATCTCCACTTGGATTTGTGCTGTGATTGCTATAATGAGACATCTGTCCGCCATAATCCAAAGGAAGTAGATGTCTCTGAAATTGTGTTACCTATATACTTTTTACAACATTTGATTATGCGTGTCATAATAGCCAAGCATATTAAGACCTCCCGTTGCATTTTTTTTTATTGTAGCTTGATTATCTAGTACTACACAAGTTAAACGCGGGATTAGCCCTTTCGTTTAACTCTTATATTTAATAAAAATGGAAAAAAATACAAAAAAGACATAAGTTTTTCTTTTAACCATTTATCAACTTTTTATAAAAATCAAATGTTAACAATAATTGAAGCGGCATGGGGTTAGTTTTTCTTTCTTTCTAACATGTTACCATTGTATATACCTCTTTGTTCTGTAAGTAAGTAAGTAATATTTAGGTTTAGAAATCAATAGCAGAGTATCTTAACATATACAAAGGTTCAATATCAACACAGTTTTACCTGATAAAAACTTTAATACCGAGATGTAAGGAATTATATTCTGAAAATAACTTCACAAGTTGTCGCCGTATATTTCCCAATATTAAATGAAACAAGATCCCCAATCAATATACTATTTGATCTGGTATCAGTTTTATTTGGTATTCTTCTTTGAAAAGTTAATACTAAAACTAACACTTCCTGCCAGTTCAAATATTACTGTGCAAAAACACAGCATACTTAACGCAGGA
The DNA here is from genome assembly GCF_036588685.1 of Mytilus trossulus. Classification (NCBI taxonomy): domain Eukaryota; kingdom Metazoa; phylum Mollusca; class Bivalvia; order Mytilida; family Mytilidae; genus Mytilus; species Mytilus trossulus. The sequence continues at coordinate 67,333,589 of NC_086376.1, read as the reverse complement.
TTACGACCGTCTTTTGGTTCATGACTTTTGCAGTTTAAAGTGTCGACTTGTTTGTATACATTTATGATATACACCCTTTAAAAGATATGTTAGATCTCAATTCTAAACCTTTCTAAAGTTGCTACTGGTCATTTTCTTGGTTAAAACACAGCTGTGAGACTTAACTTCCTTGTTCGGGTTGTAACGGTTTCATACTCGGTTATAAAGATAGATATGCATACGTGTTAGTCTGTATGAAGCTGCATCAGTTCTGTACACCAGTATTTCATTCGAACCTTCTTTTTCGCTTTTCTTAAACGTATTTATGAATTAGTGTGTTCAAATATATTAACATTTTATACACTGTGACTTGGATGGAGATTGTCTCATTGGTACTCATACCGCGTCTTCTGGTCCGAGACCACCAAATATAGTCCCTAGTGTTGACAGTGGGTTACTTGCCATTAATTTTTATACCCCTTCCAAATTTATTTCTCTATGTTCAATGCCTCAAATTGCAAGTAGGGGGATGAAATTACACTGTAAAAAGAAATTGGGTCCAGAATTTTAAAGGAAAGTAGTGATTTGGTCCAGCTGAAAAAGGTTGAAAATGAGCACTTCGGAAGCTGTCAAAAGATTTCAAGACGCCCTAAACATAAAATTGTCCATATTTTGAGTTAGAGGCGATGAATTTTTCTATAAATTTGATATAATTTGTCCCAAAAGTAGTACAACACACTGTAAAAGTTTCTTTGAGAAAGCGCAGGTGGGATTTTTTTTTATTTTCATTTATGTTCTAAACGAAAGGCACTACGAATTAATTGTGTTCTCGGACCTTCTTATCCACAGAAATCATTTGATGTTGGTGGATTTGTGTTTTATGACCATTGGCAATTATTACAGGCATATCACGGTGAGGGTGTATAAATGCGTACAATGAATACAAACCCCGTTTTGACGTGAACATTCCCTTTTCGTTGTCATTTTGGAATGAGTATATTGAAGACAAAAATTAATCATGTGTACTATATTAATGTCTGGGATTTTCCAATAGATTATTGCAAAATCTCTATAACATTTAAGCTTCCAAATCTTGTATAATTAACTTCATTATTCAACTGTACAAGTTGAGCAATGATTTCAATTTTGAACGTATAAATCAAAATTTCGTTGTCAAATTTATAAGTATCCAATTAAAATTCTGAAGTTGAAAGTGCCCTCCAAATTTGATCTGGGAACAGTATATTAATATATATGTTCCTGATTTGATATACATAATTGTATAATGTTTTGCACATGCATTACATATTAATTTATTGAAAACATGTATATATTTTAAATGTTTTATAGTATGATAATGAAGTATGCATTCAATAAATGAACATGAGGTATCGTTAAAGCTTTTGTAAGTTGTCGCATTTTGAAAAGAAAATTTAATTTATACTTAATACTTTTCAGCCATAAGTGTCTAAGCAACAAGCTTTTTTGTTGTGGTATATGAGATAAAATTGAAATAAAAAGACTTCGATTTATATCCTTTAGCAAAATCAATGGTATATCAAATTTCATATCAAATTCATCTGTCGTTCTTTGTCAAATTAATACCAAAACTAACACTCCGAAACAATGCGATATGTTGAGTATAAATCCAAACTGAAAAACTTACAAGCACGTATGAATGTAATATGTTTTAATAATGATTAAATTTTATTCCATGAATGTTATATTTTTATGACACGACTACTTTAAGTGAGTAATCTCAGGTTATTCAAATCAGTATTATAAGCTTATCTTTAAAAATCAATGTTGCAAAGAAGATGGTCATAAATTAGAATCTATTACCGAATTCATGACAATAGAGTATTTTTAGCGGTGTGTAGATCAGTGAAGGAGCAATTCTAAGACACACTAACTCACACATAAGCTGAAACTGAACAAAACGGACGTCACAAGACCGTTAACGAAACATATATTTCGTCATCACTATACTCCTTCCTAAATGAGATGCCATCTTCCAAATTCTTAATCGTCCAAAAACAAGTCAAGTTTTGTATAAATTTATTATATTCGCACCAAGTTCACACAACACGCGATGTTTTGGCTCATTTCGATAAAAAAAATTATAATATCAAATATTAATGAAAACTCCTGTTAACGAAAGTTGGTAAATAACATGGCACCTGAGATTAATTTGTTGATTGTTTATTTCATACACTGAAACGAACAGTTGCCTGAAAGAGATCCATGAAAGTAGCGATATTCCTACATAATCTTTGGTCATCTGTAAGTTGCTGGAGGTTAAAATACAACCACGATTTTAATTACCTCAGATAAGCCCCGGAATTTACAATACCTACGAGAAAAAAGGTACAATGGAAATTTTCACTAGTGTGTTTAATTATTAAAATCTTGTAATTAATAGTAGTTCGTGTTTGTTCTTTGCCAAGTTTCTATGCACTTGAAGAGCTAAGTCAACAACTGAATAGTCATTCACAGTGTGGTGTTTTTTTACATGTACTTTTTGGATGCTATTAAAATATTTATTTAAAAACTTTTGTGATTTAAAACAGTTTGATTAACGTAATTAACATGAAATGATGGTTTATCCATCTTATGATTGTTGGTCACAATGGGGAAAACGATTGCCAAAGAAGTGGGTAAGTTCTTTTCTATTTTATTTTATTTACAGAACTATTTTGTTTCTTTTCTGTTGTATAGCATTTCCTTGATTTTCATTTTATAAGAAAAAAAGAAGGCGACCATAACTGATGATATCACTGAAAAATACCGAACTGTTTTAAAATGAGCATAGAGGGTTCCAATGATTATTTTCAATATAACATATTAGTGTAAAAATCAAAGAAATATGTACATAAATAAAAAAAAAATGAGAGCTACGGATTCTGCAACTGCAAAATAGGAGATAAAGAAATGTTAAAAAAAAAATAAAAAATTTTAAAACTTACAATCTTGAATACAGAAATATTGTTTCTCCTGAATTCAATATTGATATATTTCCATACAGTTCTTTAATTTGTTTAAAAATGCATAGAAAGTAGCGTATTTAGATATGTACCATCCTAAAAAAATCAAAGATTTTATAGTCAAACAAAAATTAGGTTTGGATATCCAAAAACTATACAAGTTCAAACTCACTGATGCCTATTGAAACCAAAATAAATGGCCATCAACATTTTTTTCTTAGCAGATATATTTGCAACCCCCTTAATCATGTCAGAGTTATAAAACGGTACAGAATGACAAACAATCTTCGACAATGCGATCCCCTCAAAATATAGAAAATGGATAGACATGCTATTCTAGGATTTATTTATCCTGGCCTATGCATCACTATTATTTTAATGTTATCTTGGCTCAGAAAAAAAGAAAGTCAAAATTAATCAGAATTTGCTCGCGCTGTCTGTCTAAGCACACCAGTTCCAAAAGTATCGACAGACTGGAAGTCGATGAATATACATTTGTGACACATCACACGTTACAAATCATCAATGTCATTGAGCTGATGGCCAAATAAAGGGGTTTTCTGTTAAGTTTTTCGTGAGAATCATCTAACGAAAGTATGAGTTACCATTCAACATACTAGTATTTAAATTTCAAAGTGTCAGCTAACAGGACGCAAATGTATTACAGATCCGAAAAGTACGCACTAGAAACACACAATGCTAAGCTTCTGGCCAAATATGAATTCATTGATTTCTAGTGTGACGAAAATATTTATCGGATCGTGAAAGGACGGACGGACTAGCTAGTTGTATAATATAATCACAAAATATACTAGTACATTACATGTACACTAGTTGTACTCGTGGTAGAACGCATAAACAACAATATTAACTCATGTATCTTGTATAAGTACACAGAAATGCAGTGGATTATATTTGTTAATGCGGTGACGGGAAACCAGAGAACCATATTTTATGTATTTCAGGGTATGAGTAATTGGACTATTTATGTTAAAGCGATAACAATCTCTGCTATGCCATAAAATTATTTCCGTAAGGAAAAAACCTCTGCCATGCCATAACACTTATTTCCGTATTATCATCTATTCATGAATTCCCCAATAGCTGTTTAAACAAAATTAGAAGGTGTAACCTAAGTTTTATTAAAAAAAGTACACAATATGGAAGAAAGTGTTCCAAACAACCTCATTGTGTCCTATATTTGTAAATAAACAAAAATGCTATATATGTACTTTTGTAACTAAGAGTACAACTTATTATTTAGGTATATTATTTTAAAAGATTTCGATCTACGCGAGGCATAACTATAGTGTTTAGTTCCCCCCAAACCTACTCAAATATATACACTTCGTGATGAAATCCAAATTATATTACTTATTTACGATCCTTAATTGTAATATTGAAAATAGCTCTGTAATTTAAATGAAAATTTGAACAAGTACATTTATTTCATGTTATACTCCTTAATGTTTTAAAGGTCGGGGTAAATTAGCTAACCTCGGTATTTAATTATTAAATAAACCGAAATTTACCTTTGATAAAGTTAAAAAGTCTACTCCTGGTGATAAAGACATGTCAGTTGGTATAATACAAAAAATCTCAAGTTAAGAATTGAAATGAAAATATTTAAAGTTATATACGTGAAAAAAAATAATGTGCTCTCTCTTTCTCTCTCAAGACTGATTGATTGATTGATTGATTGATTGATTGATATATTGAATGGAGAAATTATTTGTCTGCACATTTTATCAGAAATTGGATATAAACTGAAGAGTATTTTGTATAGTTTGTAATCAGCTTTATCTAATCATCATGTTCTTTCTTGTTTACAATTGAAGACCGTTGCTTGTCCAGTAGCAACTATTACATTTATATATATCAAGGACTTCGAAATGTTAATGAATTATAATTGTTGTACCCAGTTTTATACTAGAACGACTTTTAGATTCTGATTATAACGAGATAGCTCACAAGATAAGTCTGCACAAAAAAACACACCGCCATTTTGGCTCCACAATTCTATTGTGGTGCTGGCTTGTATATGTTCTTTTTCCTCGATGCCTCATGAAATGATTACCTAGTGTAGTTAGCACCCTAAGAGAGATACAATGTTGAATCAAAATACCTGCCATTTCAAAATGCCTATGGGGGTTTTGTGTGCACGATGGCTTGTATAGGCTACAAACTCTTTAAGGATGCCTTCGAATGTATTTATGTATTTTAATGTTGTTGGGTTGTTTTTTTTTGCTTCTTGTTATAAAGCCATGGTAAAAAGAGATAGTTTTGTTTTTTAAGTTGTTGACAGTATTGCAATTTCAAAATTTCCATTTGAGAGCTTTCATGGGGGAAATCCTCAGAAATAGTGAGAGTTGGCAGGTATGGATCAACCAGGGACTATTTCGTTTTCAAGAATTGTTTCTAATATAGAATAATTTACATTACGAAGGAGGTAATCATTGTTCGTAAATAAGCGAGGGACAGACCTACAGCACAATGGACAATAGAAAATAGGAAAGATATACAACTGACCTCAAATATCTTAAACAGTGTTACTACACCACGGCGAACTGGATCTTTGTTTTCACAAGTTTGCCGGACAGAAATCATTTTTTAAAAGCAGCCAATTTTATCTCAAAAACTTTACAAAACGATTTTCCTCAACTTGAAAAAATATGCAATTATTTATACAGCATTTTAATCGTGGAATTTGAAATATTCTTTATTTTCCTCACTGTAATTTTGCTGAATATTCACATTATCCAAATCTAACCAAGGGGTCTCTATATTTACAAACTGTCTGATAAGTATGTATATTTATTTACTCGAAGTCTATGTTTTATCATATGATTATGCTAATTTGTCAACGTTCTAATTTTAATAGCATTTAAAAACCAAATTAATAACTCTCGCGTTACCATGAAATGTACATTATTAATCCTTTTGCATCGTAAATCAAGTTATTAATTGAATGCATACCAAATCTGTGTATTCTCTTGTAATCAATTACTATTGTGTACTACGTAGTAAGCCTTTCTTTCGGAAATTAAGCGAACCGAATTATATCAATTTCAACTGTTTTGCAAAGAATTGGAAAGAATCCGAACAAATATTTGATTGTGTGCGGACTATGTATGCTGATATCGACACTCGTAGTTATAAGTTGAAGTCTTTTAAGAATCAAGATTTGCACTTCATGTTTAAGTTTTTAAGTATTGAAATATCAAGCCTACTCAAAACCTTATTTCAATATAACATTGTTCAAACTGGTATTTTAAAGGAAATGCATGTAATTCAAAGCGAATTAATAATTTTGATGATCTTTATGTGCGTGATGTTTTCAAGATAAAGACATGTATTGGTGTAATATACTTTGTTACTTGAGTGAAGTTTTATAGTGTGGGACTAGAGATTTGACACAAGGAATTTTTCAAAAACATCGAAGTAGAATGAGGTTAACTGGTTAATTTCATACAGACCTACTTTATATTTATTTATTATTTGTCTAAATATAATAATTTCTGATTTGATACTACATTTTAGTCCAATATTTTTGACTTGTTCCCGTACCCATGTTTGTCCTGAATCCAATCGGCCACAGTGACCTCTCTTTAAAGATCTACAAATGACTGAAATTGAATAATTCATATATCATGAATTTGTGTTTTTTTCTTCTTCTCTCAAGCAGACAGAAAACAATAAATCAATCTTATAATTATTTATACCATAACTTTATTGATACTATAGACAGTTTCAGGTAAAAGATAAAGGCAGTTTAACATTCTAAGGTAATCTTCTCGATTCGTTAGAAAAGAGTCAATTGACATATTGTCTTTAATATGATTAAAGGTGATGGTGTGTACAATGGCGATGATCTTTGGAATTATTATCAAAGCAGATGGTTAGTCTCGTTTGGTGTGGTTTTTGTTGTTTGCAGTTTTCAAGCCATTGTGACATGACTTCATAGTAATGTATGCAATAATTTAAGTTCATGTTGTACATGGAAGGTTTCAAAACTTGTCCTTTTTATAATTAACAATTATTATATTTGTTTTTTTAGACTCCCGAAGGCCTCCAGATTGGACCAATTCGATTACCGGTAGCCCACACTTATGGTATGTGTTTTTAACTGAGAAATAATGAAAGAAAATTATTCAGGCAAATTTCCGAAAATCACACATAATGGGTTTGATACTCACAATAACAACATATTTCGACGTAAAATTGAGAATGGAAACGGGAATGTGTCAAAGAGACAACAACCTGACCAAAGAGCAGATAACAGCCGAAGGCCACCAATGGGTCTTCAATGCAGCGAGAAATTCCCGCACCCGGAGGAGCGCTTTGGCTGACCCTGAAACAAATGTGTATACTATTTCAACAATTTATGTTATTATTTATTTTTTCAAAATGTTTCTTCTATCTTTTTTTATTTACTTTCTTTATTATCAATTGCATTTAATTATATAAAGTTATGGACTCTACTTAATTTCTAAATATTCATTAAGTTCTGTCCGAAAACATTAAGTTCCTTTTACTATATTTAGGTCAAATACGAGGTGTAGAAGGAATCAAACTGTTCTCTCCTTCAAAAGCATTGATGTCATGTGATATCCGAGAACCGCCACCGTCTCCGCCAAATAGTCTCGGTAACAGTCTTGCCTTTCGAGTTCGCCTAAAAAATTAAACAAGCTTGCTTTTTAAGGATGATTTATTGCTGTTTTACCATGCATGCTAGACTAGATAACCTAACCTTGTACATTAGAATTAAAAAATAGTTTTGTTGAATTCCCGACATTACGTTTTACTACTATTTTTTGGGCGTTCCATGAAATCTTTCAGATCGTGACCAACCTTTCTGTTACTCGGTGACTGTTTCTGACCTGTCTTATCAGACACATATAGAAATTCTCTTTTCATTAATTGAATTTAATGAAAATTATAGCTAAACATTAATGAAATTTATAGCTAAACATTAATGAATTTTACAGCTGAACATTAATGAAATTAATAGCTAAACATTTTTTCTTCCATGTTCTTCAACATTTCCATAATTTAAATATATCAATGTTCTTCAAAAGGTCAACTTACAGCATAAAGTGCTAATTTCCGGTCATCAAAGATATTGAAATTATATTTGAGTACACCAGACACATACACGTTTCGTATAACAAATAGTTCCAACTGGTGTAATCAAAACAAGAAGTTCAGATTAAAAAAAAAGAATCGGGTAGATTTCATAATTGATATTGATGCATAACCTTCTCGAGATAACCTTATACTTTTCGCAATATAGTTAAAACAATATACTGGGTTTAACTAAAAAAAACATTTAACTTATATATATAGTGATAAAAAAAGCTGATATTAATAAATCCTGAAAGTTTCTTTGGTTTCTGAAATTATATTAAGGCTATAGTAAAACAAGTCTACAAATGTGTGCTTTATTTTTAAGTGTACAATGATTATTAGTTTATTTACATTTCGTGGCAACAAGAAATTTATGAAAATAATAAAAGAAACCCGTAACCAGGCTGTTGTGTGCTTTCCTTAAAATAATAATATCCAGTGTCTAGTGAGTGATTACAAAAATAGAGCTTTTAAAGGGGATTCCGAGATAGTCTTTCAGATTCTTCAGCATGTCTTAATTATAAATGACCAGGAGTTATAGAAATCAAATAGAAACTCATTACAGGTTGTCATCTAATCAGATTGCACAAAGCAGTAAAAAAATGTCGATATCCACATCAAAACACGCCATAAAACGTTAAGTTATGATGATGTGATCGGTTGTAATGGATTTTCTCTTATTATCGATTTGTTCCTTACCAAACTGTCATGGCTGCCTTGTCGCAGACGATACAGTAGAAAAGCGTCTTCTCTGCACACTTTCATTACTGGTAAGTCTTTATAATTAAAGAATATATAATTTTAGATTTAGACAACGAGCATGATTATATTATGAACAAGGCTCTCCGATCCTACAAGCTCCATAGAGATAAGGAAAAGGCAGAAAATAGGCAAAGGCATTTAAGATCTGCCTGCTTGAAACGATGGAAGACCCCTGAGCAGCCAAGAAATATTCAGTCAGCAGGATCAGAAAGGACGAGACCAGTCCTTGTACCAAAAGATGCTATAAATGAAGTTAGGGATGCAAATATATCTGAAGAAGATATGAAGTATGTCTAATGTATTCTAAACTAATTTATTATGTTTCAGATGGTAATATGAATAATATAATTCTATGTAATTTGCAATTTTTTTTTTATGACAGATTTGTGTTTAATGTGATGATACATTAAATTAAACGAATTGATTTGACGAATGTTAATTTTACCAACGTTGTTTCGATCTATTGTATGTGTACTTGAACCAGTCAGATGCAGATTCAGGATTTTGAAAAAGGGGGTCACGAGGGCCTCAAACTAGACAACATTTTGATAGAATGAAACAATGAAAAAAATCTGCCGTAACTATAATTGTAGCTCCATAAGAGGACCGGGCAACCCTTATAACTCCGCCTTTGTAAGTGGAATAGGTAAACACAAAATAAAACGGTGTACCGATTTAAAAGTTTTGAAGACGGACTGTAATAATTTCATTAACATATATAGCAAAACAAAAAGATATGGTGAAACAGAGAAGAACGTACGCGAACATAAGTGCAAATGTTTATTCGCTGTAGATAAGTCGACAACCATTTGATTTTCCAAGTGGAGCAGTAGGATTTTAACTATACTGTCCTGAAATAAATACATTTTATGAGGAATATCACGTTCAACATATGTTTAGCAAGTAAAATTGTGTATAAAATCGAAAATGAATAAGCCTAGCAAAAGGGGGAAAACTCCCTCTTCGCATTATTTAAAGAAGAAAAACCAAATGGCGGTCTCCATACATAGAGATGTAAATCAACTACAGAAATGATTTAAACTTAACTATAATTTATGTATTAATATCAAGCAATTCTTTTTTAGGCTGGGCAACAAGAAGTCACTTGACTTAAACAAAGTAAACGTTGGGAGAATATTTGAATTGAATCGGATAACTGTAGGAGGTTCTCGAATGGCCGAAAAATCAAATCGGATTGGAGGTTCTAGAATGGCCGACCAATCGCCGTCACCGACAAAAAGTGCCTCCTTTCAAAGACGTAACAATACTAGTCAACAATGGTATAGCCAAAGTGTTCCGAATACAAGCTACATTAACAATCACATGAGACTCGTCAATGGACATCAAAGTAGACATTCCCATAATTCCAAAGTGCCTAGGTCGGCCTCATCAGCACGTAGTGACACTTCGAGTAGACCGGAAACTGAAACTCATTTCAATTCAAATGACGGAGGAATATTTCTACCAAATAGAGCAAAACATGAATATTTTGTAATTCATCCAGAATGGGTTTCTGAATCTATGACAATACAAAAACTTAGTTTAAGTGAACGAAAACCTACCTATGCTTCTAAGACAATGACATGGCCTGGCAGAAGATGCAAAAGTGCTCCACCGACAAAATTCAGGAATCCAATTACTTGGAATGTTGTAGATTCGGAAACATAGTAACATCTACAAATAGAATGAATAATATCCCATATGTAAGATTGCAGGAATTCATGGGACTGAGAAATTCTTGTATCTTGCATTGTTCGGCGTTTTATAAAATACCGTGGATATATGATACTAATCCAGGGGTGATGAACGTGCATGTCCGATGTATTTTTGTGTGCCTAGAAACAACTATATCTTGAAACATATACTTTGCTATTTTAATATTCAAAATGGTGAAAAATACCACAAAGCTGATCTCCATCAAATTGCCGGCTTTATATGTTATAACACGAGCGAACTTTTTATTTGGTGCAACGTAAATATTCAAATTGCAATTTGCAATTCTTACTATTTAATCTAACGCCACAAAATATATTCACGCAAATATGTTGTGCCATGTATAAACCATACATTAAAAACCTTAGGTTCAACCATTCTCCAGGGAATGTGACATTCATTTATATGCACATAGAATTGTCACACAATTCTTCTTCAATTTGCAACCATAAAAATAAAATATTGATTTCAACACGCTGGTTATTTTGATAATACTGATCTGTTATGTCAATTGGAAATAATGAAACAAAACCGCTGAAGCATGTTTATAAAGATGTGAAAAAATGAAACTTTCTGATGTAGCTGACATATATATAATTGTATAATAAAAAGAAGATGTGGTATGATTGCTAATGCGATCACTATCAACCAGAGAACAAGGTGCTTTAGGTTAAGTTTTTCTACTTGTAAGATATCTTAACACATCGATATTTCAAATAAATTTTCTGGTTTCAAAAAACTTGAAGAAAAATATCATCTAGATTCATTAGAATAATTTCGTTGTTCAATCTTTGAACTGCACTTGAAATACGAAAAATCAAAATAATTTGAACCAACAAAAATAAAATTGAATATATATCGAAACTTAATTTCAAATACTCTAAAATAGTCAAAGCATTTCAAATTAGGCCGTTTCTCTATAAAAAAAAATAACGTCATCTTTATTTTGAAATGTAGAGTTTACTATCTAAATTACAAAAAAAACATGTATTTTTTTTACACTGTCACATCTCCATTTGCCATTTTCCCCTCTAAAACAACCATGTAGTAACATTACAAATAAAGGTGCAAAGGACGAATGTGAAATATCTATCTTAAATCAAGTATACAAGAAAAATATGAGCAGATATAAGACTTGTACTACTTGGAAACTCAATGAAATCCATTATTCCAAAACGAAATAGGTCAAAAACTAAATAAAAGGTGCACGTTTTGGTAGCCAAAAAATAAAATGAAAGAAATAACAAAAGAGAATGATAAAATTAAAGAAGTATTTTTGTGATACACATATATAGGTAAAAAGAAATAACCGACTGTTGGTTAAATTCTTCCAGTTTTGGAAGAAAAATATTACTGAACGGAAACAAGAGTGGCGATCGCTTCTCCAGGTACAGGGCATATCTTTCAACTTTCCTGTGGAATGAATAACGTCATGTGTGCATTATGTCAATGGGACAACTCAACGGCACACAGCAGTACAAGACTTGGGACAACATTATCTTCGGCAATGGAAACTATTTAATTAATTAAGGACATACGATACAGTTACAGGGGAGGTAATGACGTTGCTAACGTAAAACGTATTTGATAAATATACAGCAAAAAAAATACGTTTTTCACTCAATTTATGACTATTTGATAAATATGCGTTATTTCTGAATAAAAAATGCATAGGTTTTTAGGATAATAATAAAATACAGAAATAAATTATTTAACAAAAATTAATTTATGTATCTTTTAAAACAAAAAAGTTATGGCTTTCTTTTGAAAGAGAAAATTCGGCCAGAAATCCGAATTTTGAGCATATATGCAATTTTTCGATCTCATTTAACTCAAAAAGTAGCACATGAAGTAATATCTTTTATTACATATTTTATTTAATCAGGCAAAAAATAGCCTATATGGAAATTTTCATCAAACTGTAAATACAGGATCAAAACTGTATCGTATGCCCTTTTTTAAGCAACATGTCAATCTTTAAATACGTAGTCCCTAGTCTAAATATTCTTGAAGGCAAGACAACACATTGACCGAATAAAAATAGCAATCTACATAACACTTCAGACAATACCTCATAGTCTTTTTCTTCTTCTTCTTCTTTCATATACTGCCCACATTCAACTTTCTGAATATACTGGCAAATTGGTTCTGCATTTTAAAAAACAGGATAAACAAATGTTCAACTTTATTTTTTAAGGTTGGTCATTTGAGATAAGAATGACTGTGCTCTGGCGATCTCCAAGGGAAGCTTGTTCCAGTCTTTGGTTACCCAATTCATTAATCATGTCCCTGACACTTGATCTCTTTCTGTGGCGCTTGGTGACATATAGCACAGCCCTCCTTTGAACTTTTTCGATTTGATCAATATGTTTCTGATGATACTGTTATGGCCTTACTAGAGTTTTGTAAGCTTGCTCTTTGATGCTTTAAGAGCCGATTTGTAGATTTCTGTGTAGGAAACAAGGCTTCTGCTGGCTTTGCTGGTAATGTTGTTGATATGTTCTCTAGTTATTGTGTGATGATGCAGTACTTATTGATGTTTGCTGTTTTAGTATGTGGTGTAATGCACCAATACAACAAATAAAAGATTGAACTTGGTGTACCGACAGGGTGACAGACCTTGTTCAACTAGTGATATTTCTCCTGTTTCAAGTCAAAAGCTGATGTTCAGTAGATTTCAGGGATCTTCACAAACGTTGAAAAGACTTGTAGAACTGTGGCAAATTGAGCATACTGTAACAAAAGCAGTCGGCGATGACTACAACTTTATGTTAAGAATATCTTTGTTCAGTAGCTATCTGAATGGCCTTCTTGAATGATGCTCCCTAATCATATTTAAAAATGTGGAAATTGAAGTCATCTCTTTTGTTATATAGTTCTCAACAGATAATCACTTATGTAAAACAAAATTTGAGAGAAAATAGATAGAACAAAAATGTGTCTATTAATCATAGATGTCCCCAAACATATATGGACAGGAGTAATATCAATTATTTCCGAAGGAATGGGTTTCCATGAAAATTGTCTGTGAATCAAACATAAGGCTATTTTTAGCCCACCTGGCCCAAAGGTTTTGCACCAACAAACTAGTTTAACCCTGCAGCATTTTGTATGTGCCACACCTGGTCCAAAGTCCAAAACCTGTAATTCAGTGATTGTTGTTTGTTGCGGTTATATATTGGTTTTTGGTTCATTATTTGTACATAAATAAGGCTGTTAGTTTTCTCTTTTGAATTGTTTTACATTCGTCATTTCTGGGCCTTTGCTGTATGGGGCTTTGCACATTGTCGAAGGCCATACAGTGACCTATAGTTGTTAAATCCTGTGTCATTTGGTCTCTTGAGAAGAGTTGTCTCATTGGCAATCATACCACATCTTCTTTTTATATCAGATAAGATTACATATTTATCCCAAGTTAACCAGCTAGAGTGCATAATTGATTCCAAGTGACGGTAACAGCTCACACCTTTTGAAAAAAACTTTGAATATAAAAGAAAGAAATAACATTCAGTATTTTATTCACAAAAATGATTGTATAAATAAATGTTTATATTAAGTACAAAATCTGGTTATCTTTAGGTTTTATAACAAATATTTGTTCTAGTGCAACTTCATGTAAAAGATAAAAACTGAATCAATACCAAATTTTAAGGATTCTAAATAAATCTTAGTTGTGTTTAATTCTGTAAATCTGAGACCCCATATTGATGTATTTTTCTCAGATTATAGCATCAAAAACACTGATATTTGTCTGCTATCAATTTGATGCTTAAAAAAATCAAATTGTTTTACTTTTAAACTTTCATTTCTACCAATTACGTCATGTATGAGTTTAGACGTCCATTAATTATAAATTTAAAGTCATGAAAACCTTTACATGATTTTTCCCCCACAACTTCCTCAGCTTTCTTCAAGGGTCCTTGATAATAAACAACTCTTTCAGAAAAATTATTTAGCAAAAGTTTAAGATAAATATTTTGGTGTTTTTTTTTTAACAATGCTGTCTTTGGAAATCTTATGCTTGCATTCAAAAGAATAAACAATGACCCAGTTTTCATCTTTTTACTTTCAAAACAAACACATTCCCTATTACACAGGAAGATGAGCTTAAAACAGAAATTGTAACTTAACATGAAAAATGACATTTTGACTTTTAACTATTATCAACAGTCCAGTATATCTGGTATCAGACTCGACTTTCTTAAATTTACCTTTTGAAAATCAAGAAATACATTTTAAAAACATAAAATACTTGTGAAACTTTCATCCTGTTTTATTTATTTTTCTCAAACTTTTTTCTTCTTTTGTTTAAAAATTTAAAATATATATAATCAATTTCTGTTTTAGAAGGGAAGAATTTCAACAATGATCTCTTTTGTATTAAAGAAAAATACCTTTCAAAAAAAATGTTATGCAATTAAAAAAATTGGTTAGTATGGTTATTGTATTATCATGTTTGTATCATGTATGTAAAACTTAAAGAAAATGGATTTCATTCTGTATTAATAAAACATATATATAGTAATGGTACCATACTTATTTGACAGAATATTCTACAAATTTTTAAAAAAATATGCTTCTTTAGATGTTTTCTCATATTTTGAAAACTTAATTTTGCAACATAACATAGACATTGTTCTTTAAAATGCCAACTGTAGTATGCAACTTAAACTACAAAAAAAATCAGTCAAAAAAATTTGTAAGACACACATTCCTTCCTGATATATAAACTATAAATACACAGATTTAACATTTTTACAACAAAATGCACCAAGACCATAGAAATTTGTTCAGTTATTGCATAATATTCACAAAACATGAGCTTCTTTTGGAACAAACAACAATTCTTTGGAATTCACAACATATTCTTGTGTTGTTAATGTAGTATTCTGTACAGGTTTTTCAACATAACTACAAAAGTAAATACAAAATGTTATTCATATATTCATGTAACCTTTCAATATAAAAGGTATTAGAATACCACGATACCAGCGATTTTAATTAAATTAACTGACAACAATACGCATCCATAAAAAATTCTGACTGTATATATTACCTTTAAGCCTCATCTATTCCTGAATTCAAGATGGGGAAAAAATTTGCAGAAACCACCAAAACTGCTGTTTTTATTTTAGATAAATTGCCACTATATGTCTTACACAAAGATGTTGATTCAAGTCAAATATCATTTCGGGGTGAAGCAAATTATCTAATTTACAATTTCAAAATATGTACACATTACAACTGCTTTTTCTCTAATATGTCAAAAATAATAAATGTATGGAATTACATTATATTAGAGTGGTTAAAACTCTCTTTATAACAAACTTAATGTTTAAACCTTCCAGCATGCCATTTCCAGTCGAGGTTATGTAAAGAAAATGGACAATAGAACCACAACTAATAATATTCACCAAAGTATTGATGCTAACTATAAGAAAGGTTTAAACATGTCTACCACACATTTCACACCACCTAGATTTAATCTTAGTTTAAATTCAATTGAGTTGTAGACTGTTTACATTTAAATAAACCTGAAAATTTTAAAAGCTGAGTTTTCTATCCTTTATAAGAAAGAGTTGTGTCACCCAAGTGAATCTCACCAGGGTCAAATAAAAAGACATTTTTAACTAGTTCAGGAATGAATATGGTGAAATTCTACTTACAACAAGTCCTTTCTCATTGCACTTTGGTTTTTCTAGGAATTGAAAACTTCTGTAAGATGAGGTATACATAGCTGAAATTCTGAAAAAAAATTAATAATAATATATATATATATTTATGGTAGAATTCCAAGGGTGGTGGAAAAAAAAGATATGAGTATCACACTTAAATTGCCTGTGTCAACTACTGTATCAGCATATTGTCCATTGTTAATTTTCAGATAGAGCTATATCTTTATAGTGGTATGGTAAATTCAATTTCAAATTTCAGCCTGAAATTCACATACATTATATCGACATCAAACTGAGAATGCTTCATTGAAATAGATGTCATTCTCTTATTATAAACTTTTAAAAATTATATCAAATGTTTAAAACATTTACATACAATGAAAATTTAAAAAAATAAATGTTATCATCAAACTATGGACTTGTCTTAATGTCAACATCAAGTTGCAGTCTTTTGTAAATAAAATTTTATTTTGTCTTCATATTTCATCTGGTGGTAGGTATCCCAAAATTTAAAGGAATGTAATGTTACCCATTTTTAGCTCACTCTATAAAATCCAAATTTCATGCCATTTCACTACCGATACTTTACTCTTGGAGAACTGCTGTGAGTTCACAAGAAATTCATAAAAGCTCTGAGGAGTTTTTATAAAACAGAAACTGACAAAAACCACAACAAGTAAAATACATACCTGTACAACAAGATAAACCATTCCTAAGTAAGCTACAATTCCTGCTGCTAAGAAGAGATCAAATATTGCTGGTTTTACACTGAAATCAAAATAAAATGCCATTACTATGTATTTTACTAATCTGCTTGTTCTACATTGGCTAGAGGTATATAGAGGTTTGGGATCTCACAAAACATGTTGAACCCTGTTGCATTTTGTGCTATCCCAGGTCAGGAACCTCTGGCTTTTGTGAGTCTGCACAAATTTATTAAGGGGCCAGCTGAGGACCACCTCATGGTACTGAATTTTCTCAATTCGTTGACAACCCATTGGCAGCCTTTGATTGGGTTGTTGACTCTTTGACATTTTCCCAATTCCATGTATATGGACAACCCCTCCCCCCCCCCCCCAAAAAAAAAGAAGAAGACCTAAGCTATATAAGCTGTGTGCCTTTTCTTATAAATGAAAATGATTGTTATAAAACTGATATTATTGGAGGCTATTTGCGACTGGACATAAAGCAATAAACACTGTAATTTTTTTTTTCATTCATTCATTTTAGCAACTGTTTATAAATTTGTTCTAGACATAGAAAGTTCAATCATATCAAGAATATAACCTTACTTTATCAAATAAGCCTCCTCAGAATATTTTTTTCATTGATAGCACTACAGAAAGAAAATAAAAGTACACCATTGGTTAGTAAAACCTTGATGAGGACTTTGTTAACCAATCATGTACCTTTTGAAAATATTACCTAGAATGCATTAAGATTCTGAAATAGCAAATTCTAAAGCTGTAAAGTTTGTTAGAGCCAGTCATTAAATGTATATCTATTAAAAATAAAATCTAATACAAACTTACTTGTAGGCACTCATTACATACTGAGATCCATCATAAAATATAAACTCTGGGTCCCTGTAAAACACAATTATTATATGATCAGATTCATGTGGGATTAAAATAACATAATAGTAGTCATAATACTTTTGAAATTTAAATTTGAAAAAAAAATGTTTGACTTCATGTTATAGGTTAAAAAAAAAAGATAAGTATAATTTTTTATGGTAATGGATTTTTCTTGTGGATAGAGTAATTCAAAGAAATGGTTCACCTTTCATGCCTTTGTTTCACTTTCAATGTTGACACCCATTTCCTTTTAATGGCTAATTCATGCATAACTAATCTATAGATTATGGGTTAAATTAAAGGTCACATCAATACGGATTAAATGAGGTTGATTTATTCAATTGCAAGTAAATAATTCACCTGGGATGTTTCGTTGCTCATTTAGACAAAATTGAACCAAACTGGCTGCTTAAAGTTTATTTTCATCATTACACTTTTATTTATCATTGAACCAAACAAAATCACATTCTATTTTTTTTTCCATATTACGTAGCTAGTGCCCCTTTAAGAGAGAATTTTCATGCAATGAAAAATCATTCTTTTTAAGTATATAATATCAAAATTTAATAAAGAGACATTAATTTTATTTTCCTTTTTGTTGGTTCTGTATGAATAAAACAACTTTTATTCAGATTAAAAAAAATATATTCAGATTGAAACAATTTCTATTCAGAGGAAGCAATGTCAATTATTAGTAAGAGTAACACAGATGGAATAAAGATATCTTTTCATACACCTGTCTATATGAAATCATAAGTTGGTACAACAGTATGAATACATTTTTTAATCATTTAGCTTTATAAAATCTATGGAAAAGTATATTATTGTCAAGTCAAACATTTCAACAAATTTTCTAAAACAATCTGATAGTGACAAAAAAATCATGCAACATGAATTTTGATTTTGAGTTTTAAAATAGTTAAGGTAATAAAGACCATAAAATTATTTCAACAAAATGCATATTTCTATCAAAATCAAATGCGACAATGCTTTAAAATATGTCCCAAGATCCTAAATTCTTAAAGTAATACCTTTTATCTGCTTTCAAAGTAGATCTTTTAACATCCTTGAGATATCTGTTCATGGTTTCTTCTAATGTGCTCAACAAATGATGATCTTTATGTAGTAACTGTGTGGCTCTTGATTTTGCTGTGAGCTGAGTTAACCATGCAGACACCAAGTCTTTCTGTACCTCCTTCCAATAAAATATGGCTGTATTATTAGTATGTGAATAGTTATCGAATAAACAGTTTTTCTTTTTAGTTTATTGTTTATGGCAGTATCAAAGAAGACTGGAAACTGTTCAGTAAATTGTGGTAATGAATTGAAAACCACTAGTCAGTCAACTAAATGTTGCTGTGACCTTGGTTTTTAAACTTGTTACCTCAAAATCAATACTCCTATTCACTCAAAGGCACTTTATTTTCCTTTATTGTCTGGACAAGCAATATTTCCTAAAATTTCTCTCTTTATAGATGACTTTACCTTTGACCTTCTGACTTAAAAATCAAAAGGAGTCCTGACTTTTAAATTGTGAATTTTTAAGCAAGATTTGGTGGAGCTTAGACATTTTGGTACAAAACCTATAATCTAGAAACCCAAAATTTAGCCCAACTTCAGTTTACAAAATGATGTTGTGAACTGGATAATATTTAGTAGTGTTGGATAATCAGTTGAAATTACCAACCGATTATCTATTACAATCGGTTGTCAGCAACCAACCGACTATCGGTTATAATCGCATCATAATACCTTGCCCTTTTTTAAATGAAATCATGCATTTAGTCTTATTGTACATGTCTAAATTATAAATGTGTATATATTCCATATCATTGAAGAGTTTATATATTCATTTTTGATCTTTTGTTTCTTTTTCATATTCTGGCGTACTTAATTATAGATTACATAATTATCTATTTAGCAGTTAAAACAATGAATTAAAAAGAATCAAGATTCATATTGAACATATTTAATCTCATAATTACAACATTAATTACCAACAGTGACACCAACATTTCTAAATTTCAATGGTGTAACTCACAAAACAATTTCAATAACATAGCTGTATTAACATTTGAATGCTTCTAATCAAGAAAAAATATATAAAGTGCTAACTTTAAGAAAGGAGTAGGGGCTTTAAGGGTCAAAATCGGCCCCACTTCAAAAGTAGACAATTTTTTTCTCAAAATATCCTATAGGTGTCTGCTTTCCAAAAATATATATATTTTGTATATATTACTTGAAATCACTGTGTATGACGTCATCAAAGTGAACCCCTTTATTAATCCCAAAAACGAATTTTTAATCAATTTTGAAACTAGTGTTGTTATTATTGCACGTATTTGAGTTAAAAATTCAAAACAAAGATACCTTATTATATACAAAACACACAAAAAGACGTTATAAGAATAAATAGTTAGATACTTTCTCTTTTGTGGTCTCGATTATTTGTATTTACCATAGCATATGTTACCATGGTTTCAAAAATATGATGATACATAATCTTACCCTTTTTTTACCGTGTGTGGAAATTTTGTTTCATCTTAAAAAATCAAAAGTCTTTTTTTAATTGTTGTTTCTGAAATAGCAGACAGTTTGATCGATGCTTCTTGAAAATGACATTAGTTCATGTATATTTAACCACAAATTAACCAATGGTCTTGAAACGTTAAGAATTTGTAGAATATGTTTATATTATTTCATCTAGTATATCTGTATTTTTTTCTGTGTGTCCGGCTGTGTGTATGCATATGTCATTTTGAACAAGAACAACTGCAAATAGTTTAATTAGAAACTGTTCAACAGAGTTAAAACACAGCATTTTGTATTTCCACAGTAACCGCTACCTATCAACAACATCAATATGTTAAAATTGTAATTTGAAGGAGCGAAAATGCCTCAAATGCCCACCACAATTACTGATGGTTGCTGTAACTTATGTTTGTTGTGGTGAAAAGAACGTCTGTGTAAACCACTATTTAACAAGTACTATTTATTTATTCAATAGAACTTTTTATGGAATGAAACCCTTTAAAAGTGATTAAATTCTAAGTTATGTAAATGAACAGATGGTTTTCAGTAATACAGACATACTACATATATATACATTATTTTTTTAAATATGAATATAACATTAAAAACTTTAATTACAATACCAAGATGTTAAAAAAAAGCGGGACAATAGATACCAAATGAACAGTCAAACTCAAAGACGAATAAAATGCACTAGTATAAGGTCCAATTCAACATATTTATTGAAGATTTCTTCTATGTAAGATATCATACTCTTGAAATCGTGAAAGGGGTTGAACATGTGTTACCTTTTTGTTGTCATATCTCTCAACAAAGAAAGATTTAATATAATAGATTGCTAACATCATGATATAAAAATATTTTAGCACATAACATAAAAGTTGACATGAGCTACACAATCATTCTTCAACGCAGTCACTTTCATCACTTTCATCAATAATTTCGGGTTCTGGCATATTACGTGCATCTATGAGATATTTTGTCCAATCGTCACCAGAACAATAGGGTATGTCCAAACAGCGAGCATACCCTAAATACCAGATAACTGCCGAAACGTGTGTACACATACCAACTACTCTTGCTCCAGCACGACATTTACAGAACCAGCCAAGAACAGTCACTTCATCGTATTGAATCCATAACAAATGAGCTTTAGATGAAACATGTCTACTTTGGATTTTTGCACATATCAAATTGTTTTCCTGTTTATGTACTAGTACCTCAAAGTCACTGTTTTCAGTAACATGTTCAGCTACGTATGATTTAGCCAATTTTATCTGGTAAACGCCTAAGGTAAGGTTTCTGAGATCTTCTTCAGTAATAGAAGGAAATTCAATAGACGCAGCATCAATCTTACACCAAGTAGTAGAATTAGATCTAATGCGGTCAAGATTTTCCGACTCAATTTTTTCTTTAAGGAGATTATTTTGCTTAGAAAGATAAATCATTTTACATCCAAGTAGTTGGTCTTCCTCTGGATCACCAGAACTAAGTGGTTTGAAATACTTGTTGCATATTGAGCATACAATACGTAGGTAATCTCCAATATACGGTATTTGTGAGTTAGGCATCACATGGTTGAAGAACACCCATGTCTTAATTCTGCCATTTGCGGATTCAACTACCCAGCGAATCTTTGTTATTAATCTTGAAGTATTGCTTTCTTCTGTGGTAAACTGTGCCTGGCCTTTCTTTAAGAACGAAGGCATTTCTGTTTGTATTCCTAATTCCTCAAGCAGATCAATTGAGTCCCGAAATCCACGGTCAACAATGAAAACATCATCTTTCTGCAACCAACTTTTAATCTGCTCATTGTCTGAGGCAATTATATGCTTAAGTATATTGGCGTCATTATTTTTACTATCTGCCAAGTATGGACCCATAACGCTGACAAAATAACCTGTAGTGGTTACGAAAACCATGGGTTTGACAAGAGGCCGATGCTTATGCATGCTAAATGTACGGCGTTGAAACTGAAATTGACCGCTTTTCTGGATATATATGTATGTTCCGTCAATTACAAGAATTGCAGGATTGAATTCATTGCCAAATAATGTCTGGGCAAGAGGTCTAGTATGGTTTTCAATTAAGTTCTCTCTAGAAATATGGTTGAATCCTAAGTGCTTTGGTACGAATGTCTGCATAAGATTTTTTCTGACTGTTGTAACTGCTCGGCGGATCGAATCTTTTCCTACGTTAAAAATAGTTGCCATAAGTTTGTTGGACATACCTGACCGCATTTTTGTCAAAAAAATGCCTAAGCATGTCCTTGAACTACGCACCTTCGTATCTCTAATTGAGACGAGATGTGATGCTAAATCACTGAATGATGTTTTATCAATGCCTGTTAAACTGATATACTCTGCATCACTTAATGTGGAGTCTTTATCAAAATTCAATCTTTTGTCTTCATTTTTTAGGAGTAGCATTCTTATTTTTTGAAGAAGGTCCAAAATATCACTTCGGTTAAAATCTGTTGTTTTTCTTAAGTCAGATAAACATTCAATGGCTTGTTCACTGAAATTCTCATCAGAAATATGACCAGGGCAACATCTCGCTCCTGCAGGTATTATAATATTATTTTGTACAAATGTAGTTAGCCTTGTTGAGGAAGAAACAACAATTAGTTTAGGACCTCGTTTCCTGCAAACGAAGCAGGTTGAGTGGCTTCCACCTATTGAAGACAGCGACAACGTTATAGTTTTAGGCGAAACAAGTGTCTGTTGTGATGTGCTTGCTGCTGGTAGTACCTGTTTGTCTGGTTTAGCATTGGTAATTGACTTGTCATCATATTGTCTGTAATAATTACGTCTACATGCTCCACATATAACATCACAACTATCAACATTAAGGAAAAAATATTTGTACAAGTATTTGCGTAGTCCTTTATTACTTTCTCCACCAAGAAACCGTCTATCATGATTTTTTGTCCTCTTAGTACAGAGAACACACGTAAATCGTGCTACTTGAGACATATCCTGAAAGATGAAATAGAATATTATTGGTATTAACAAAGAAATTCAATTTCAATTACAAGTAAATCATTAATATTTTTTTCTATTTTGAAACTGTGCGTGTACTGTTTTAAATTCAGCTAAAAATTAAACCCGTTCAAATATGAAGAAATCATGGAGTAGACAGCAAACTAACAACACACTACAACTAAAAGAGACAATGAATTACAAATTGTTACATTTGAATAACAAAAGAAAAAGTGAATGTTAGTATTCGTATTTAATCATATCTATTCTATTTTATTTTATATTTTATTCTGTGATTTATCTGCTTCAACTACTCGTAGAGCTCAAATCTGTTTTTTTTTTTAATAGAGAATGCGATTTGAAAAAAATAAAACGAAAAGAGAACCATAAACAGTTATAATTATTTATATACTAGTAGACGTATGCGAATCGCTGTAAATTGTCATATCCTTTGAGATGCACCATTGTATGTGCAACTAGTATGCTCTGATGTACACTGTTTAAAGCATGCACAAAGAATAGATGTGGTATAATGAATCTTCGTATTGCAGTATAATGATTACTTTAGATATAGGCGTATTATCACACATACCTTGTCTATTAATATTGGTAGATTAATATGTTTCTTCTATCTTCTTCATAAAAAAGAGTCTGAAACAGAATATAGTTTTTTTTTTATTGTAGTATACAAACAATCTCATTTAAAGAAGCTGTTAATTTTCGCTCTGATACCCGAGTATGACTCCATCGGATTTTATTACAGATAGTCTATAAAGAGTTCAATCAACAAAGTGAAAATAATTGAGTTCGTTAAAAAACATTATTTAATGTTGTCATGTAACATAAATCATACAACTCCGTTTCTTTTGAAAGAAAAAAACAAAAAAGAAAATATTTCGGTATGTGTGAGGTTCTATCTCAAACGGCATTCTCCAAACGCCACGATCTAACGATCGCAGCTATGAAAACTGACACAATGTAATACCGTAAATATTACTATTTAAAACTGGTGGAAATCTTTCGCGTTATAAGCTTGACGTCTGCAAGCGTAAACTTGTTTTTATTAATACTGTGTACACTACATGTCTGATTTCTTTTATAGACTTCTTTAGAATTATATTTGCTAAAACATTATATGATTTAACATTTATTGCAAAAACCTAGGTCTGTTACTACAAACACACAGAGACCGACGAGTTTTCTTTTTTTTTCCCCAGCCTGTTTTTCTTAGTACTTTATTTGCCCGTTTCTTTCGCTTTGATTTTGTAAAGATCGATATAAATACTTTTGAATGAAATTTCTCACTGGAAAGTAAAAAGAAATATAGCGTTGTGTTCATTTTGTTTTAAACTCATGTTCGCTTCATTGATCGATTCTAACTTCAATTCTTTAACTATTTCTAACATTTTTTTTTTTTTACATTTCTCATATTTACCTCCAATTAAGTCAAACAGCACCATATTCTTCATCTTTCTGCTTACAATAAACGTAATCATACCGATTATTCAGATTTGTTGCTACAGTATTTATGTCACCACTTTGCAGATCCGCATAATCATGATAATCATGATCGAACCACAAGTGCGGAAAGTTTAAACCGGAGTTCCGAAACCTCTAGACTTGAATGACTGTATTTTGTACCATTATAGATCTTAGTACAACGATCTACTACAAATTATTATCAAGATTGAGGCACTATAACCCAATAAGATAAGCAAAGTTATTTTTGGCAAAATTGGCTTTTTTTTTAACCCGGGCTTATCCGTTATCGCAGTCTACTATCTAGAAGTCACCGTACAAATTCGTTGTTTTTCAGTAAGATTTTTTTTACGTACTAAGTCTCAATAAATAATTTGAATACATTCTTAATGTTTCTAGACATGTTTTTATTGTTTGGTAATTAAAAGTTAAGAATATTCAAGAAATAGGAATGCACAAATCGGGTTTTGGTAGAAGAATCTCACTATAAAGCCACAATCCTAGGCTAGTATGGCACTGCTTGAAAATGAAAAAGTTAAAATAAAGTATCGCACCAAGCTTGCACCAAAAAGAATGTTTAGGGGATGTTTAAAAAGTATATGCTTAACAACATATTAATTTTTTTCTTTGGTGCAAGCATGGTGCGTTGGTCAAAATAGAGAAAGAACATAGTATTTTTGTTATTTTTTGTACATTTCTATAATTTGACGTCATTAACACCCACCATTATGACGTCATCAACATGTTTTTTTTTTATTACAACAACACTTCTCAACTCTATGAATCATGTTTTAGTAAATTATCGCAAAAAATCGGCAAAATATAACTTTTAATTTTTTTGAAAATCTGGGGCCATTTTAGGCTGTTATAGCCCCTACTCCTTTAAAATTAACAGAAAAAAATAAAACAATGCATTTGCACTATAATATATGCAGTAGACAAAGGGGATAAGGCAAATGTCTGTTAATTCGTGTAGAATGCTATTTTTCACTTTTGTTATCATTAATTTCTGTCCATTGTGTCATTCGTGCGTCTGAAGTTATAATTGCAAGAATGCGGAATTATTACGTAGTTGAACTGTATCCGATTCGTGATTCTTATTTTCATAAATGGCGGACGAATTTCGGAAAATTTACAAAAATAAACGAAGTTTGGCAAGCAATTTGGAAAGGAATATGACGTTTTTGATGCTACAAATGGATCAAACAATAATATCAGGCAATTTGAAACACGTTCTAATGAAGCAAAGACATTATTTTGTCTAAAATCTGAAATATTTGTACGCTCTCAAGGAACAAGTACCGGTATTTCATACAAAGTTATTAAGCTTAAATAACATTCCATCAATCTGCAAATATGTAAAGTCAATGCTTCTGTCACGTTAAGAAAGAAGGAAATTAGTTATGTCTTTAATTATAGGATGTTTGACATATTTATTGTCATCGACTGATATATTTTGTTTGACTGCGCATATAAAATGAGAACCGGAAACGGACTGGAAGTTAATAAGCTAAAAGTCCGGAAACTTTAACGACAATCGATTGAACAAAATCCCAATCGATTATCGACATCGCCAGTCCCAACCAACTGATTTCCGACTTATTCCCATCATCGGAACAACACTAATATTTAGTCATGTCAAAAATCGAAGTCTTCTTCATCAAATGGTCATTTATCTATTCCAGTAAGTTAAAACTAGGACATGTGGTTAAAAAGATACCCTGAAGCTCAACTATTGCTAAAATTTCTATCTAACAATAGCTGCTGCAACCTTCACCTTTGCACTAGTGATCAGAGTATTCTTCAACCCAAAGGGCATACAAAAAACAAATGTTACAAATATTGCTAATGACTCCAAAGCCTTTGTATGGAAATTGAAATGTTAAAGTCCAAAATATACACATCAAATAACACATCCTTCCCACTCTTTGACAACACTGCTAAGTATATGGGTATATGGTGATAAAAATATATAGAAGTATATTTATTACAATTATTTGTTACATATTTCCAAATAAGTAATATTCTACAATTTCCATGGTTTAGAAACTATATCTTAATAAATTTAATGTTGAACTTAAAATTATAAAAAAAGTACTTCTGTGGTCTTCAACTTAAATTTGACTCACCAATCCTTCTGAGAACAGACGAAGGTTTCCCTGACTAGTTAAGTTATATACATGTTTAGCTAATGCTTCTGCTAGGATCTGTATGTTTCTGGTTAATTTTGAAACTTCTACAGAATCTCTATAAAAAAAAATCATTTTTGTAAATGAAATTATGTTTATCAAATTTCAATTGACACCACAAGAAACAATATAATTGTACTTGAAAACTCAGAAAATCTGATTAAATTGAGATCATATTTCTGTTTTTCTATCAAATTTTTTGTTGATCATGCGGGTAAATTTATATAAACCATATTCCAGACTAAACCACGTTCATTGAAGTATGAATACAGACTTTGACAAACCACAATATCAAGTATCAACTAAAATACAACTCCATTAATTGGCAAAAGACAGATACCAACAAAATAATTGAATCCATAATGTATATTCTTAAAATTATGCTATGCTGTGTTATAAATTTCATAAACTTCCTTGCAGCTTACATGATTTCAATTAGAAATAATTCCTTCATGCTCTAAGTTCATATTAAAATGGGTAGGCATTATATTTGTAGATATTTTACATTAGTAAGTCTAGAGTAAAGAATCTTGTTTACCTTTTATCTAATATAGATGTTCTGTCTGGGTTTTTATGTGATTCCAGACTTGACATTGTGAAGGCAGGTAATCTTTTAATACTAAATCTCTCATGCTCCCAAGCTAACATGTCCTCAGCAAGGTTAATCTTCTTGTGGTTCATCTTGAATTTAACTTCTTCAAAGAACGACTTACTCACATCTTCTATGTTCTATAAATAAATATATTTCGTAAAATTGGTTATTTGACATCTTTTTATTTCTGTGGTAAATTTTGAACAGCATAATTGCAAATTCTCTTCAAAGAATAACTTAGAAAAGTCTTTTAAATTCTAAAATACTTCATGAATGACAAGAGTATACACCATTTAGCTTAACAAAAGCATGTAATTATTATATATTCTGCTGAATGTTCACAAATATATTGCATTTGAGGTGCAGTGTCCTGCATTTGCAGTGAAATGTATTCCAAGGCTAATTTCAATATGGTTTGGATATCTCTGACAATTATCTTCCAACACAGTACCTGCAGTAAAGTATGTCCTGCTGTTCCCTCTTTAGGTGGTTTTGATACATGTAAGAAGAGATTGTCTGACCTACCAAGGCTGTCCAAACACAAAACATAGGCTACATCTGTCAACAGACTTGATTCTGTAAAAGATCAAAATACAACTATTCACAATGTTTCTGTTGTTGTGAGATGATTTTTTGTTATTTTAAGAAACTATTTTTTAACCAATGTTTTATTCTTAAAATTTATGTTAATTGATATTTCTGAATGGCTTCATTTTCAAGAAAGATTAATTGCCTAAAGACAATTCAGAAAGCATACAATCCTCTATCCCAATTTTTCAATTATGTATAAAATGTTCATGTATCTTATATATCTCAAATCAAATTTTCCAATACATGACGTCTAACTATTAATACATGATTTTGTTGACTCAGAGTTCACAGTAAGATAAAACTGTTTTTGTTTCTGCAATTTTTTTTTGTATGTTAAGGTTTAATATCATTATTTTTTTGTTGTGTTGGTGGTGGCAGGGTGTATAACCTTTTAATATATATTTTTGTTGAATTTTATTTTAGGTTGTGTGGCATCTTGTAAATGCTTCCTTTCTTACTTGACATTTAATTTCACCCAATTACATACCTCTACATGTTAGCTACTAGGGGTTTCTTTATTGATCTAGAATGCAGGATCAGATTAAATAATTTCTAGATGGTTTTTTTCCCGATTGTAACCCAGTGCTATCCTGTTTTAATCTTTTATATAATATAGTGTAGATACTTGCTTCATTAGGATGAAATATTTGCTTTAATCTGAATCAATACACTTACCCTGATTTTCAATATTGTCTTCAATCCACCTCTTTGTTCCTTGGTAGTTAAATTTACCTCCACCAGACAGCAGGAAAATGAGGTTATATCTTGCACAAGTTAAAGAAAAAGTAATAAGTGTTTAACTATTCAATTCTGTTATTACGAAGATGTGATGCAGGGTCTTATAGGTACAGCAGTCTTAACAGCTATCCAATTTCATTTTAAATTCTTTATAAATTTTGCACTAGTTTTAAAGACTAAGTAATTTGTAAATATTTTATTTTAGCAAAATGGTTTGCTAAAATGCATGGAGTTTGGATATTTTACATGTTCTAGCCATGGCTGATTTTGAAATAGGACAAAAAGGATAATTTTCAATGAAACGAAAATAGAGAACAATATTTTATCTAAGGAAAGACATCATAAAGTTAATTCATACCCATGATTAAAATCATCTTTACACTAATTTATTTTTATTTGTGTAATTTTTTTTCAAACTTTTGTCTCAATCATAATTTGATTGATTGTTGGTTGATTACGCCACATTAGTATATAATAATTTGAAGCAAGGATACTTTGCATGAGTTCTGGAGTTTGTGTAAAGTTTAGAAAACAGTCTAGCCAACTCCAACAAAGCTATTACACCACTACCATTGGAGTCTGCACCAACTGACATACCCTAAAATAAAAATGTTTTGATTAACATTTAATAAAACAGAATATGTAAAAGTATATATTTATATGTGTGAAAATTGCACTTTAAAAAATTGTTTATGGTATAAATGACTATTAAATGTTACATAACTCATCCTACATTTTTTTAATGAGCCCTCTTGCTTAATAATTGTCCAAAATAGCATGTTGATAAAATTAAGAATACCTTGGGAAAGTTGCTAGAAAATTTGAACACTTGTATTGTGCATAAGAGTAATATGTATTTTCAAACCAGAATTATTTCTCATATCACTGATATACAATATTTTCCCAAAGACAGTTACTATCATACATTTTGAGAGTACTCTTAAATATGGTTCTTTCAATAGTGATTCTATATAACACCATTTTTGTTGCTTGCTCAAAATATGTTTTTTTTTATAGTATTTTTCAGTAAAATGAATTGATGCCTTTTATTAAATTCTTTTTATATTTTTATAAACTTACAGGAGCCACACCAAATGCGTCATAGTGAGCCACAATAGCTATTGTAGGTAACTGTTCTTCTATTCCAAACCCTGACAGATGGCCCTATAATTGAAATTATTGATATAAACATTATGAAATAGAAATATGCCATGTCTAAACTATAGTGCATATGTCTTTTCCTGACCCTTCTTTTTTTCCCTTGATAAAAATATTTTCTATTGTGTGCAGATATGACTAAAAGTTAACCCTATAAATCTTTCCATTAAAGAAATGAACAAATAGGCACAAAATGTGAGTAATAATCTGTCCAGTGCGTGTTTCAAAAATACACAGACTAGTTGACGTTACAAAATTATCAAACGCTATCATAAGGGTTGTTGCAGAAAAAGTGTGTGGGAAGGTTAGAAGGCAGTTTGTTTTAGAACTTGCCACACCAACAATTGAGACTGAGAATCATAATGCATCTTAGTGTGAAATCGCTATGGTACCCACTTACCCATGTATTAAAAATATATTTGATTTTGAGAAGTTTAATCTTTGTTGTTTTTCATTTTTACAAACAATTTTGTTGGTCTCTAATTAGATTTATGGGTTCAGATTTTCATTTTGGTATCTTCCAAACCTTTTATTTTCCATATTGACTATAAAAGCTTTATATTGTACCTGAATATTAGTTATCTGGAAATCTGGTAGACTTTTTGACTGAGGTCCACCTACTACCATCTGAAAACCATTAGCACTCGCCCCACTCATCAAGGCTAAAAAAAATCGAAATAATTATTCATTTAATATTCATCCAATACTGAATATGGATAAGGACGCCATTATTATACAAAGAAACAATTTCATAAATATTTAAACAAAGAAAATATTTTAAAACTTGTACAAAGAAACAATTTTAAATACTTATTTTTCAGTGCAAATTTCAGAGACAGAAATTCAAATTTCACTGAGAACTTTACAATCACTTTTGAAATAATGTGATTGTTTTTAATTTTAGGTCCATTTCTGATACTACTTTGATTATTGTAATACTTCCATAAACATTTAAAATGGTGTTCAAACAACAAAGTTACCTGAGCAATATTTCAGGTAAAAAGTTAATTAAAATCACATTATAGTCCAAAATGACAAAATCGCAATAACAAATTCAAACAATTATTTCTGAATTTACAGAACATGATACATAGTAGAACACTGAGGTTTTTACCTTCCAGAGCTGATGCTGCTTGGTCTCCAGTATTACCAAGCTGTATAGCATCATAAACCTGTAGTAACTCATCTGTTTCTTCAGCAAAGTAAACAGGAATACTAACGCTCCCTTCCTCTGCTAAATCTTTCTCTACTGTCTGTAAGTGCTAGAATTACAAATATCAACAAGAAATTGAGTAATGAATTTACACATAAAAGATCTCTGGATTATCTGGATAAAGTTTAAATCTATTTTAAGCATTTATTTGTGTACTTTAGTGTATTCATTTAGTTTTAGCATGATTGAATTCATAAAGCAATGGCCACATGTATTTACACAACCTGTGTTTTGTTGTGATGTATATCTAACCAACATAAATCCTTTTGAACAAATTAATTTAGGTTGAAGGGTGAGCAGTGTTTTTATTCTTCAGAATGTAAATGTGACGAAAACTGGTATAGTATCATAATTTTGAAACAGCCAACATTGACTTAACCCTTTCAATGATACCTGCCTCGACAGAATCTACTCTGTGATGATTGCTTCCCTATCTATTGTGACACAAGTGAGAAATTTTCATTTTTATATCAATAAAAAGGTGTCTTTGATTTATGTTTTTGTTTTATTCAATAGACAGTTTTTTTGTTCAAGTTAATTTTGTCATAAAAAAATCAAAATTTGCATATTTTCGGCATTGAAACATTAGAAATTTCTAAAATTCCAACTTTTTGACCTAAACGGTAATTTTCTATCCCTAAACAGCAAATTTTTTTTTTAGCAAGGTTGACCAAAATTCGTCACCAAATGATGTCCATTCCAAATGTTTAGTAAATAAAACAGCATTTTTGTCAAACAGCATTTTTGTCAAACAAGTATACTAGTCGATACTAGTCTGGCTTCAATTCTTCAAAAAAATTGTTCCCTCATATCAAATTGAAGTAAAATCCATAAATTTCATCTGATTTTGACAGTTTTCCACAAGAGGAAAGCTCCATGTTTACACTTTCATCCAGATATTCAACAAAAAAAGAACAATAGTGTTTGCCATGTTTTTCAGCGGGAAATATAAAAGAGGTATTTCAATCCAGGTAAACCAAGACTCATCATCAGCTGTCTGAAGTGTCAATCGTGGTCTGAAAAGGTTAAACAAACAGAAACACTTCTCATTTCTCCTACTTTGCCATTTGAAGATCCTAATTAATATGTTTTTAGACTTTAGGTTAGTGGGTTAATTAAATGCTAGTTACCTGTCTGTCATCATCTGATAGTGATGTGAGATTTCTTGGCAGTATGATAAGTAATGCACCAGCATTTTCCTGAATCAAGTCACGATACTTGGCCATAGTGAACTCTTTCATTTTTGTAACAATGCATCTTCTTGTGATCATTTTAGCATCAATTGGTCTGGCTTCCATGTTTACCTGTGCTGCTTGACATCCTGCAAAATTAATAAAAGGGACATAACAATAGTTATAGATTAAAATTCATAACAGTACAACATTTTTTTCAAGCTCCCTATTAAAAGTTGTGTAACCCAACTTATTTTAAGGGGATGCTTAATTTTGCGATTTACCATTTCTAGTCCACTTCCCTGCTATTCAAATTCACAATTTTATAATTTACTTGATGTAGTTTAAAAAGGAAAGATCAAAGTTTTCCATACTTGCGACAATTTATATAATTATAGTTATTTTTCTACTCGTGAAGTCACAAAACATTGTTCTAAAAAGACGTATTTAGGTTTTTTTGCATTTAACCATAAATTTCTTTCCTCACAATGGAATGTTAAACGTAACAGTAAGATCTGATTGTTCAATGGCTAATTTTTGGTGATTAACCTCTGGTAAACCTGTGCAAAATAAATTCCCCAAAAAATGAGCCAACGCCTGATGAATCTGCAGTACAGTAGAGTCCATAAAGTGAATACCTCTGGTATGCAGGGTCCTTATGATAAAATACATAAAATGTAGAGACAACACTTTAGGGACTGCTGCAGTAATTTATTGATCGACATGTTTCTGTGCCTAGGGCACAGTCATCAGGATAAAACAAAACATAAAATCATGCCTGGTTGCTGCCTAATACTTAATGCCCCTTCTGATACAGCCGGGCATACATAAAATGGACGTCTAGTTTACAATTTCGAACCGTGGTGCTATGTATCAGTGTGAATGGTTGGATTAGGTTTCTATGTGAAAGAGAGTTTTTCCCCTTTTGCCAGTATGTTGACGTTGTATTTATGTTTGTGATGTCAAGCTTTGTCTGATTAAAATGTAGAAATGGAAGCAGATGTGTTTTTATGTGTCTGTATGTAATCGCCTCCATCCATGCTACCAGAGCTATTCCCCTAGTCTTTCAGGGACATTTCTGCTAAACATGAAGTACAAATCCCCCGTAGAAAGAGAAGACTTAACTGTATAATTTAAGCCAAGTACAAATGTATTTGCTGAAAGAAAATAAATGACATCCGTTACTTAACCTCAAAATATTTTATAATGACATTAGAGAATTTTCCTGATCGAACAATATAAAAAGAACGTCTGGCGCTTGATGGCAAACCCAAAGCACGCTTGGGGGTGCACATAATTTAAATGTATATGTTTACCATGATGCGAGCCATGAAGATCGTACTGCTGCATCCGAAACGCTGAGAACTCATGTGCTGTGTTTACGGGTGAAATCAATACAAGAATCGGGACAAAAAATAGGAAAGAGAGGGGGAAACTGTGCTTGAACATTTCTAACAACTCTCCCATCTCTTCTAGCACCATGATTGCTAGAGGTATTGGAATTATTTGCAAAACAAGTGAACAGAAAACCGGCGTCCCTTTTGCTGTCCAAACGTGATTCGTGAAATCGAGGCAATAAACTAAAGAGCTTAACCAAGGGAAGTAATCAAAAATAAGTTGCCCTCTTAAATAAAGCAACACGTGAACAATATAAGAGTGCACACGCTTAAATGTGTCGCCTTCTTTATTAATCATTGATATTATGTTGATTATCTTAAATATAAAGCTCTATTACAACTGTCACATAAACTTAACATTAACCAAGAAAATTAAACATTGAACAATGAACCATGGAAAATTAATGAGGTCAAGGTCAGATGAACCATGACAGACAGGCATTTACAGCTAACAATGCCTTCCATACTGAGACTACTACTGTGTTATAGTAGTCTCAGTTCCATACAACAAATATTGTTGACCTATTGCTAATAGTTTAAGAAAAACAGACCAAAACACAAAAAGTCATCTGAGCAAAAACTGTTAAAATGAGTTCAAGGTCACCAAATATTTTTTTTTAAGAAATGGATGCCTGTACCATATTTTAGTTGTTAATTTTCAAAAGTTTACTTAGTTTCTGTAAATTTTTCTTTTCTAGTGATTAAATCATATATTCATATTTACTGTGTTTTGTGTACATTTAGATATAATTATCTGTGTTGAAATTTTAAACAAATTTTATTGTCCAAAAAAAATGACCAACTTAGAACATCTTCTCCATAAGAGTTTCAATATGTTCAACATGTCAGATCATAACAAATACAATTGTTAAGTCACTAAAAAAAGTACCTTGTAAGATTTTCTCTGCTTTTTTTGCTAAAGGGACAATTTGGGTATAGTCATTTTAACTCCTCTATATATTTTGGAAAAATGACAAGGAAATGCAAAAAAATATTTAAAAAAAAACACATTCAGAGGAAATAACTTCAAAGTATGTGGATTTTCATGTAATTTGTACTGGCCATTTTAACAAAGTATCCAGACAGTTATCAATTTCTTTTTTATCATTTTGATTTGTAACTATATTAATTTTTCATAAAATTCATGTACAAATTTAACATTTTAACCTTTTTTATTGACACATTGAACTATATGGTCATAAACTACAAGGTATGTTCATTTTGTGTTTTTGTTAGATGTATTTGTATTTGTATCCACCTGATGATTAATTTTTGTTTCATTTGGTCTCTTGTGGAGAGTTGTCTCATTTGCAATCATACAACATCTTCTTTTTGATATGTGCATTTTTGGGCTTCAATCCATAAATTGGATGCACATTCAGAGACGATTTTTATAGAAAAGTTTAAAGTAGATGGACAACTTTATAAAGCTCAAGTGGCTCTTTGGAGCAGGTGAGCTAAAATTGAGCAGTTTGCTTTGGGTCATGTGATCTAAAAGTGAATAGACAGCATACCTGCCAACTGTCACTATTTGCGGGGGATTTCCCCCATGGAGGCTCCCAAATTGAAATTTTGAAAGACCAATTTTGTCCTCAATTTAAACAAAACAATTAATTTTACAATGACTTAAGGCTTATAAAAGTATGAAGAAGCCAAAAAAAACCATTAACATGTATTTGCAGGCCCCCTTGAAGGTTTTTTAGGACTATAGCAGCCATCTTGCCAAACCCCCATGGGCAGGTTGATATAAGTTTTTAAGGTAAATAGATGTAATTATGGAATCATATGATTGGAGACGTATGCAAAGTAAGAGATGCTTATCCACACAATTTGTGTGGCTCAATTTTGTTTTGCATTCAAATTCTCTCCCAAATGTTTGTGTTCATAAATTGACAGATGAACTGACATGTTTGTTTATTTAAGTCCTTCGCCATCAAATATAGACCACATTATCCTTCATGTAACATTTAGATATTTTCACTGACACTATTTCACATTTACTGCAGATACAAATACCAGAAAGAGGCTATTGAAATGACAACAAACCAGATTCTTTACATTAATAAGTAGCACTATTCTTATGGCAAAGCTGCCTGACCTCAAACTTCTTCCAAATCATAAATGAACAATTTTATAACTGTATGTATTTATTTTATACCATATCTGTGGACAGCGTTTAGTATATGGACCCAAGATTGAACTAGTATAACACAAATGTCTCTTATAAAATAGTTTACTTTTAAAAACTTGTGACTTGGATGGAGAGTTGTCTCATTGGCACTCATACCACATCTTCTTATATCTCTTCACTAAAGTCTTGTACAATGCAGGGAAAGAAGGTAAAGATATGACATTGCATCTCACTTTAAAATTCAACTCATCTCTTGTAATGTATGGAAGTGATTTTTAATTTAGGAATCTATATCTCCCTAATGCTTTCTCTGATTTCTTGTTTTAGGTTTGGTTCGACTATTGGTCCTTTTTGGTTTGTCAGCTCTTTTAATGTTTTTATTAGCTTTTGGACTGTGAATATTTTATCCAAGTATCACTGACATAAAATGTTGAAATGTGAATCATTGAAAAGTTTACCACTACAATATGGTTAAGTCATTGATGATGAAAAGGAGGTAAAGATTAGATGATCAATATGAAAGCCGATATTTCAGCCATTGGAATAATTATAAATCAAACATTTCAAATAGTTTATTAGATCCTAAAACTCCAGCACTTATTTGCATACAATATAATATTTAATGAAATATTTAAAATAAATTCATGAATTTCTCACAAAAAATATATACTTCATGTAATCTTGTTAAAAACTTCAATGAGAGAATACAAAAATAAAATATCTAGAATGCTTATTTTTCATACCCATAACAGCCAGGTTACACACAGGAACGTATTCCTAGTCACTAATGCTTTTAGGAACACTAACATGGATTCAAAAGGAAAAAAAGAAAATGTAAGAAATCCAAACAATGACATTGTTATCCACTAGATTTATTAAAGCAGAAAACATTTAACTGACAAATATTTTTGGAAGTGGCTGTTAGTAATATGCTTTTTATGTTCTAATTGCTAACAATTTTCAGCAGATATTTATAAAACTTACTTCTGGAATAAGGGTTGACTGAAACAAACATTTCAATTTTCATGGAAACAGGAAACAACCATTCAAAGAGATATAATTTGAGTTGGAGTTATTTCCCTTGTTTACTATTAATGGAGGAATAATAGATTGATTTTCTTATCAGACTAACCAGATTACACATGTGACACATGCAAAACACTAGTCTGATAAAAGAACCTTACTTGATCATTCTGAGTGATGAATTAAGCAAGGCTAAAAATAAAACTTGTTCAGAAAAGCCCTTTTTCTAAAGGCTAGCATTCAGAATAATACCTTGAATTTTTATTTATGAAGGATTTTAAAAAACCTACATCAAGGCTACAAATGGAAAGTTATTTTTGCTGAAACTTTATCAATCAAAATCCATCTATAGAGCAAGGATCTGAATTTCTCAAGATGAATCTAAATACAAAGCTGCTACAAAATGTCAAAAAATATGAATCTTTTGAACGAGACAATACAAGAAGAATGAAGAAGCTCTGGTTTTGGTAAAAGATCCCTCCAAAATAGCTCTGAGATCAATATATAAAATAACTGGTGCACAATTTCAAGTTTTGTAGAAAAAAATGTGAAACTTTGTCAACCTATAATTATCTAGAACTTGCAGATTAACAAAGTATGAAGTTGTTTACAGTGAAGAGGTAAGAAAAGACACCCATGTTTTCTTATAGTTTTGATATTAAGCAACATACAAAAAGTTTCAAATAAGAAAAAGCACCATCTGGTTTAACTATGTTTTGAATACATACAACATATCCTTGTGGTAATTATTACATACTGTATATGTTTCATTATTTGCAATGTACAAACAAATCATTTATGTTTCAAATAAATATCTTTTTTGTTTATAATACATAACACTTAACAAATGGCCTAACATAACTTAAAAAAATAACTTATAACAAGCTTTTTTAAAATTAAAATATACATCATGTGTATTTATTACTGCAAATATTACAACCAAAGACAATGTAAAATTAAGTATTGCAATTACGGGTATTGAAATTTGATTTAGAATTATATAAAACATTAAAAGAATGTAATTCTTGTAAGTGAACAAATTTTTTTAACACTTTCTAAAATTGTTGAGGATATAAAAAATTACCTAACAACAAATGTCAAAAAAAATTAATCAAATTACTTTTACTATTTACTAATTAGATAGTAAGAAAGGAATCTGTTGGTTCTGTTGGTTCTGTTGTAAAAGGGAAAAAATCTGTTAAGTTGTACCATTTAAGTCATGATGTCTTACTCTGATAAAACTTTGTACCTTGAAAACTCAGAATAGAAATTGATTGGTTATTTCACACGTTTACACTTTCATATAAATATGGAAAAATACACAACA
This sequence comes from Mytilus trossulus, assembly GCF_036588685.1. NCBI lineage: Eukaryota > Metazoa > Mollusca > Bivalvia > Mytilida > Mytilidae > Mytilus > Mytilus trossulus. The sequence goes on along the minus strand of NC_086376.1, from coordinate 67,295,249 downwards.
GTATTCTGGACAAGGTTCTTTGGGGGTCAGTTTGCCTGAGTTAGGACAATACACAATTGTTCTAAAATAGACACACCATTGAAGTCTTCTAAAACAAGAAATCAGATAAATTGTAGCATTTAAACTGTAGGATCTACTATAACACGAGTGAAATGAATTAAAATCTATTAGGAAGACAAATTTAAATAAGACGTAATTTTGCTGACGATTATTTAAATAAACTCCTATTTTTCTTCCTTTTATTATTCTATTATAATTATAAATACTTATACATATAAGATGCGCTAACTTATCATTTTAAACACAGCTAAAAAGGATTCAATACATTAAATTAAACAATTAATACATTCCAGTTTAAAAATAATTTAATACTGCGAGACAGGCTATACATTAAAATCTGAACTAATTTTCTTGGCAACCTCTTTGAGTTGTTGCATTCTAGTCCGTATATCATTACTATTGTTTATAGGTACTTCGTCTTTGTCCTGAAGTGACCTAGATTTTAAAGGTGTTCCACCTTCAAATAAAACACCACCTTTCAGAGGTACAAATGAATCGTCTAAATTATCGATTAAATCGGAATCATCTTTTGAATCAGGATTTAGAAACTCATTTGAACTAATTTCCAGTAATTTTCCTTCAAGTTCTCCAATAGATTTTTCTAACTCTTTCAATTGTGTTTTATTCTCTGTCAGCTGTTGTTTTGTCTCTGCTTGACGGATGTTTTCCACCCTTAATGGAAGACTTTGGCTAAATATTTCATCTAAATCATGTTTTGCCTCGTCTAATTTTCTTGCATCATAAGTTTGAAATAAATTCACCTCTGATTTTGGTGTGAATGACATCAAATCAAGACCTACACTTTCACGATTAATAGCTTTGTTAGAATAATTTGAAGTGTTGTTGGACATTCCTGCACCATAACTTTCACAGAAAGAATCTTCTAATGGCATATCTGGCATTTCTATGTCATCAAGACCAATTCCATCACCTGCTCCTTGCAAATCAAAGCTATTACCTGAAAATAGAATAAATCAATATACAATCAATATTATATACAATATAAACTGTAATTGCACATGATGTTTATAAGGGCTGTTCCAGAAAATACTATGTCCCCCCCAGGGAAGGCAATTTTTTTAAATATTATGTGGGTGGTTGTATTTGAAATACCAAAATGCAAAGGGAGTGCTGTTCTAATTAAATTTTATTTCTGTGGGTGGTGGGGGTTAAAAAAAATTGCCGTCTCTGGGGGGGACATAGTATTTTCTGGAACAGGCCCAAGTGTTTCTTGTTTGTTCATTTTAATTAAGACTGTTTGTTTTCCTGTCTAAATTGTTTTACACTAGTTTCATGTTAAAGGACGTACTTTGACCTACAATTGTATTACTTTTTTCTCATTATGACTTGGATGTAGAGTTGTCTCATTGGCACTCATACTTCATATTCTTTTATCTATAAACAGGCTGAAAATCCCTACATGGTACCACTTAACATTTATAATTTCCACTCATCATTTTGAAGTTCTAGAACAAATATTTTTCCTAAATCAGTGGAAATTTGAGATTATGCATTTACCAAAATCTGCACACAAGCCTATTGAAAACTAATTCCTGGTTTACCATAACTAATGAAATCCATGAAAATTTGTACCCCATGATTATAATAATTCATACAAACACGTTAACCTTGCAAGGATCCCATATGCAAATATTGTCCTGAAAATTCCATGTCTTAAGAACTTTGTCACAAATTGTATCTTAATGATTTCTCTATTTGATTAATTGGATGTTAACAACAGTATAACTCAACAAAGTCTATTGTTGAAAACTATATGTTGCTTCTAGATATTTTCGTTGGATTACTGTCTTATTGACCTATACCCCAATTTGATGAACTATATATAGAAATCAGTTAGGAATTATTCATGATTACATACAATTTTGTTTGCTATGTAAACAAATATACCTGCTTGCAGGTCATAAAAACTATCATCAATACCTGCTGCTCTCCCTTTACTGTTATTTGACCTTGAAAAGCTATCTGAGTGAGGCTTATTACTACCTAAAAGAAATATAACAATAAGTTAATATTCTACATACATGGAAGGTCAAACCTTTCGATTTAAAAAAAAATAAGATTTTACTGTCTCAAATTAAAATATAAATAAAATGTTCCTATCAGTATAATTATCATTCAACTAACTTCTAACCAGATCTTCTTTCAATAAAACCAACATATACATCTATTTGATTAAATCCAATTAAATCAAATTGTAAGGCAGTTTCATTCAATAAAAATTTCTAATCAAGGTAATGGTCAATTTCAAATTTTTTAAATAGGTTACCATTATCTTTTTAGCATTAAAACTTTTTATTTTATTGCTATATAAATTTGTAGGGGGTCCCAAAAAGCATATTGCAAAATTATGTATGCATGGGTTTCTGATAAATCTTAAAACCTCGCTAAAGATTCCTCTACTGATAAAATTTTGGTGACTTCATATAAATTCTTTATCAATAGAACAGAAATGTGTATGCCAATAAGATACCATACTTTAGGAAAAAATATTGGACAGGTTTTAGAAAAGGCAAATTATTCAGTTCACAAAATGCAGAAAATTTATCGTGTGCTTGGTTATATTGAAGGTATAATACCAAACTGGCATAACATAATAATAATTACTTTTATGTAATGGTGAATCCTCTACATCAGACATTGCTTCTTTAAACATTCGTCTTATTTCATCCTTCAGAGGGCTTCTTGGAATGACCTCTTGTTGAATGAAAGCTTTTTGTTCTGAAATTTAAAATATGAACTGTGAAAATACTTTTGTTGTAACAATTTTCATGGTTTTTATGAATGGCTTTTTCAATGAATTTAAGTGTCTTATGGAATACAATAACTATTGTCCAAATCAAGACAATGGAAAGATTCCAAAGCAGGTTTGACTAAAACCTACAAGAATACAGGCATATGATATTATCTAGAGCATACATAGAGTATCAGCAAACACATTGTAACATAAACATACAACTTCAGACAGGATTTTTATTATTTTATTCTTGCAAAAAACTTAACTGTATGACTTTTTAACCTTTTAAGTCTGGTGAAAAATTAATAGACTACTGGGGATGTACATTGTCTTATCAGGGCCTTTTTTAGCTGACTATGCTGACATTGTTGAAGGCTGTAGGGTGACTTATAGTTGTTAATGTCTGTGTTTGGTCTTTTGTGGATAGTTGTCTCATTGGTAATCATACCACATCTTCTTTTTTATATGATATGCAATGATGACACCTTTTCAAGTAAAAAAATCTTTGCAACTCAAAATTCAACAATTGCTTTCCCTATCATAAGGTCACATTTCATATACTTAAAGGATTTTTTCAAAAGACAGAAAACAATCATAAATTCAAACCAAAAAGGAGTAAATATATTTTTCTTCAGCAACACTACAGCATTCTCATACTGCTAAACCTTCAGTATATTTTCAAATAATAGCATGGAAAGAATCAAAAAGTTGTTTCACACACTATAGATTAATTACCTTCAAATTTTTTGGATAAGGTTTCATATTGACTGTCCTCTGCCTCCTCTGAGGAGAGTAAACCTTCGGGTTGTTCTAAGTAGAAATCATCCTCTTCTTCTTTTGGAAAAACTTCCTCCTCCAACATTTTGTCTGATTCCTCTTTTCCAGAATCAAAACTTTCTAATAACTCAGCCACAGGAGACGGGGGTCTTTGTATTTTAAAACTGTTCTCTATTGATTTAAATTTAGATGTTGTAGAATTATCTTCTGGGTCAGTCTCAATATCGTCTAAAGTTTCTCCTACAGGAGATTTTGGACGATTTTCTACTAAATATTTGTCTTTTTGCAACTCTGAACCATTAGTTTTTTTTTCCTCGTTATAATTGTTAATGGCATCACTTGACAACACTTGGTCATTCTGAAGTGCCATTTGGTTTGAACTTGAAGTTGTATTTTTGGATCTATTCAAAGTTTTTGAAACATTTTTAAAACCAAAAGTTGGATTGTCCTTTTGAATGTTTAAGCCATGATCACTCATGTTGAAACTATGTTCAGCTGACTTTTGACCTCTAGAAGACCTTGACCTGTCAGACTGGGGACTACTTTCATTGGACATTGCCTCTCTAAACATCATTTTGACTTCAACACTAATAGGACTTCTTGGGATTTCTGCTTTTGTACGAAATGCATCTGCACCTGAAAAGTAAGATATTTACAGTGACTATCAGCATGCAAAACGTCATTCTTAAATAAACTGAGTTATACAGATTTACAAATTCTTATTTTAAATATTAATCATATAAAACAGAATAATCTTACAAATCATAAGGGGCCTATTCCTAGTTACTTTGTTGTCAAATGTGCAAAACTTAGAGACCTTTTGTTTGATGATATTCACCAACTACTTCAAAATGATCAATTCGCATAAACAATAAAAGAATTAAAATGTAATTAAATTTTTCAAAGTTATCTTGCCTAACTTTTCCCCCTATCATTTTTAGAATACAAGTCAATCAAAAAGTGTTTTCTTTAAAAAGACTTCTCTTTATAGAAAATTATTAATCAATATCAGGCGCGTAGCTCCCTATACGCCAACACGCAGTTGCGTGCACATCGCTTCGGCATGCCAAAAAAAATATTGCAAAATTAAAAAAATACAAATTAAATTTTTAAGGAAACACACATGTTGTCCCTTTTTTAATTTATGAAATGTCATTAAATAACGGCATTTGGTTTCAGAATAGAAGTTTTATTGAAGATCATGCATGACGAAATCGGACAGTGTAACTTGTATCTTTTACAAGATTTGAATTTGTTATACGCAGTCTAACACATGTAGTTTCGGAGCACATTTTACAGAGTACGGTTTATCTGTTTGGAATGAGATGTATCAATCGGCATGAGATTTATCAGAACCCTTCGATATCGTTGAAATTATGCCATGGCGATGTGTTCGACGGACTAACAGAGCAACTCATCCTGCAAACACGCCAAAACAGTATTGGAAAGTCTCATTATATTTTGCGTTTATAGACCATATGAAAATCGAATGCCTATGATAATGGAACTGGAGAGTGGAGTCGCGTCTGGTATTATCAGAAAATCGCTTCTTTGTGTCTTATCTTCTTCCTCCTGTTGTAGGAAATATAACAAACGAACAAATCTCAACATTGTCAGAGACATACGAAACTGACCTGGTATGTAATTTTGACGAATTCAATTGAAAGGTCGCTCGATGGCGAACACGTACACTGGTTTATAACATCTCGCGAGTGCTACCGTGGAGATCTATCAATGTACTACGTCTGTTTAAATCAAATGTACGATCACCAATGAACAATGACAGGTTATCATCGCTAGCATTACTGCATATGCATCGGGATAGTGTGAATATTGCCGACAAATAAATAGAGAAGTTCGTTTCGGCCTAGACTCGAAGAGCAGATTTTTGACAATTTCGAGTAAATTCTGTATTAGAAAAATGTGTAGTTTATGTTTTCAATTAACCATGATTTACTCTATTCAGCAGCTTTATAAATAGTTTCACATTCATAAATTGTTTATAAATTCTAACTACATGAAGCTCCTCTATCAACTGTCCTATAACCGAAAACCGAAAAAAACCATTTTCCTGCATAAAAGGGTCCCAAAATTTTTTCGCCTCGCTCCGCTCGGCGGTTGTTGCTTGCACATCGTTTCTTTCTAGCTACGCCCCTGAATATCTATCATTCCTTGTATAATCCTACTGAACTGAAAACTAACATCCTATGTTTTGGAACTATTACCCTTTAAACAATTTGTAAAAGAACCTCCAAATTTATAAATTTATAAATACATATCTTGCACAATTAAAACACATTAATCATTAAATTTACCTGACATCCCAGGAGACATAACCATTCCAAATCCCATAACCTCATCTACTATCATGTCTGATGGTGACCTATGACCTTGTCTTGGTGTGACCTCTGCTGACCTTTGTCCTTGTCTGGGTGAAATAAATGGAGAGTTGTAACTTTTGTTCCTAGGAGTAACAGGCTCTGAGTCAGATCTTGGAGACAGCTTAGGAGTTATGGTTCCTGATGCTTGAGTTATATTACTCTTGTTTATGTGTCTGTCACTATGAAAAGATTGCTCACTGTGGGGTGGTGAATATTTTAGCTGTGAAATTAATGTCTCTGGCTGTTGTATGATTCCATCCCAATCTAAACGACAATGAGAATTTACAATTTATAAAAAGTTAATGAGTTCATCAAAATAAAAGAGTATTACAGTTCTCATTATTATAGACTAAACAACAGAAAAATTCTGGATAATAAAAAAAAGAATTTCACTATGTATGGCAAGGTATGCATCCTTTCAAAATACGTTTATTTCAGGGATCACTTTTATTTCTTTACTTAACAACAAAAAAACATTTAAACTTAGATTTTTTTTGGTATGTTTAATTTCTATATAGACATTTTTATTGTGTTGTCCATCTCTTACTGGAATGTTGGCACAAAAGAAATACAACAATCAGAGTTTTCATCAGTAGCATTCCTCTAACAGGGATATTTTTTCTTACTTTGGTAAAAAAAAAAAAAACAACTATCAGAGATTTTATGCGGGTATTCCTTACAATTTTGGTTGGGATATTTTTCACTTTTTCTTTCATGAAATCGAATAAATATATGTAGACTGTGATATGAAGCATTGCTTTTCAAACATTACTGTGTTATTTTCATGACCAATGCAGAATTTTATATATCCATACCATGATAATTTCCTGTTGGTCTAGCAGCTCTTGTTGGTGTAGAATGCAAGTGACCTCTAACATCTACTGTTCTAGAATTTGAACTTTCTGTTTTTGTTTTCTTTGGTAATTTAGAATTGACCCTACAATAGATTTCATTCAATTTAATACGATACATACACAAATTTATTGTTTTTTTCTTCATGTTTCTGTTAGATTTGTTTATATCACTTTCTAATAAAAATAAAAGTTCTGGCTGCTTTTTAATAATACAAAAATTGATATAATTTACAGATCAATTCTGAAATGAAATGGCTGCTTGAGCAGATACATAAAAAATAATAAAAAATGCATGAATTTGAATGTTTCTTCTTTTGACATTCTTATTTTGAAATAAAATATGAACCTGTAAAAAAAAACACCTCAAGATGACTAGCATTATGAATAAAGACTTGAACCTGTACTAATACAAATCACACTGTTTCCTACATAAAGCTTCAAATGTGCCAGATTTTTGGTGAAAAACTGCTCTCCTTCTTCCTTGCTAAGTTCACATACTTCTTTTCAATTGATAAACCTCAATATTTTTTTTAATGAATCTCAGTACAAGTCACATGTTTAAATAATCAAAATCATTCAGATGTTTCATGTGTCAGATATAAAAATTCAACTTTTAAGATGTCGATTAAATGTAATTAAATAATGAAAAACAATCTTGTAGTACAGGTAGAAGTAGTTAATACCTTCCTGTTGTTCTTGCATCCTGTTTAACAGATCCAGCATACACTGGGGTACCTTGGAATAGATTATTTGGACCCTTTCTAACAGTCCCTGTAACATTATCTGCAATTCTAGAGACTGCCTCTGGTGTGGTCACTGTAATTAACTTTAAATGATCAGTAGTGGTCATAAGAATGCAAAGCGTCGAATTCAAACAAAAATTGTAATCAATCTAATCATTTCCAAATTAGCTTTTTAAAATATCACTAAGAATGCCTTTTATACTGAACATACAAATTGGATTCATGCTCTGAATTCATGGAATTAGGCTTTGCAATATTTGTATGTTTTAATGTTTTACAAAAAACTGAAAAGTATGTTTTTGATTAATTTGAATGTCTATATATATTTATATACAGTGACACAATATTACTCAAGTGTGATATCAGATGAGGTTTCAAACTTTTCTCACTAATATATCTTTATATCTTAATTCCACTTCATGGTCTGGATTTTTGCAATTTTGGACCTTTTATATTGATAATTTTACTTCTAAATATGTCAATGCTTTTCTATATGGTAATAATCTCCTTCCCTGGACAAGATGTATGATTCTGTAACAACATTTTCCCAAACAATAAATAGCTCCTGTCATACGTATCCTTCAATTGAAATTCTTACTTTTTACTATATCCCTGTGAACCTGTAAGCACTGAAGGGTACATATTGCTTTAATGTATCAGTGTGACTTGAATATCTGAGCATATATTACATTGATAAATTTCTATAAATGTGTATGGAAAGGATGTATGGAATATTATGACCAATGCACTATGTTGTGTATTAAAGGTAGTCAATATCAAGTTTTTGCAATCTTTAACCAAAAACTTAAAGAAGAATGTATCTAAGGACACTAATGCTCCCACTCAAGCTTAGCTTGCTTTTCCATCAAAAGAGCGGTGAAACAAAAGAACAGAGGGATAGATGGTCAAGGGTTACTGGGTAACATTTAATGCCTCCTTTGGCTTGCACTGCTTGCAGCAAGATCATAAAAAAAAAACACTGACAAAAGTCCACAAATCTTTTCTTTATAACTTTGAACTGTTGTGAAACTAACCAACATACTGTGAAAGTACTTTTATTCGTGGGGTACCAATTTTCGTGGATGACTTTATCCACAAATTTAAGTGTCCAACGAAATAAAACAATCCTTGTCCAAATAAAGACCTGTACAGATCGCCATGAAGGTTTAACTACTGATATGATCTAGAGAATATATTGAATCTGAGAACTACAACTGTATGCAGAATAAATGTATATACCCATTTAATCTTTTATCACCTAAACTGTACAACTTTTGATCTTTTAATTTTCATAAAAATATTTTTTTCGATAAAAGTCAGATTTCTGGTATTGATGTGGTAGTATGATAAATTGTTCATTCTATATCCTCTTAGTTCTCGTACATATGGGAAATAATAACTGTATGCTGGACTTTTTGACAATTCAAGATACGTTTATAGCATTTGTTTATAATACTGATTTCTTTAAGTGACATATGTATAAGCTAATTAAAACACCTTTGATGTTCTTTAACCTGTTGATAACTTTATCTTGGGTTAATTAGTGCTGTCACTACGATTTACACGGGTCCATGGTTACTTTGCAATTTCCCTTAATCCAGACTATTTGTAACATTCATTTCTAAAGGCTTCAATTTTTCATTTTTGTTTTTTTGAAAACTAAAATCCACGAATTTAAAATCCCACGAACATGTATGTGTTGCTCAAACTACGAAAATTGATACCCACAAATTAAAGTACTTTCACAGTATTTCAAATCAAGATATTAAATGAACTTGATGTATAGTTTTGGTGTCTGTTTCATTGACATTATGAGTCTTCTTTTATTCCATTTCTTATTTAATCTATATATAAAAAGGCCAAGAGTCCTTGGTGATCAGGAGTGTCTCTTTGTAACACAAGGTGATGACTGCTGTACCCCTATTTTGACAATTTTATCTATTATGTCTGTATGGTTCACGCATTGTTGTGGATATCATGGAGTTTGATGTGACTGTCATACAAGTGAATGGTTTAGTGCTAGGAAACCGGGTTTGGTCCACCATTTTTTACATGCCTGTACCAAGTCAGGACACTGATAGTTGTTGTCCATTCATTTGACATATCTATCGTTTGATTTTGCCATTTGGTTGGGGACTTTCTGTATTGGATTTTCCTCGGAGTTCAGTATTATGTGATTTTGTTTTTTGCAGCTCATTTAGCTTTTAACAACATTAACCTTTGTTCTACAATTTGCTATAATGAATGTTAAAGATAAACATCAGCATGTTTGGATCCTATCACTGTTAAAACAAGACCAATAATGTGCCAAGACCAGTTTTGCTGCATGCAATTAATTAAAGTAACTTGTATACTGAAGTATAACTGATTATTATAAAATCATTCTCATCCAAACATGCTGATGTTTATCATAAAAGCCAAGAAAAGTTTGACGAAGGTTTTCTACACAAAGTTTTTTTAACAGAAGGCTGGACAAATGGACTCAAAAGGTGACTAAACCTGCTCTCAACTTCGATTAATGGGAGTCCTCTAATAAACACTGAAATATGTTCTTTCTCTCATCATAAATAGTCATGACTTTGTACAAATTAAATGTAAAATCATTATGTACATACCATCATCAGGAGAAAGTTTAATTGCAGTGCCCTCTGGTGTGATTTCGGTTGTTTTTCTTGGTGTGAAAGATACAGGTGGAGAAGGTTCCATCAAACCCATACCTACAGACTAATAACAAATATGGTTGACAAATATGACATTCATTCAGAAATGATAATTGAGATAAGATGTATAACCCAAAATTTAGTGCCCTTTAGAGCTTGTTGTTTGGTGTGAGCCAAGGCTCTGTGTTGAAGGCCGTACATTGACCCATAATGGTTTACTTTTTAAAAATTGTTATTTGGATGGAGAGTTGTCTCATTGCACCCATACCAAATCTTCCTATATCTATGTATAGTCTGAATTTATTATCAGTTCATGGCTGTTTCACCAAATAAAGTAATATCTTATACAAAAATAGCATCATAAGATTCAATATTCATTTCTACAAATTAGAGAAATTTCAAAAAACTTCTTATTTTACAGACAGTGATAAATAGGGACATGAGGGAGAAGTGGTATGGTTGATTGCCAATGAGACAACTATCCACCAGAGTTCAAATGACATGGAAGTAAATAATTATAGTCTGACTATATAAATAATGTCCTGTTTTGAATCTGATTATTACAAGTGTTATTTACTTAAGTTTTGTAATAGGAAATCTATAACATAATTTTTGTTAATCATAAGTCATCTAAAATGTAAGATCCATCCAAATAATAATTCTTAATAATAACTATAAATAGAAGATATAAAATTGCTTGTAAACAAAATTGGGAATTCCTCTCCTTGAAATAATTTAATAAAGCAGAAGCCAAAATTCTAAAATTTTATTTGCAAAAAGTTATTAAATTTGTATAAATTGCACAAATCAAAATTATTAAAATTTACAAACATCTTAATTAAAAGAAATGCAGGAGCACTGTCAGTCTCTTCCTACCACAATTTGAACAAAACTTTGAGGACTTACAGTAGTTCGTAAACTCCGTGGAGTACTGGAGATAGTCACTTCCTTATCGATTTTATTCCTGAGATAGTCTATCGATTCCTTGAGCTCAGGCAAGATACTCGCTATTTGCTCCTTTAATGACTGTGTATTGAAAAGATAAGCTGTACTTGTATGTACTTTATCTGTTACTGCTTTCACTTCCTCTGCAAATTTTGGAACACCAGCTGAAAAGGGATGAAATTTTAGTCATGCATAGAACTAATGATGTAGAAAAACACATACATGTATGATGACCTGTGGTTGTTAATTTCTGTGTCATTGTGGTGACTCATTGGCAAGCATACCACTTCTTTTTTTATATTATCTCATGCAAACTAATATTCCTATTGAAAAAAACCACTAATCATATTACATTGATACATTTTGCTAGAACCTGAATGTTTTGCTACAAACAAGTGGCATAATACTTCAATTACCATCAGAAAAAAAGTTTAGTGCAAATATCATGTTTAGATATAAAACTGAGATAATTTTTGGCTGTCAATTCGCCGTTTCAGAATCTAATGTATTCTGGGTCATATTTTCAAAAGCGTACACTCTTGACATTACACCAAAACCTTGATTAGTTTAAAACCTTCAAAACAATTGAAATTCAACCAATAACAGGACGTTATTTTCATTTTGGTGTACAAACAATGAGATTACATATAGTCCTTTATATTCTGAAAAGTCGAATTGAGGATGATGATGGGTAGCTGTTTAGTCAAGTAGCAAATAAATTTTGCCACAATTTACATGTTTGGCCAAAATAGCTATTTTTTTTGTTTCAGTAATTGTGTTTCTTATATCATAAATATTTATTCACTATTATTCAGAAAATTCAAGAAGGTATATCATAAGACATGGTTTAGCACCCGCAAAGTGGAAAGGGATTAATATAAGTTGCAAAACTTGTTTCCCAATCCACTAAAAATAAATATGTTTAAACTAAAACCAAGTTCAAACACATTGCTTTCATCTGACAGACTACTTGATTAGATTTTGACAAATATGCACATTAACTCACCTTGATGTATTTTTTCTATATACAAATGAAGACATAAATTCCATAGCTGTATTATACTAACAAGGTTAAGCTTCCCATGATGGAAGTTACTGTCTACATGTCTCTGGAATATACAAAATACTTCTATCATTGCAAAACATAAATAAATAAATATCTAAAGAGTCACTTAACAGACAAAAATTAACAGTGTTAGAAATTAAAAAAACAGCTGCACCAGGAGTGGACAGTGTGCCAATATGCTACATATTTAGGAAATTGTTGCATAATTAAAATTGACTACTGTAAATTCAGAAATTGTTGTGTGCATTTATTATTGCAATTTTGTCATTTTAGACTCAAATGAGATTTAAATCTTTACGATTTTGAGAAAAATGCTGTTTAATTCATATAAAATATTTCAAAATGCAAGTTTAGATTATTGAGTTTACAACTTTGTCACATTTTCACAATAATAAAAACCTGGCTATTATTTCTTAATTGAAAATATATAAAAGACTTTCAATCGCATGTAAATACTATTCATTATGGCATTATGAGAATCACTGTGTACCATTAAATTCATATTGTTTTATTGAAATTTAATTTCAACCTCTATCATTTCTTGGATATAAATGTTTTATTATATTCATATTTATACTTGCTATTTAATACTAATCACACTTTTCTTACTTTCGTACATTAATAAGTTTATTTTAACACACTCTTTATTTTATTGAAATGACCTCCTATATATTGATCCAGACAAACTGTATAGAGAAAACAGCTGTTTCTGCATATAAGCTGTTTTCCTGAAGAAGTTATTTATTATTTACATGTTCAAGGTAGTGATAATGTTGTTGCTAGTAGGACTGTATGGGTTTCTACAGTGTGATTGTCTTTTTCCAAAAATGCTCTAGATAGGCAAAGGGAGTTTGGCTTAATCAAATCCAATTTTACGCCTGTACTAGACCAGACTACCTGGACTGTAGGTTGTTTTGTTTTTGTTTGTACATCTGTTTTCTTGGAAATGAAGTCTGTTGTCTGGTAATTCCTATTCTCCTTTTTTATGTGATAAATGCACTGCCTGGTTGTACTTGAAGTCTTTATTTATCAGCATTCCATACTTATTAGGGATATTAAATATGGTGATCAGATCAAACAACAAAATTAATATATATGCTACACAAGGCTCACAATAATACATCATTTAAAGCATCATTTTCTACATTTTCTCCTCTGCCACCGGATCACTATCCCTATGTTTAGCTTTCTGCGACTTTTGTCACAGGCTCAACAATAAATGGGCGATTTGCATTATTTATACCTTTCTTATTTCGTCTTCACATTCTGTCAGTAATAGATCAGGAACTTTAATGTTGACATCAGAAGCATTAATTTTACATTTGTTCATTGTTTTATCTACTATAGACTCTATAACTTCCCTCTCTGCTGCCTCTCTGATACAGAAATCGTCAAACTGCTTCCATAAGTCACGGACCTATTCAAAATAAATATATTTTGTTCATATGTAAATATCTTTTAACCATATAAATTTATTCTTTTAAAAAAATTAGTACTGAAATTACTTTAAACATTGCTTTTTTATCAAAAGAGTGAATTATCAATCATAAACAGCTCACTTTAACATATCCTAGAATTCAATTCACTTTTCTTCATAAATATCTGAATCTGAAAAACATTTGAAATATATGCTAACTAATATGTATTTACAATAAACGATATTTCACCAAAGAGCAAATCCATAAAGTTACCTCTTGAACTCTCTGAGCTCTCTTAATTGACTGAGGATCAAAATCATATTCATATGCATTTGTTGAACGCCTTTTCCTAACCATGGGACTGCAACAGAATAACATGAAATTAGTCAAAAACACTTTCAAGAGCATACAAATAACACAAGATTAAGTAATAAATATATGTGTAAAATCATTTTACATCTGTTTACATTTATTCTAAATTTGATTCATCTTGAGTATAACGATGTTACTTATATTCAACTGAAACAAAGTTATTTTTAGTCAATTTGGTTTTATAATATGATTTTTTTTAGCATAATTTCAATATCTAATATAAATAAAAGCATATATTTTTTGATAAATTGCCTAACATGTACATGTAGATGCATAAGATGTTCAACATGTTGACTTCAATACATAATGTTTGTCAGCATTTTAAATTAGTGATTAGGTCTGGAAACTATACTTAGCAATCTGGTCCCTCTCAGGTTTTGATTGCATTAATTCAATCTTTACCCCAAATATCTATTTCCCTAGTATCAAAAAAGCTTAATTTTAATCTCAATAGGACACTGATTAATCACTTGCATGCATAACAGTGGTAATTGTATGCACTACAAAATGGTAAAAAGCAATTACTACATACCTCCCTCTTTCTGCTCCTCTCTCAGTAGTTTTCTGTATCTCTTCCCTAATCTTGTGGTCTTTTTCTCTAGCCAATTTCGATAGCTTCCTATAATCTTTTACCAGCTCACTAAAAGAAATAAACTGATGTATACACATCTTAAAAAGATATACATGTGTTCATGAAAATCAGTATTCTTATAATAATATATGTGTTAATGAAAATCAGTATTCTCATGATAATATATGTGTCAATGAAAATAAATGTTTTCATGATCATTTATGTGGTAATGTGCAAATTGATTACCGACTCAATTAGATATGTATTGCAGGGGTGGTTTGCAGGATAATGTACAAAAATAGAGCATTATTACCCTTAACAATGTTTTTAATATCTTAACAGATTTTCAATTATGAATGAAACATTCAAATTAGCATCTAAATGTGTCTTTATACACTTTCTGTATCACTTGAAATGAGTTTTGTATTGTCCATAAAACTTCTGTTTATTACTAATCTGTTCAAATATGGTAATGAATGAGTACATCCATACATAATAAAATAGACTTTCATTTCTATATTTAACATAAATCTCAAACAGGTGAAAAATAATGTATTCTAACATGACGTCCTTCAAACGCTTTGAGTACACACCCGTGGTAAAATATGAATATATTGCATTGGCTGTTCCGATCGTACTCCCACTTCATATGTTTTTTTCACGAATGAAGTACCCGACGTCATAGAATGATGACGTTATAATTTAAGCATTTTACGGGAAAATACACGCTTCTGATACCGAAAATCATCACAACAAGGAAACGTCAACAAACGATGCTAAAATGTGGTATAAGCCCATTTTTTTTATACATAGAAGACATATAAGTTAATTATCATTAGAATTCATCCAAATCTATCTAAATAAGTTTTGTGAATAGTTTGAGCATGTCACTTTTTCTGTTTGCTCCGTTCTTTTACGCCAATCTAAAAGTGCGTTAATTTATGAGAACGGCAAATAATGGCCTCCACCTGGAGCGCTTCGATCCAAAACAATTGCCGTATTTGTCCTATTAGAATCGAAATGATTCATGGGGGCTTGAATATATCTAGATTTTACCACGGGTTGTCCCTTTATGCCGATATTTTACCCCTCGCTATCGCTCAGGGTAAAATATGTGTCATAAAGGGCCAACCCGTGGTAAAATAACGATATATTCAAGCCCCCATGAATTATTTCTTAATTAAACAATTATACTATCATGACTATTCAGCAACAGTTAATAAAAAAAAATATGTCACAATAAAAAATTAAGAAATTATACTAAAATATTTATGACTGGATATTTTTCCTTGTAAAACTTTTGATGAAATTGAAAATGAATTGCAGAATTTTAGGTCTAAAAATTTATTCTTACTTGGAATATTCTTTCCATTCCCTATTCAGCGCCAGTATAATTTGAGATTCCTCCAATAAATGTTTCCTGTTCCTAACAATGGAACATTGGACAGAATTCCCTACAGCTTCACCAAGGGAGGCTGTTTGCTGTGTTAATTCTGGGTAACGCAGATGGTCTTTATCTTTACCCCCTAGAAAAAAAAAATCAAAGATTAAAACATTGTAATCTGAAAGAGTACAACAACTTATAACAAGTTACAGTCACATAGAAATTGAATGAGGCATTCCAAAAGTTTTATTTCAGTATAAACCATAACATCAATGACATCAAATTGTCATGTGACAACATTGAAACAATGCATAAAAAATCAATTAAACCTGTTATTTTATGAAAGTAGCTAAAAAAACATAATTATAAGAATTGAATGCTTCATTCCGTAATGTTATAAGGTTGTAAAGCTTTGAATGGAAGACATTGTCTCAGGATAGATCACTTCTGGTAGACAATAATTAAGGAAAAATACACTCCTGTCTATACATATAAATGTAATTGAATATATTTCAACATAAATATTTGAGGTAACCTAAAAAAAACTACTGTGAACAGACTTACCTGTGCGGTTTGGGATTTTTAATTTTTTTTTAGATATATAAAAGTTCAATTTATTTTGCATATCTGAAAGATAAAATCATTTTTGGGGAAGATCTGGATTCAAAATATTTTTTCTGTCCTATGCTTGAACAGATTTTTTATTCATTAATTTGGGTATCAGAATATTTTTTTTTTGGAAAAATACCATTACCCCTCCTGCCTTTTCAAGTTCAATGATTGTTTCCTAAACATTTTCCTTCTGAACTTTTAATTTTCTTTTAGACATAAACAATATTTTAATGTAGCCTAGGACATTCGTTCTGAACATGCATGAACTATTTGCCACTGGACGTTAAACAACCAACAACTAATCAATATATAGGACATTGTCTTAGTATAAAGCTGGCAATTAGGGTTGCACCTTCCTCATATTAAAATTAAAACATTAGGCATTGAAATGATACAAACCCATTCTTTCAATATCCTGTTGCAGAACATATCTGGAAAAATGAAGTAACAACTGGATAAATTTATCTCCACCAGGTGACAGGAACAGGGATCCAGTTATCCGGGGTAAATGGGAGTCAGGTTCATTCTGAAACATGTGAAATACTTATGATACTTCCAACCTCATATCTTGAGTAAATACGTTTTCATCGAAAAAAACCTTTTCAGGGAACACAAACTAAGGCTTCAAAAGATTTTCAAGGATTGACAAGCTGACTGCCTCTCATAATTATCCCATATGTTAGCAAACAATTAACAGTCCAGTTCATAAAATTGTGGTGGCACTTGAAAAATTACGATTATAAAAAAAAGACAGGAAACATTTAGATACACATATCAATTTACTTATTGTAAGAACTAAAGATCTATTTTGACTGCCTTAGCACATGTTAATAGTTGATGGAGGTTGGGTCTATATGTGTTGATCTGTGTTTGATTGGACAGTACTGGAATGGATTGTTTTAAAGAAGTTCAGTCAAGGCATATGATATGTCAAATAAATTTATGAGCAGTCACTTATTTTTGTATTCTTAAACACTGCACTACTTATAATGACCCTGCTATATCAATACCAGAGTATTTGTATGTATGTATACCTTTGATATATTATTCAACCAGTTATTACAAGTCCTTCTGTACTGAGCTTCTTGTTGCTTGTCAATTATGGGCCAACAATGTCTAAAGTAAACACAAAATTAAATCAAAAACATCATTCTATTAAAGATAAAACTATACATTAATTATTTGCAAATATTAAAGTTTAAAACACATATTTATCATTTTCTTACATTCCTCAAACACATGTTTAAGAAAAGAAACTAGTAGGTGGCTATTTTTATAAGTTATTTTCATGGCAATTGAAACAGTCTTAATTTTCAATTTATAGCAAAGTTCCATCAAAATCGCAACTCTGTGCTAAATGAATGATATTTGTCACTGGACATTGAACACTCATTCATCATGATTTTCTTTATTATTTTATGAAATCTCATTTTTTGTTTTGAAGTATATATTTACCTGAACTCTTCTCTGCACATGACTGGGTTTAATTTCTCAAACAGGAAATGTAAAACAACTTCACTGCCCCTCTTATTTGGCAAATCAAACATGTTTCTGTAAAATAAAAAGTAGAAATCAGTATTTAACATGACCAAAAACTTTTTTTTATGATACATTACGATATAATTTTTCAATGTCTAATTGCAAATTTTACTACATTTTCAAGGTTTATTGATAGACTTTCTTTAATGGTTTAAAATACTATTATGGATATATCTACAACTAGTTTAGTTATGTTGGCTTCAATGTCTTGCACATTGTTTAAGTAAATGTATCTGTATTATCTCCATTCTTATGTCTAATTTCTTTCTAAAAATTAAGAAGCAATACATTGGAAGTCTTGCAAAAACATAATACCATTTTCCCCAAAATTTGAACAAAATTCCATACAAGTTACTCTTCTCCCACCATTCTCAGTAGGGGATCCAGAAATTTCTGTAAGAGGGGGGCCACTCCAGTCATGCCTCAGTGACTCCCTATGTAATCAACCAAATGTTTCCCAAAACTAGATATACATTTTTGTATTCTATACTTAAAATTTTAAATACATGTGCATACTTATTAAAGGGAATTTTGTTGTCTTGTCCTTCTGCAGCTGCATCAAATCCCAGCACTTGCAGATTGGTGAAGAAAATCTGCTTCATGTCAAGTGGATCACCCATCATTGCAATTGGTCAACTAACAGCTCTGAAAAATCCAACACAAAAAACATGAAATTTTAATAAATGTTTTAAGAGCTAGCAACAATTAATAAACAGCTATGCCATAAGCATGACGAGTACTTGATACTCCCATCAATTTTGTAAAGAATAAAGTTCAATAACTTCTCAATGTCATATAAGATACTCGTGAAAAACTAAAGGGAGGTTATCTAAATAGATATAAACCAGTCATCAAAGTTTCATGATAGCTGCTCAAAGCATAGACCGAAAACTGTAAAATCCACACTTTATCACAAATAAAATCACATAACTCTGATAACGTAAAATCGAAAATAAATGAAAATTGAAGGAGCTCATGTCAACATGGTCAATAGATTAGATATAAAAAATTCACCAGTTTTATGAAAACTGCTGAAAGCATTTTTGAGTTATTGTCTAAAAATTGGAAAATCCCTCCTTTTTAAATGAATAAAATCCAATAACTTGAAAAAGTAAAAATCTAAAATCTATAAAAATAAATTAGATATAAACAATTCAATTCATGAAAGTTTCTTGCAAATTGCATACCTGCCAACTTTTGAAAATGCCCATGGGGGTTTTAGCATGCGACAACAATTTCAAAGTTTAAAATTCTTTGCGACGACTGTTTTGCGCGTGCTGTTTTGTAGTCTAGAAAAAGAGTCATATTTGCATGATTTATAAGATGAGCTTACATCCCTTTTATTTAAGTTTATTTACATGATACTAGTTATTATATCAGCAGAAAATATGAACATGTAGCTGTAAGACCAGGAATTATTTTCATGTGCAAGGATACTAAATAGTCATGATAGTTGTTGACTTTTCCAATTAAAAATTATACACAAAGAAGGACCTTTATCAGGTTGGGAACAACACATAGGGATCCCCCCCTCAATGTTAGGACATTACAAACCACTTTTTAAGTACAAATGAGCACACATTCATATTATTTGAAGACACTTTTCCCAAAGAAATATACATCTTATGATCTATCTGGTATTATATGGTCAACACATGTCAAAGAATTTTGATATGTTCTTGTCCTTATATCTTCTTTATTACCGTTATTCAAAATAATAGGACTCTTCATTTAGAAAAGCTGTTCCAAATATAATGTCAGAATTTCCCATTTTTAAGTTAATAAATCTACATTTTTCTATTTTATTTTTTACAAGAGTGACCCCTTGACTAAGGGTAGTCCCTCATTTAAGGGATTCCTCATGTTAATGTGGGTTGGGGTTTAGGGGGGGGGGGGGGGGGCTTGTGAAAAATAATGAATAGTACATTATACTTTAAATGAATGAATACATAAATAAATTATGTTACAGCAAGTGTACATGTAATGTCAATAAATTAGTGAATAAACTATTATTTATTATATTCATGGTAGTACTGCATCATTGAAGTTTGTCAATCAGCCATGCTTTTATTCTTATTCTGTGTAAGAACCTCCTTGCAGTTGAAAAACGTTTTTACAATTCTGACCAACAAACAGAGGATCGATAATACAACACAAGTTCAATATCTAGCATGTTAAAACAATCTTGAGAGAAAACGTTTTTGATTGGCTGATTAATTTGATCGAGAGAAACACACAATTTGATTGGCTGAACACGATTTTCCTCCATTGGACACAGTTCAAAATCGGGAACAACAATATTTTTTTCGTGTAGATTTTCACCAAATTGTGTTTTAGAGGGTTTTTCAGGAACACGATCGTACAATCGTGGCAAAGGGTCAAAATCGTGTAGTACACGCCTAAATCGTGAAATTTGGCAGGTCTGAAATTGGTGACATTTTTTTTTAGTTATTGTCAGAAAACTGGAAAATCACAAATAAGCTTCTGCCCAAGTTTGGTAGAAAAACAAGGTTAGTTCAAGAAAGTAATTAAAATTTTAAAAATTTAACCACAGAGTGAATGTTATGATTCCTGGAAGCAAAACTAAGTCTGTTTATAAATAAAATACGAAAAAAAAAGGATTTTTTTCTTAGAACATTTACTTCTGGACATGATTTTATGATCACAAACAAGCTTCTGTCCAAGTTTGGTAGAAATCCAGGATAATTCAAGAAAGTTAGATTTAATATCAGCCAAATAATTTAAGCACTGTTACACTTAAATACAATGAATAATAAAAATGTTTAGTAATGTTTCTTGGGAGCAAAACTAAGTCCATTAAATAAGTAAAATATCTTCTTCTGGATACTATCTTACTCATGTCTTATGATCACACAAAATTTTCTAGTTTAAGAAAGTTATTAAATTTTTTAAAAACTTTAACCACTTTATCTACAGAGTGAATGTAATGTTTTCTGGCAGAAAAACTAAGTCCATATACATGTACATGTATAAGAAAAATACAGGAAAAAAATATTTTTTTTTACAAAATTTACTTCTGAATACTATCTTATGGTCATAAACAAGCTTTTGTCCAAAGTTGGTGGAAATCCTGGATAGTTAAAGAAATTTATTAAATTTTTTAAAACTTTATCCACGTACAATGACAGAATGACATAATGTTGATGCCACCCCCACCACCACTGGAATTTAGGATCGCTATGTCTCGCTTTTTTGACATAAGTCCAAGGCTCATCAAAAATGGATTATTAATGAGAAATGTATGATATAAATCGTAGCTTTAGCCTCATAGTACTACATGTATAATACACCACCGACACTAGACACTCTGTCAATAGGAATAAAATATTGGCAACGGGAAGAAAATGTTGTACCTACTTTGTATATATATATATCTATACGTCGTACTTTGTATATATATATATATACGTCGTACGATGTAAATATATATATTCAAAGAAAGCTTTTTAATATATATGGTGGACAGGATGTGTAGTTCTGTGAATACACCTTATCGCTATTTATAAATCTGCACTGGTTGACTAGAGAATTCTAACCTATGCCACAGGGGCTTGTTTAGTGGGTCAGACAAGGTTTTACTGTCAATGGCTATCGCTATCCTATATAAAATACAAGGTGTATGTTTCCTCATGTACAAAACAGGGAATAACTATATAAACAAAAGGCTGGTCTATTTGTTAGTTGTTTTTGATAAATTATAACTATATTCGTATTACACAATCATGGAGAAGGTTCATAGACCTTCAAACATCCTCATTGGTAAAACAAGCACAAAAGTAAGCAGATTAGAAAGTTGAGAATTTTGAATGTCGACAAAAGCACCTGCTTATGCTGCATACGGATTTGCATTTCGTGATTTAAATGACTTAGCTATTTACCTTACTCTTTTATCTTCATAAGAATGAAATAAATTGATTAACTTTTATCCTGTTGTCATGTTTAAATTCAACATTAAAGCAGGTAGTCTTTCGAACGAGCCGCCACAAAAGTGACCGGAAGTAACAATGTAACACGATTTGATGCACGCCATGTAAAATAAATAACATTGTTTTCATTCATATTTCTGTATAATATTAAATTTAATTCAAATGTTAAAATTTTGAATTCAGGTTGTCATTAAATTATTATATATCTTTTATTTAGAGTCTATAGTTTTTTTATAGTTTTTTTGTGGACTGTGTATAGTGTCAATAGAAACATGTAAACAATCATCAAATGAGAGACTGATCCATCCATGAACCTGTCTTTCTTAGTGTCTGTCTGATTTAGCAGATCTATCTTGGAATGGAAGGTGCAATATTATGTCCGGGCTAAAGAGATAAATCCACACAAGTTGTTTTTATATGAAAGAAAAAAAACAAAATAAAGATCATGATTAAACATTCCAAAATTTAAAAAAAAATGGTCACTATACATCAGTGTGAATCCTTAACTTATGCATTAATTCCAGGGGGGTTCCTAACCCAGGACAAAGGAGATGTTCCAATTACATGTTCCCATTCAAATGCAGTGATTGTCAAAAAAAAGGGGGGGGTTCCAACCCCCCCTCTGGATCGGTATCAGGTCCGTTCGCGCCCAATACACTTTTGCACCTCGCACGTTTGCACCCAAGATCTGTTCGCACTCTACACGTTCACACCCAATATTAGTTCGAATTCCAGATTCAGATTGTTGTTTTAAATTTCTTAGGTTTAAATACTGAATGTATTTATTTAGCTTGGTATAAGAAAAACATTGAAGATTTTAAATGAAAAATACAACAGATAATTGTTTTTAACAGCTTGGTCCCTTTGATCTGAAACAATGAAACAATAAAATATAACCAAAACATGATAAAATTTATTCAACACACTAAAAAAAAACGTAGTCAGAATCTCACTTTATTTTAAAACAAGTCAATGATTAAAAACAAAGTTATAGCGATACACTTACCAAAACATGATTAAGAGTTATTCAACATGCGACAAAATAAAACGTTGACAGAATCCCACTTTATTTAGAAAGGATTGTTATTTTTTTTAACAATACACTTTCCAAAACTTAAATACTGTGAAAGTACTTTAATTCGTGGGTATCAATTTTCGTGGTTTGAGCAATATTTACATGTTCGTGGGTTTTTAAATTCGTGGATTTTAGTTTTTAAAATAAAACATAATGGAAAAATTAAAGCCTTCAGAAACGAAGGTTACAAATAGTCTGGATCTCAGGTCTGGATTGAAGTAAATTGCAAAGTAAACTTTGACCCGTGTAAATTGTAGTGATAACACTTATTAATAGTTATCAAAGGTACCAGGATTATAATTTAATACGCCAGACACGCGTTTTGTCTACATAAGACTCATCAGTGACGCTCAGATCAAAACAGTTAAAAAGCCAAACAAATACAAAATTGAAGAGCATTTAGGACCCAAAAATTCCAAAAAGTTGTGCCAAATCATATAGTCATTATTATAAACCCATGATAAAGAGTGATCAACAGATTATAAACCATCAAAGGTGTTAATTAGGCCATAAACATGTCACATAAAGAAAACAGTAACATAAACAAATTGAAATGCTATTAACGTATCTTGAGTTGTCAAATAATTCTTATCAAAATCAAGCCCAGCATGAAACTATTATTACCAATATGTACGAGAATGATGATGAAGTAAAATGAACACTTTATCATACTCGCATAGCAATACCGGAAATCTGACTTTCATCGATCAAAAATATTTTTTATGCGAATTAAAAGATCAAAAGTTGTACAATTTAGACTTAAATATTAAATGGGTAATCCTGCATGCGATTGTAGTTCTGTGACTGCTATGAACGTATTCTCAGATTTGGCGTTATTCAATATATTCTCTAGATCATATCAGTAGTCAAACCTACCCATGGTTATTTTTCCATGGCTTGATTTGGACAATGGTTGTTTTATTTTGTTGGACACTTAAATTCGTGGATTAAGTCATCCACAAAAACCACGAAAATTGGTACCCCACAAATAAAAGTACTTTCACAGTAATAATAATGCTGTCTCACTTTGTAATGAGACAATGACAACAAGTATACTTATAGAAATATACTTACCAAACCTTGATTACAAAGTTATTAAACACAAAACCAATAAAAATTGGGCGCGAACATGTAGTGTGCGAACAGACTTTGGGTGGGAATATGTAGGGTGCGAAAGTGAAAGGAGGCAAACATGAGTGGGTGCAAACGTGAATGGGCGCGAACGGACCCGGATTCCTCTGGATCCGCGCCTGAATTCAAATTGCATGCCCTTTGCTAGTCCAAGTATTTATGATGTCTTGAAAGGATCTATCCTTAACTTTATTTATACATCACTAATGCACAAAAAAGAGGGTGGTACTTTAAAAGGGGGGATACTGAACACTGAAACATATGAAATAAAAATAGCAAAATCATTTCACAAAAACTAAAAATCGGGGAAAAAAGAAGCAGGGGAAATAAAATCGTAAAGATTAAGATAAAGTACCAGCCGTTCTAGGAGATCATGCATGTATTATTTATAATGGACATGAAGACCTTGTGGTCACCTTTTTATCGCCCGCTACTTGCATCTTACATTGTATTTGGAAAAAATGTTCGTCTGTTATTCATAGTAATTTGATGGACTTCATTAATACCATACTTATTGCAAAAGTAGAATGTTAACAATATACATCAATTTCTATTAGATTACGCAAGTTTCTGAAGGATTATAACACACTGACTTTTTAATCAAATCCAAGACATGCAAGAGAAATTAAGAGCACCAACAGGAAACAAGGAGAAAATAAAGACAGGAAAACACGAAGGACAAAAATCAAGCCAAACATGAGAAAACAAGAAATTTAAAAAATATTAAAACATGAAAATACATGAAATAAAAAGGCTGAAAACGTTACATGAAAATAACCCTTAACACACTCATAAATATGTGAAAAACATGAGAATAGGATTACATTTTTTACACTTTGATTGATTTGTTGTTATTTATGGCCCTACAACAAAGTAAAAAATAGCTAAAATCCAGGTGTATGCTATTTTTTTGTCTGATTTGAGGTTATATCATAAATGTGTGGCTTTCACACTTTTAATTGAAACACTATTTTCAAACATGTTTTAGAATAATAATGTAAATATGACATACTTGTTACTTGGATGAATAGTTGTCTCATTGGCACTCATACCACATCTTCCTATATCTATGACATATTTATGAAAACTTTCAGACCTTTATCAAATTATTCATTGTTCTTTTTTTATTTTATAATAGATGGAAGAATAACAAAAGTTTTACTGAAGACAAGAAGTGGTGAATTTGACTTGGAGAGTATTCATTCTTTAAATTTAAGAGAACTAGGTAAGACAGCGATAACAACTTAGAAAAGAACACCATGTGATGATCCAAAGAAGGAATACAATTGTACATTAAAGCATGAACCAGTATATTTTATACTAAAGATTTTCTTTTTTTTATATAATCTTTTACATCTTTTTTTTATCAACTGACACATGATCCTTGGTTTTTATAAATATTCACATAAAAGGTCAATGAAATTAAACGTTTGAGATGTTTGTACTGGATAGTTACACTAATACAATGTAGTCCACTGGCAATAAACATTTAACAATATCAAACAGTACATTTATTTTTTGGATTAATATTTGGTATTTAGACAGCAATTGAACAACACAAGTTAACCAAAATAAACATTGAGAGTTCACAATACATTCTTTAATTATAAAGGAACCACATCACATGAAAAACTCCTGATGACATCACCATCATCTACTTTGGCCTTACTGTTTATCTTCTTTTGTAGGCATTTCAGATTTAGGTTGCATAAGTGAATGTGCATCACTTGAACGACTTAATTTGGCCAGAAATGACATATCAAAACTGACCAAATTGGCAGGACTGAACAACCTTACACAGTTAAACTTGTCTGCTAATAGGATTGTCTCCCTTGGTGAGTAGAACTAAAAACATAACACCAGGTTCACAAAGCTAAGTTTACTTAATACAATGTGTTTTTAAATTTTCTTTCATGGTCTGCTACTTGATTTTACTTATAAATGGCATGACCACTCTGTTATATGCTGCTGAATTCATTGGGGGAATATACCTACTCTTATGGAGCACTTGATATCCATTCAGATACAATAATGTTCTCCTTCATCAGACAATGTCTTTGTTATAACAAAAATAAGCATTCAACACATACCGAAGCTTCCTGAATATTTTCTCTGAAGCTGTCAAATAGTACTAAGGTTAAACCTGTTTTTCTTAATAATAAAAAAAACACCAAAAACCCATAACATTACAGTCACATGACATCTATTACTATTACTATAAATTTAGAAATTATTGCAAGGTTTTTATTAATGCAAAAAATGCGACTGAGTTGTAAACGCAATAGTTTAAACTTGCATTTTGAAATATTTTATATGAACTAAACAGGATGACAAATTGCAATAATTAATGCAGGCAATAATTTCTGAATTTACAGTATCTGATAGACAGATTCATAAATGTATTACATTATGAGAACTGTTTTTTAAATTTCTGATTTATCTGAATGTTATTTAAACTGATTCTGATACAGCACAACATGTTTTACGATGATGGAATGAAGATTTGTGTATTGGTCAATTAAGACTGTAAAATCACAAATTCCTGTTTCAAGCGTGTTCAAACAAAAAGCAATTGATAGATTCACAATGTTTAAAGGCTAAGTCATATCATTTATAAATGGTGTTTAAGTATAGAAAGAAAATTATTAAATTTGAAAAATATAATATTACTTTGGAGACAAATGGGAAAAATCATCATTTCTTTACTAACCAAACAACATAAAATTGAGAATGGAAATACGGAATGTGTCAAAGCAACAACAACCTAACCATAGAGCAGACAACAGCTGAAGGCCACCAATGTATACATGAATATCTCAGATTATATGATTGTTACCTCTCTGCAATCTTTCATTAAAATGTAAATAAAGTTGCAGAATCTAAACCTGCACTTTTTAGATAGGTAAACATAAACAAAGAATACAATGTGGTAGTATAGGGGTCAGGGTTTATATATATATATACCTGTATGTGAATGTTTTTTCTTTTCAGAAGGACTACAGGCACTAGACAGTTTGCAACATTTGAATCTTGTTGGAAATTTAATTGGCAGGTAATTTTCTTTTTTTTTAAAACATATTAATACTTTTTTTCATTAAAGCGCAGGAAAGCGTCAAAACAAATGTTTTAAATAGCATTCCAAGGCGTCATAATTATTTGGACTACAAGTTACGTAATTATACATTGTCAGGCAATCTTCAACCTTTTTCCTCTTGATAGCATTGAATTATATCTAAAATTTTATAAATTTCTTTATTGACCAATGACAGATTATGTTATGCTTCTTGCCAAGAAAGTCAAACTTTTCTCATTTATTCATTAATATATCAAACCACTAAATCTTGATTGAACAAACTTCTCTTAATTGTGACAAGGGAGGTAATTCTGTATTTACAACAAACTTTTCTTATTTATTCAATAAAATATCAAACCACTAAATCTTGATTGTACAAACTTCTCTTAATTGTGACAAGGGAGGTAATTCTGTATTTATACTAAACTTTTCTCATTTATGCAATTAATATTATATATCAAACCACTAAATCTTGATTGTACAAACTTCTCTTAATTGTGATAAGGGAGATAATTCTGTATTTACAACAAACTTTTCTCATTCATACAATAAAATATCAAACCACTTAATCTTGATTGTACAAACTTCTTTTACTGTAATTGTGACACGGGAGATAATTCTGTATTTACAACAAACTTTTCTCATTAATGCAATAAAATATCAAACCACTAAATATTGATTGTACAAACTTATCTTAATTGTGACAAGGGAGATAATTCTGTATTTACAACAAACTTTTCTCATTTATGAAATAATATATCAAACCACTAAATCTTGATTGAACAAACTTCTCTTAATTGTGACAAGGGAGGTAATTCTGTATTTACAACAAACTTTTCTTATTTATTCAATAAAATATCAAACCACTAAATCTTGATTGTACAAACTTCTCTTAATTGTGACAAGGGAGGTAATTCTGTATTTATAATAAACTTTTCTCATTTATGCAATTAATATTATATATCAAACCACTAAATCTTGATTGTACAAACTTCTCTTAATTGTGATAAGGGAGGTTATTCTGTATTTACAACAAACTTTTCTCATTCATGCAATAAAATATCAAACCACTTAATCTTGATTGTACAAACTTCTTTTACTGTAATTGTGACAAGGGAGATAATTCTGTATTTACAACAAACTTTTCTCATTTATGCAATAAAATATCAAACCACTAAATATTGATTGTACAAACTTATCTTAATTGTGACAAGGGAGATAATTCTGTATTTACAACAAACTTTTCTCATTTATGCAATAATATATCAAACCACTTTTTATGATTGCAAAATCTTCTTAATTGTGACAAGGGAGATAATTCTGTATTTACCACAAACTTTTCTCATTTATGCAATAATATATCAAACCACTAAATCTTGATTGCAAAAACTTCTTAATTGTGACAAGGGAAGTAATTCTGTATTTACAACAAATTTTGTTTTCCTAAATTTTTTTGTTTATACATGAAGTGTTGTATGTAAGAAGAAAATTTAAAAAACACTAAAAGACAGTCATGAGGTTTGTTTACACACTATACAAATAAGTTCAATGTGTTGGTAAACTCTTGGATTTACTGTTGCAAGAATACAATAATTTAGATTTTAATTTTATAAAAACGGGTTCAGAAACGTAGAATATCTGTTAGACATCACACCATTATGTATGGACATTTTATTGAAATAGATTAATAATGTGATGTCTTTAAAGGCTGTTAATCATACTTGTAGTATTGCAATTAAATCCTGGCCTAATGGATATTACATGGTCAATTGTGCTATAGATCCTGAATGTTTACATTCAGAAATTGTATTGCAATGGTATGAAGAAATTATATCAAACTCTTAGCGACCATGATAATTTAGATTTTCAATATCTGTTTGAACAGGAATGAAGTTTTTTTTTTTCAATATATCTATACAACATAAAAAAGAAGATGTGGTATGATTGCCAATGAACTGTCCACAAATGACCAAAATGACACAGACATAAACAACTATAGGTCATTGTATGGCCTTCAACAATGAGCAAAGCCCATACCATATAGTCAGCTGTAAAAGGCCCTGATGTATGTAATGTTTGTAAACTTATTGTCCTTATTTTTTCAGCATCGATAGTTTAAGATGTCTTACTGGACTAGACAAACTGAAAACCCTGAGACTGTGTGATAGAACTCATGATTTGTCTAATCCTGTATGTATGAACAGGAATTACAGAACAGACATGATCAGCATGTTCCCAAACCTGGAATGGCTTGATGGTAATGTAGAATCATATAAATGTACAGTAACAATAGAAAAACATAAATAGCATTTTCATAATTAAATTATCATTGATGCACTGATGTTTGATTTAATTTTTGGTGAACAGGATAAAATATCAAAGGATTAATGACCATCACAAATAAAACTAAACTGTACACCAGATAGCATCAACCACAAAAGACAAATAATAACAAACAACACATGTTCCAGAAAGCCTGACTTGGTGATGGGGATTACACAAGTCTAATGAGCACATGAAGACTCCTAGCCTATCCAGACGATGTATTAGGGGGTGGGGGGTCTTCATTTGAAGATCCTTTTATTTTTTGGACTTTTTCTTCCTTCTTATTGATTTCTGACAATTGTTCTCTATTCTTTATAGTTCTTCACACCTTAAATCTTTTTTTATAAAATTTTTTGGGACCCATTTTGAGACAAGAAAAATATGCATGTCATTTTATTATGCTGAATTAAAAGTAGTACCGGTACAATGAACTTCTTATACAAAATTACCTACAATTAATTTTCATCTGTTGAATGTAGACATAAACCAAGAGTCTAATTTAAAAATATCAAAATTCAAATTCTTTATTAACTTTGAGCCTTATGGCTCATCAGTATATCTATGAAACAAGTTCATGTAGTTGAAATTCTTAAAAATCTTTCAAAATACAATTTTTATTTAAATGTGCAAAAGTCTATATTTTTATTCACTGATAGTCATTTTTATTTGTTATTTATTGAAAGTTTTTATTTTTTATAGAATTTTAAAAATTACATTTCAATGTTTTTTTAGGTGAAAAATTGATAGGAAGAGGTAGTGAAGTCTTTCAGCTGTGTCAGAAGATAGAAGAGGCTCTTGAAGGTTTGTAGTGTTTATTTGATTGTTTTTTTAAGGTTTATTTGAGTCACACCAACACATTTTTACAAGGTTTATTTGAGTCACTCCAACACATTTTTACAAGGTTTATTTCAGTCACTCCAACACATTTTAACAAGGTTTATTTGAGTCACTCCAACACATTTTTACAAGGTTTTTTTGCAGTCAGTGTATTGAAAAGCAAGAAGTCAGCATTCTTTATATCATGTTATTTTTGTCATCACTGAGATATAGCCTTTTTGTGTCATACAAGGCCATGGCCATGTTTCTGTAAACCAAGTGTCAATTAATAGTGACTTTGTTTAATTCATTCACTTACATAATTAGAAAAAATATTAACATTGATTGATTGGTGATTGCTGGTGACTGTAGCATGTTTCATGATTATTTATATTATTTGTTGCCATTCTCTACTAATGATTCGATGGAACAAACTGTTTCTTATTGTAAAACATATATATAATTATTCACAGATGCTGTTATATTTCTATAGGTAAATTTCTATAAGCTGTATTGCTTTTGAATAAAAGACTATTATTATGACCAATAGATATATAGGAAGATGTGGTAGGAGTGTCAATGAGACAACTTGCTATCCAAGTAACAATTTATAGAAGTGAAATCATTATAGGTCAAGGTATGGCCTGTTTTGATTCTGTGTGTTCAAAAAGTCCTTTGTTGTCATTTTGGTAATTAACAAGTTGAAAATGATGAGATAATGTAGATTGTTTTTCCTTTTTGTAGCAAGACAAGAAAGTGAGTCAATGAGCCACTTGCCAAAACCATCAAAATGGGTACCAGATGAATACTGGGAACCATCACATAAATTTGAAGAATCTATATTGTCTGATGCCTCAGAAGAACTGGAAGGTATATTACTTACTGTAAAGCAGGTTATTTTTGCAGGTGTAAAATTTTGCAATTTTCATTATATAAGGTATAAAAATATTTTGGTGGTTATTATTTTGGAGGATTCAAAAATTTTCTTCAAACCTTTGCATTTACACTTTTAATTTGGTGGAATTTATTTTGGCCATTTTGTATTATAAATTCTAAAATGACCCCCAATACGGTATTAGGAAGTCATCACTGAAAATTAAGATGATAAAGTGAAATTCTCATTGGAACAAAAAAGATCAGTAACAACATTAGAATGAAAATATGGACAATGTTTTCTTTAAAACTCTTGTCAATGAACACAAGCAAATGGAACAGGGCAAGCTCAAAAGAACTTTAAAGTGGTAATGATTAAAATAGATATTTTAGAAATTTCATTGATAATAAAAAAAGTAAACATTTTTTTATTTAATTTTTTGACTGATTTTTTACTACTCTCCAGATCCTCTGAAATTGTAAAGATTACTTTCAATATCCTAAAGAACATGGTTCACTTTAGGTCCACTATGGCCTTTAATTTGAACTTAATAATTAAATGTCAAAATGGTCATAATTTTGGTTCTTAAATGGGACTAAAAGCATCAGGAAACACTAGGCTGCAACCTGCGATCCAAAAGAATGTCAATTATGATATTGAATCAATAGACACAAAAATCTGCTGGATCAGGGGTAGCAGCCAAAGTTTATTATGCTAAAAACTGTGAAGAATTATTGAAAAATTTGACCAAAACTGATGTTTATAATAAATAATCCTTAATTAAGGGGCCATAACTTCGTCTTTTTTTATGTGATATGTCAAAAAGAAATTGAATTTATAGTAATCACACAACTATTTCTAAGTGAAATTTGTAGTATTTAAGCTAGAAAAGCTAAAATTATTAGGGCAGATTTTTTCCCCTTCATGAATATAAATTCAGAATATGAACAAAAGAAGATTGATGTATGGTATATATTTAAAAGACAGCAATAGGAACAAAAAATAAATTGTTATTGACTTCTAGTGTTATAAATTTAATCAAGTAAATAGCTAAAAACAATCAGCACACATATTTTGTTAATACAGTGTATTCATCTGATATCAAAGAATACAGTAAATTGGGAATCTCTATTTTTATTGCTGGTACAAATTGATATTTAAAATCTTATAGCTGTATTTTAAAAATTGTTATAATTTTCTGTAGTAAAATTGTCTTTTTTTTCTTTGCAGCCCTGCTTATGTCTTGTAAATATACTGTGAACAAGTCTGAAGACACTCTGAACACTCTGAAAGAATCATCAAAATCATGACATAAGGCAGTCAAAGACAATCTAATCACATCTCTGTATTTTTATAATGACGATATTGTAATAATGAAATAAAGTCTCATAATATCATAAATACAAGATGTTTTTATTCTTACTATTGTGTAAATCTCAAGAAACTGGGAATCGAAAAAAATCTAAGATTATTGTATGGAATATATCTTCATTTACATTTTTTGTTGCACATGTTTATGAAAACTGACTCAACTAAACCTTGACAAAAACAGAATTTTATGCTGTTAAAACTGAATTTAGCTAGAGTTTTTTTTAATTTATTGGTTAACAGATCCACTGTCCTCATATTTTTTTTCTTTCAATTTTCAGAAAGACAAAAAAAATGACATTTCACATTTTTGCATTCCAGCCAACTCTTACAAATAAATTTGAATAACAATATCTGCTAAGCAGCATTTTCAGTAAATTAAAAATGCATTATTTTAGCATTTTAAAATTTATTTTACACACATTGTGTCTTAAAAATTAAAATCTGAAATAATTCCTTGTTTGTGTTTCCAGAAATAGACAATAATTGTTGACCTTGAAATGGTATGCAAAATATTTTTGTGTTACAAAATCTTTAACACCCAATTGAAAAAAATAGTTCTCCTTTTATGTAATAATTATAGGTTTCATAACGAGTGAGAATTAGATATCGCTTGATATCAACTCGAGTTATTTAATTTCAATATAATAATAAACGAGCCTGTGGCGAGTTTGTTATTACTATTTAAATTAAATAAAGAGAGTTGATATCAAACGATATCTAATTCTCCTGAGTTGTGAAACCTATTTCTCTTATGGTAAACATGCTTTTTGTGCTTAATAAAAAAAATCCGCGAAACGTCGACCCAGTCGCTTGAACATAACTGCATTGTGACGTCATATGTCCTGTTCGTCGTCAATCTTCTTCATAAGACTTTTTTAAACATTTTGTACGCTTCAGAATGTAATAATATTTGAATAAGAATATATAATAAGGTGAAAAGTGTGCGTATTTTCTATATTATTGAAGAAATCGCTTATCTCCGTTGCAATGGAGGAAATGTACATCATTGTGACCTTTAACTGTCAACAATGACCTAAAGAATAGCCAATGAAAATGCCGCAATATCGTTTCAGGAGGTTTCGTTGGCCAATCAAATTAACGCATTTTTCGTATCACTTTTTCGTATCACACTCCGGACAGTGTGATACGAGAATTATCTATTCATGCGAGAAATAGATAACAGGCCCCAACCATAAGAGAATTTGTGATTTTTCATCTCACAGATGAAGGGGATTCATTCAAATGTAAAAGACCTTCAAGTTTAAAGTAAGAGACATCCACAAACAGTTTGGAATTTTCTTGTTTCTTTAATGTTTGTCCAGTTTGGATATGTCCAGTTTGGATATCAATAACCTGATTGCCTGACAACGCATTAAACCCACTGGCCACATACTGGTCATTCTGATGGGTAAGTCTAATTTGTTTTCAACAAAGATGGTAAAATTATCGTGCAACATTTTTGTTTTTGTTGTGCTTGAAGCTCATTTATCACCATGTTTCTTGAAAGTTGCAAAAATTAATATATATAGCTGGTTTTCGTAATCCTGAAATTACAATTTATTTTCCTTTTTATCTGTGGAGTTTTTCGAATCCATACTCTAACGTTAGTTTTCCTCAACCAAATGTTATGAAACATATACACAATACTTATTGACACTAAACTCAGATAAAGAACAAATTTGGGTAGCGTCACTTTACCGTTTTTATACGCCCATCGTCTTTTTGACGGGGCGTATTATGGTATACCGTTGTCCGTCCTTCTGTTGTCCACACTTCGGACAATAACTCAAAAACGCTTTCACCAATATCCATGAAACTTAAGTGAACTTTTTATATCTATTGACGTAAGATCCCTTTCGATTTTTTTTAAATTTCAGATTTTAAGTTTTGGATTTATGGGGCTTTATTCATAAAAAAGGGGGGATTTTCAACTCTTCAGACAATAACTCAAAAAGGCTTTCACCAATGTCCATGAAAGTTTGGTGAATTGTTTATATCTATTGATGTAAGCTCCCTTTCAATTTTTATAAATTTCAGATTTTAAGTTTTGGATTTATGGGGCTTTATTCATAAAAAAGGGGGATTTTTAACACTTCGGACAATAACTCAAAAAGGCTTTCACCAATGTCCATGAAACTTTGGTGAATTGTTTATATCTATTGATGTAAGCTCCCTTTCAACTTTTACAAATTTCAGATTTTACATTTCCGTGTTATGAATTTTTATGCTTAAAAAAGGGGGGATTTTCCAATTTTTGGACAATAACTAACACTTTCACAAAATTTTATGCAACTTTGATAAATTGTTTATATCTATTGACCTTAATAGTGCCAATTTTTTTGTGCATATTTATTTATTATTTGGGGGGGGGGGTATTTGACAGGGCTCACCCTATTTCTAGTTGATCATATAGATTCATTTAAAGCATAAAAGACAAGTTAAAAGAGCAACGGGCGTATCATGCACTAAAGCGCAGCCCTTTGTTCAGTTTTGTCCCTCTATAACTATATGATATGCAGGAGGGGGCATCATATGTGTCCAATGGACACATTCACTGTTAAACAACCACCATCAAAGGTGATTCCTTTGAGGAATTATAGTTTATAAACAACCATCACCAAAGGTGATTCCCATTAGGAATTATAGTTCATAAACAATCACTATCAAAGGTGATTCCCATTAGAAATTATGGTACATAAACAACCACCATCAAAGGTGATTCCCTTGATGAACTATAGTTCATAAACAACCACCATCAACGGTGATTCCCTTTAGTGATTATAGTTCATAAACAACCACCATCAAAGGTTATTCCCTTTAGTGATTATAGTTCATAAACAACCATCATCAAAGGCGATTCCCTTGATAAACTATAGTTCATAAACAACCACCATCAAAGGTTATTCCCTTTAGTGATTATAGTTCATAAACAACCATCATCAAAGGCGATTCCCTTGATAAACTATAGTTCATAAACAACCACCATCAAAGGTGATTCCCTTTAGTGATTATAGTTCATAAACAACCACCATCAAAGGGTATTCCCTTTAGTGATTATAGTTCATAAACAACCATCATCAAAGGCGATTCCCTTGATAAACTATAGTTCATAAACAACCACCATCAAAGGTGATTCCCTTTAGTGATTATAGTTCATAAACAACCACCATCAAAGGTTATTCCCTTTAGTGATTATAGTTCATAAACAACCATCATCAAAGGCGATTCCCTTGATAAACTATAGTTCATAAACAACCACCATCAAAGGTGATTCCCTTTAGTGATTATAGTTCATAAACAACCACCATCAAAGGTTATTCCCTTTAGTGATTATAGTTCATAAACAACCATCATCAAAGGCGATTCCCTTGATAAACTATAGTTCATAAACAACCACCATCAAAGGTTATTCCCTTTAGTGATTATAGTTCATAAACAATCACCATCAAAAGTCATTCCATTTACGAATTATAGTTCATAAACAACCACCATCAAAGGTGATTTCCTTTAGGAATTATAGTTTATGAACAACCAGCATCAAAGTTGATTCCCTTCAGGAATTATAGTTTATCAACGATCACCATCAAAGGTGATTTCCTTTAGGAATTATGGTTTATCAACAACCATCATCAATAGTATTTCCCTTTAGGAATTATAGCTTTAAACAACCACCATTAAAGGTGATTTTCCTTAGGAATTAAAGTTTATAAACAACCACTATCAAAGGACCTTCAGGAATTATAGTTTATTAACAACCACCATCTAAGGTGATTTCCTTTAGTGATTATGGTTTGCCAACAACCAACATCAAATGTGATTTCCATTTTAGGAATATGGTTGATCAAAACCACAAACGAAATGTATTCCCTGTGGAAAGTATGGTTTATCACAACAACAAACAAAGGTGATTCCCTTTAGGAATTATAGTTCATCACAACAATAACCATCAAATGTGAATTCCTTTAGGAATTATGGTTCATCAACAACCACCATCAAAGTTGTTTTTATCAAAACCACCATCATCAGTTATTCTCTTTGGGAACTATTGTTTACTACAACAATCAAAATCAAATATGATTTCTTTCAGGAATTATAGTTTATTACAACCACCATTATGTGTGATTCCAATTAATTTAATAACCAATTTAATGACAAATATTGGTAATATTAAACATTCTGTCAAAATGTTGCAGTCTGATCAGTATCCGAGGAAAATCCAGACTTGCAAGTACACCGTTTTTCAAAACTACTAAAAGCAGACCGCTCTTCGAAATTTCAAAAAAATAAAAATGTTAACAAACATGATGTTTTTTGAAATTTTAAAAGCATAAAAAAGTAAATTAAAAAAAGTATTGAAATCCCAGGAAAATTCAAAAAGGAAAATCCCTATTCAAATGACAAAATCAAAAGCCCAAACACATTAAACGAATGGATCACAACCGTCATACTCCTGACTTGGTACAGGCATTTTCTTACGTAGAAAATGGTGGATTGAACCTGGTTTTATAGCTAGCTAAACCTCTCACATGTATGACAGTCACATCAAATTCCATTACATTGACAATGGTGCGTGAACAAAACAAACATAAACTACTTTTCTCTTAGAAATATCGTTCGGTTTTACTGTATAAAATAGTTCTAAAACGTTATTTTGGTTTAGTTTAATCAGAACCTTTGAAAAAAGCGATAACATTTCTGAAAGATCGCATTGTGGTGAGGAACATTGCCTGTTCCAAGTCAGAAGCCTGGAATTCAGAGGTTGTCATTTGTTGTTGTATATTGTATTTGTTTTTCGTTCATCAAGTTATTTTTACACATGAGTGCACACGCTGGAATGTCTCGCCTGCTTTACTGGCAATTGAGGTTAATGTTGAAAGTATTAAATATGATTCTTGCCAGACAGACACATCCACCTTAAAACCATTCCATTCACCAAATAAAGTTAACCTGTTGCTTAAAGTACTTAAAGAACAGAACAAAACACAAAAAATAACATTGACCTATGAACCATTGAAATTATGTCAAGGTCAGATGATACCTACCGCACTGACATGTACCCATAACATTCATTCAATACACCAATTGCAGATGAATTGATGCTTACAGTACTTCAAAACAAATCAAACCAAACATACTAGTAACTTGATATTGACTAATGAATTATGAAAATGAGATCAAGGTCAGATGTTAACTGCCTGTTCACCTTATAATCATTACAAACACCAAATATAGTTGACCTGTATTTAAACTTCCTGAAAAAAACATACAAAAACAAAAAATACTTAGCATTAAAACTAATGAACAATGAACTTGAATGAGGTCAAGGTCTGACGAAATCTGCCAAACTGACATGTACCCATTACAGTCAGTATTCTACTTACAGTTGACCTACTGCTCTTATAGTGTTTGAGAAACGAACCTAATCAAGTAAGTTTAACCTTGGTCTTTGCTCAATGAAATGAGGTTGAGGTCAGGTGAACTCTGTCTGACGGACTGTAAACGTTGCAAGGAAACCCACATACTAAATATGATTATCCTATTACTCATAATAAGTGAGACTTTCTCGTTTTTTTTTCAAGCAGCCGCTGAACAATGAAAATGAGGTCAAGAACATTTGACATATGATAGACGGAAACTTCGTAACACCAGAGACATATATATAATACAAAATGGTATTTTATGGCTCTGGTAACAAAAGGTATCTGCATACAAGATATACAAAAAATGTAGCTTTAAACATATAGTTTACGCCCCCGCCGCCCCAGGATATTAATACCTATGTCTCCTATATTGGATTAAAAGGGGGTCCAACCAATTGGATGAAGGTGAAATCAAACGGTCTGAATAGCCATATTTGTATGTTCTTCTATACCCGAAAACCATTTTGTTATATCGCTCTTGTTAAAATATGTGTTGTTTTTTTTACATGAAATGTACTTTTTTTACGATGCTTTAATGTAATAACAGTTAGTCATTTATTGTGTATACAGTAGTTCAGGTTTACTCCTCGATTTACTGCTATCAAACGTCAACAGTAGTATTTTTATATGACTAATTTTTAATTTTAACAATATAAATAGTTTGAGTTTTTATAGTTATAAAAGTTTTTGTAATAAAAAAAACTTTATTTCATTCAAAAGATTCCAGTACCAATTTAGGTTGCTGACACCAACCATCCAGCAAATGATGATCGTGAGAGGTCAGTACTATAGATAGTTCCAGCTGTTGTGTAGGATGCACTAGTTCTAATAAAACAGGAATCTCCTTTGCTTAATGAGACAATTATTGTAGAGGAAACAGTTGGGTTTGTATCGACTGAACCAGAGGCTGCAAACAAATCTATGGCTCCTAGGATTTCATTGTTTCGAGTAAACTGAAGTGGAATTTGTGATGATGGTGATCCAGAAAGGGTAATCGTTAAAACATAAAGTCCTGTGACCGGAACAGTGAATATCCCGGTGTATTTGTTGTAGGCACTTGCAATATTAGTAACCACGTGGTCGAAGGCCATAGTCTGGTGTTGCCCTGGATTTTGCTCACCAGATGACATATACGCATAAAAAGCAACGGGTTCAGATGGTGCTCTTTTTTGGACTGAAATGACAAAAATGAACATTATAATAGTTAAACTTAGAAATCGAAAATGTTGATAGCACGTTGAAAAGATGACATCATGACGTGCCTCAAACAATGTGCTGTATTATCTACATCCCAAGAGGGAACATAGTTGAAATCTTTGTATCTCTATCCCGAATTCTGTCAAATTTGAAACTTTCGAAATTACTGTATTTCAAGTCTAATTCAGTGCCAAATATTTTTTCCAACTGTTCACATTGTGAGATCTATAACTAAGCATCCAGTTTCATGTTAGAGTCTTTATCTACGGGGCGCCGAATTGGACTCTTGTGGTTTTGTACAAAATTCAATTCTGTCATAACAAAATCATTTTTGTCTTACAAAACTATGTGCTACAGACTTGTTTTGTGAGAACTTCAATTTTGTGATGACAAAATTCATTTGTGTAGACAAAATTCATTTTTGTCATGACAAAATTCATTTTTGTAGACAAAATTCATATTTGTCATGACAAAAGTCAATTTTGTCTTAAAGGTATGCAAATATAAACATATTTGCATACAAAATTGACTTTTGTTACCTGATATGGAAATTAAATCACAAAAGTCAATTGTGTACGGTAAGATTCAATTTTGTGAGACAAAATTGACTTTTGTGAAACAAAATTAACTTTTGTGAGACTAAATTGACTTTTGTGAGACAAAATTGACTTTTGTGAGACAAAATTGACTTTTGTGAGACAAAATTGACTTTTGTGAGACAAAATTCAATTTTGTCATTTTTGTTGAGACAAAATTCAATTTTGTCATTTTTGTTGAGACAAAAGTCAATTTTGTTAATCTGTTGAGACAAAAATCAATTTTGTAAATTTTGTTGAGACAAAAGTCAATTTTGTTAATTTTGTTGAGACAAAAGT
The DNA here is from genome assembly GCF_036588685.1 of Mytilus trossulus. Taxonomy (NCBI): domain Eukaryota; kingdom Metazoa; phylum Mollusca; class Bivalvia; order Mytilida; family Mytilidae; genus Mytilus; species Mytilus trossulus. The sequence goes on along the minus strand of NC_086376.1, from coordinate 67,255,008 downwards.
CAATTTTGTCAATTTTGTTGAGACAAAAGTAAATTTTGTCAATTTTGTTGAGACAAAAGTCAATTTTGTGACGACAAAATTCATTTTTGTGATGACAAAATTCAATTTTGTAACAACAAAATTGACTTTTATGAGACAAAATTGACTTTCGTGAGACAAAATTGACTTTCGTGAGACAAAAATCAATTTTGTTGAGACAAAACTCAATTTTGTTAATTTTGTTGAGACAAAATTCAATTTTGTTGAGACAAAATTCAATTTTGTTGAGACAAAATTCAATTTTGTTAATTTTGTTGAGACAAAATTCAATTTTGTCAATTTTGTTGAGACAAAATTCAATTTTGTCAATTTTGTTGAGACAAAAGTCAATTTTGTCTCACAACAGTCAATTTTGTGTAACAAAAGTCAATTTTGTGTAACAAAAGTCAATTTTGTGTAACAAAAGTCAATTTTGTGTAACAAAAGTCAATTTTGTGTAACAAAAGTCGATTTTGTATGCAAATTAGTTCACAGAAACCAAACTAAACTAATTTAAATACAAAATTGACTTTTGTCGCTCAATTTTCAAATTAGGTAACAAAAGTCAAGTTTGTGTAACAAAAATGAATTTTGTCATGACAAAAGTGACTTTTGTCCGCTGATAGATAATTTTGTATGACAAAATTTCAAATTTGTAGTATGATACAAATTTTGTTAAACTGAACTAATTTTTGTTGAACAAAAGTCACTTTTGTCCGTACAAAATTGAATTTTGAGTACAAAACCACAAGAGTCCCATTCGGCGCCCCGTATTATCAGGGTGTTTGCTATGTGTTTGTTTGTAATTTTATTTATTTCTTTTGTTTTGGAAGGAGACAGTCTTATGTTAGAGTCTTTATCAGGGTGTTTGCTCTGTGTTTGTTTGTAATTTTATTTATTTCTTTTGTTTTGGAAGGAGATGTCTAGCCTAGTAGTCAACATTTCGGTGTTGACATGAATATCAATAATATTTTGATCATGTTAACAAAACTTTGAATTTTTCAAAAAACTAAGGATTTCTTATCCCAGGCATAGATTACCTTAGCCGTATTTGGCCCAACTTTTTGGAATTTTGAATCATCAATGCTCTTCACCTTCGTCCTTGTTTGGCTTTATAAAAAAATTGATTTGAGCGTCACTGATGAGTCTTTTAATTGTAGACTAAACGCGCGTCTTGCGTACTAAATTATAATCCTGGTACTTTTGATAAATATCTGGTCTAATTATTTATAGCATTTCAATTTTGAAATTTGCCCTCTAAGATGGCTCATTTTATGTTTATGTTGGGGAGTTGCTGTCTCATCGACGTCTTCTTTATTCATATTAATGTAAGGTGGGAGTGTCTGCATGGTCAGAACCAATTAAATTAAACCATCAACTATAGATAACTGATATTCTTTTGTGACCGTGTAAGATGACGGTCTCATATCATTTACGATATATCTTTCAGATGAATTTACAAAGAGAACTTGGATTTTCCTATTGTGAATCTGCCTTTACTTATAAAAATAGTCAGAAGATACCATGGGGGCATTAAAAATCCGATAAACGGACAACGCCATGGCAAAAATCGAAAGACGAAAAATAACTGGAAATTGAAATAGGGAATGTGTCAAGGAGACAACAACCCGACCTTAGAGCAGACAACAACCGAAGGCCACCAATGGATGTTTAACTCTCTCAAGCAGTTCTTAGAAAGGGTGGTCATCTTGAACCATTCCAAACTCAGAGGATTAACTTCACATAGAGGTCCTCATTATAGAAAAGTTTCCAGCATCAGCATTGTCAATATAAAGCCGACAACTAGCGCGAACAGAAAAAGTGGAAGAAAAATAATTATAAGAAGGAAAAAGTGACGTAGAATAACAATATGCCATAATATTTGATATTTGATGTTTAGTTTCTTTTTAAAATCTTAAACGCAAAACATGAATTTTATAAATGATCGAGAAGCAATGTAAAAATTTCGAGTATATTAATCTCCTATACTGCTCGAATCAGTCTTATATAATTTATTACCTGTAACAGACACACTTTGGTTTTCTAAGTCCTTTTCTTTCAAGGCATGTTTATGCTCCAAATTCTGTATCCTTTGTAAGAGATTTCTTTCATTTTCTTTAAGTTGTCGTAACTCCTGCTTCTGAGAGGTAATTATATTTTCGAGTTCACTCAACTTTTCCAAGACCGTTCCTATTGAAACCGTGTCATCTTTTGCATAGGCCTGGTAACAAGATAAAGCAAACAACTCTAAAATAAATAACAACATTACTGTTACCGAATTTTAGAATAACATGATCTAGAATACACAATTGGCGACCTGACACAATAGATAAGACGAAAATCGTTAGAATAAGGTTAAGTAGTTACTATGTTAGACTAGTGTGGAACTCTCTCAAGTTGATATTCTGTATGTGCTCGTCCCACGGGAACTTGTATCAGAAAAAAAATCATAATTTTAATAAGGTATATAGGGGGGGAAATCTGAGACAAGTGCCTGTGGCTCGTCCCCAGTGTGGAACACGTTATTCAGTGGTTGTCGTTGGTTTATGGTTTATGTCTGCATGTTTTATACTTTTTTTCTAACATTGTTTTGATATAGATTGTGCCGTAAAGTTTCTAAATGTTTTTTCTTCATATTTTTCGTATCAGGGCTCTTTAAAACTGACTATAAGGTAGGATTGCCACATGCATTTTTCTAAGAATTATGTCCCCTTATATACCTTATTGTGTTACCTTAAAGTATATTTGGGGGGGGGGGGGGGGGGGGGGGTCGGAGACACTGAAGTACCTGTGCAGATTCCCTATTTTCTCGACGTCGTTTGTCATCACTATGTAACAGTCAGCAGAGTCAAAGCGTAACTTCAAATTGCCCGTAACCATTTCATGCTTACTACAATGATTTCAAAATGCCCATGGGGTTTTTGCATGCAAGATGGCTATCATAGTCCTAAAACACTTCAAGGGGGCCTTCAAATATATTGTTATGTTGTTTTTTACTTCTTCATACTTTTATAAGCCTGAAGTCATTGTACAGTAATTGTTTTGTCTAAAATTGTGGACAACATTGCTTTTTCAAAATTTCAATTTGGGAGCCCCATGGGTAATTCCCCCCGCAAATAGTGACAGTTGGCAGGTATGCATTAGTTGAGCATTTATTGAATTTTTCAACATGTCAAGGTGAAGAATCTCAAATTTAATAAAAATATTTAAGCATATATTCTTCTTTTTGTGGTTTAAAGTTTCTTTAAACTAGTAAGATGCTGAAAAAAATATAATATACAGATATAAACAATACCAAACTTTCAAATCATTTTTCAAAATAGTCACAAAGCCACAAATTTACAATTTCTTTAATGAAAATGCACCCAAAAAAATAAAAATACCTTCAGTTTTGTACATTTTATGAGTAGATAATTATATAATATAGTCAAATACGAACTTATAACCATATAAAAGTATCATACATAAATTTAAAGAAAATCTACAAAAAACTGACCTAAAAAGACTCATTTTTGCAGAGTTATCTCCCCTTTCAATGTTAATTTTCATAGGAAATTAAAAATGCTGAGTTTGAGTTTTCCTCAAGTTAGATTTTATGGGACTTTTTTTCTGTGTATATTAGGGCTTAATGCTAAAGATTAGAACTAAAACATTTTCTGTTGCAATTAGTTTGAGGTTAAAACTTAGTTTGACTGGACTAAAAATAAAGAATTGAATTGAATCTAGAGACCCATACACAAAACACTCTGGACAATAACTTTAGTTTACATGAATGGATCTCTTTAATCAGAAGGTTCAATACCACAAACGGAAGGTTGTTTAGGAAATAGGGGCCCTAATCAAGCATTTTTTTACTATCAGAATAATAAATTGTATATAAGTATTTCAATTGCTCTGAAATTGTTCCAGTCAATGTTAATACCATAAGTAGAAGGTTGATTATGGTGCCAACAGTTTTAAGATGCCAAAAACAAGCATTTTTGTAGTTTCTGGACAATAACTTGTATGCAAGAGTATGAATATATCTGATATTATACCCCCAAGGTTCCATATCACAAAAGGAAGGCTGGGAGTGAGTTTGGGGCTATTGCCCCATTCATGCAGGAATTAGGGGCCAAAAAGGGCTAAAACAAACATATATTTAGTTTCCAGATAATAACTTGTGTTTTTAGTGTATGGATCTCTCTGAAATTGTACTACAAGGTTCGTACTTCAAAGGAAAGGCAGGGATTGAGTGTGGGGTAATTGCTATAATGGGGGATTCAAAAATTCTTGAGGATTCCAATTTTTTAAGGGGTTCAATTTTTTTTCAATAATGTTTCAAGAAGAAATCTTTAATTGCACAGTATTGCGCAATATATTTGTAAGATCTTGTTTTTTAATGTGTGTCAGAAACCTATATAATGTTTACCAAAAATGTGAACGAAATCCAAATTCAGACAGTATCAAACTTGAATATTGTGTCCAAATTTGGACCAACTGTTCAGGGTTCAACATCTGTGGTCGTATCAGGCTGTGCTCAGCAAAGCATTTATTATAGTTCTTTCTTATGTTGTACTGTTACACCATTGTCCAAGGTTAGGGAGGGATTTGATCCCCGGAACATGTTTTATTTACCCTGCCACATTCTGTATTGTTTTATGTGCCTGTCCCAAGTCAGCAGCCTGTAATTCAGTGGTTGTAGTTGATGTGTTACATATTTGTTTTCCCTTCATTTTTTTGTAAATAGATTAGGCTGTTAACTTAATTTTCTCGTTTGAATTGTTTTAAATTTGTCATTCTGGGGCCTTTTATAGCTGTCTATGCGGTATGGGCTTTGCTCGTTATTGAAGGCCGTATGGTGACCTATAGCCCAACTTGGCAAGTCAAAGTGGACAGCAGTTCATAAGCAGTTTATTAGCATTCACAGTTCTTACTTGATAGCTGTTCATTAGCATTCACAGTTTATAAATTCAAGGCAATGATTAATTTTCATATAGGCATTCAAATAGCATTCCATAGCTGTTTTTCTGGCAGTTTATTTAGCCTTCACAGTTGCTATACTTTTCAGAAGCACATAGGGATGGATGGACACGTGCATATTCCCTCTCTAAATACCGCTCTTTATAGCATGGGTATTAAGTATATTTTAACAAAATGCATTTGACTAGCAGGTTGAACAAGCCATGTTCTTAATTCCTGACTGCCATTTACAATTGCCAAATAAACAGCTCACTAGATGTAAAAAAAATGGATCTTAATTATCAATTTAATCAAACAGAAAACAATAAACTAGTGGAAAAGATGGTATACATATCATCAGCACATCTGACGTATTAAATTATAAGTCTGGTACCTTTGATAACTATATATATAACCTTAACTTCTTACCCTCAAATTTATAGGCTGACTATGCGGTATGGGCTTTGCTCTTTGTTGAAGGCCGTACTGTGACCTATAGTTCTTAATTTCTGTGTCATTTTGGTCTCTTGTGGAGAGTTGTCTCATTGGCAATCATACATCTTTTTTATATTAACAAAACTAATGTTTGAATTGGTTTACATTTGTCATTTCATGGCCTTTTATAGCTGACCATTGCTCATTGTTGAAGGCTGTACTGTGACCCATGGTTGTTTATTTTAGTGTCATTTGGTCTCTTGTGGAGATTTAGTCTAAATGGCAATCATACCACCTTATTTTTATCAATAACTCAGACAGCTTGAAGGACATAGGATCTTAAATTAGTTTTCTATACACAAGTACATTTTAACTTTAACTCCTTAAAGAAAAACGCAACACAGACTTATGTTTGTTGACTAGCTCGAGTACAGCATATTGTGAGCTGCCATTTAATAAGACAAATTATCTATATAAACATACATTATACAATATGAATTCAATAACTTGTACCAGTACTAGAGAAATAATCTCATGTCAACCTTTTGCATTTGAATAACTATACGTATACCCTATATGCTCATATCTATTATAAGGCATAAATGAATACAATATATATAGTGTTGCCGATAGCCAAGCAAGCATAGTCATTAGTGGACAACGGAATTTATTAAATAATTAAATACATGTGCCTTAATACATATATATCTATATAAGCATATTAAAAAAGCAATAACCACAATTACTCCTAATAACAAAAACTTTGAAAAATAATATTAGGTACAACTTAGCTAGGAAAAGGAGACCTTGTAGGAACAAGAGATATAACATGGTTGACATGAATGTAAACTGAATAACTGAACAAATGAATAACTCGATCATGAACGACCTCGCCGGCCAGGAACAACCAAACAAACCCAATTATGGGAAACTGGAAACCTGGGTCCAACCCAAGGGTCCGGAAACAGTCATAAATGCTCCGACCCTTTTAATGCGACAAGTCGTCTCACGAGACATACTCGGACGTGTATCGTTTTGAAAAATATATAAATGCATATATCAAAGTATATTCATAATATGAATGGAACTTGAATGTTGCTCTGTCTGCAGTGGGCTAGAAAGTGATAATGGTAGGGAAAAAATTCCGCTATAATGTTAGTCACATGTCTTATACCTACTGACATGAACTTATAAAAATACTACGCTAGTATATATACAATAATTTCTCTCTTCACTACGAAATGTGGGAAATTATACATATTCCAGTATGTTCTGTGGCTGACCAGGAAAACCTATTTTAGAAAACCTGTGTCCTTTTGTCAATGCTTAGTGAAACTCTAGTGTTTGACCTCACTAGGTAAATGAGAAAAAGAAATATAGTTGTGTTTGTAAATATGTAAGTAAAAAAGAAATTTTGTCATTAGGACTACAGCTATAATATATTTGGTACAAAAAGTCGAAATGCCATTAAGTTTGTATATATAAAAATAGCAAACCACTTACATAAGATTGATTTAATATCAAAATACAAAATTATGCTTATCTTTGTTCTTTAAACACCCCAAAAAATACAATGTTCAAAGTTCAAACTAGAACTAAACTACATAAAGATGTCACTTTACAACCCAAATATTTTGGTGCTAAAATTCCTAAGACTACGTGTACATGTACCACATGTATTACACATGCTCAATTCCTGTTGTACTTTTATGCCTAGGGAATTATTATACATTTTGTACATACAATATACATAAATACAACTCATAAGCATAAAAATATACACCTAAAGAAAATCGTTTTAATGATAATTGATGAAATAATTGTTAACTATGTTTAAGGAAATAAAATCAATGTAGTGGAAAAATGTTGGAAAATGGAAAAATGTTGGAAACCTGTTCTGAAACTATTTGCTTGAAAGAACTGTATCAGGAGCTATGCTTTGGACAGTATAAAAAGGAGAACTATTATTAAAAATAAATGGGGTCAATGCCTCCACAGATGATGCCCCCGCCAGCATACAACGTTATAAAGGGACATAACTCAAGAACTGTAAAAGTGAAGCTGCCAAAATTTGAACTTAAACTGAGTTTAGTGGTAATAAGCACTATGTATAAACATTTCATTAGATTGAGTTGAGACAAACTTAAATTAAGAGAACAGAAACGAAAACATTCAGGAACTGTTCCATATGCAAAGGTGCATAACCCTAGAATGGTTATCAAAGTGCTTGTCTTAATAAATGGCAGCACAGTGAATGGTAAAGATTGCTTTAATTTACCTATGTTTTTGGGGGAGGTTTTGCATTTACAAAAATTGTAGACAGACGAACAAAGTGAAAACTGTTCTAGGGCTCCCACATTCTCACCAGGGAGTCCTTATGATGTCTGTTTTGAGATATTGAAATTGTGATGATTTGTTTCTATCAAAGTAAAAGAGTATTTTATATCCAAACAATAACTGAAATAGCAAACTTTTTGAATTGTTTGTAAACACACCACTTTTGGAGAAAAACTAGTGTATCTTTTTGGTTGGGGTTCAATAGTGTGAAGAAAAGAAGTTCTAAGCCTCAAAAGCCAACTTTCTGGAAATCCTTATTTTTAGATGACCTGAAGATTGAAAATAAAAATCCTCTTTTTGTCAAGTAAACAAATACCAATTCCTAGTGTGAAGCTATATACATTGGAAAACTTTGAATTCATTCTAAAATTATTAAACCTTTCACTGCTGGTACACTTTTTTTCTTTTTCTTTTTCAAGATTTTCTAATCTAAAGCTTACTAGGGAACATATAAAAATAATTAATTTATCATGTCAAATCTGCAAGAAATTTTAAGGGTTTCCATTTTCACTTAAACTACTTCATAACAAAATAACATCTAGTAAAACCTATTTGGTGCCACTGCCTACATAATTATTCTATTTCAAGGATTTCATGACTTTTAAAGACCACAAATATTAATTAACAAACTGATATGAATCTGTTCTTATAAATAATCGATGATTCTACCCCATCCTCTGACAATTTAATTTGAAAAAAATAAATAATAGTTGCTACTTTTATAGATGAGTGGTCAAATTTCAGACATTTTATACTTAACATTTTGGTTTCTTGGATGTTTCCATCTACTGAAATGACGCACTTTTTTTTTTGTTATAAAAGACAAACACAAGCAGAATTTTGAAATAAAAAATAATTACTGGAATATCATCTCTACATATTAAAAAGTAAAAACACAAAAATACCGAACTCCGAGGAAAATTCAAAAAGGAAAATCAAAAATCAAAAGGCAAAATCAAAAGTCCAAACACATCAAACGAATGGGTAACAACTGTCATATTCCTGACTTGGTACAGGCATTTTCTAATGTAGAAAATGGTGGATTGAACCTGGTTTTATAGCTAGCTAAACCTCTCACTTATATGACAGTCGCATCAAATTCCATTAAATTGTCAACGATGCATGAACAAAACAAACATACTCAAAGAGTAAAAATGTCAAAATCAGGGGTACAACAGTCAATATGTTAAGTGTGTTTTAAGTCAAATTTGTGTTACAATATTCTTTTGAAATAATTCATTTTCATTATATTTTCACAAATTCATTTTTGGATGCATATTTATCTAATTTAAAATACATCACTGGTGATTTCTTCAAATTAGCACAAATAATCTTTATACATGATTTTATTTAAAAAAACATTATTATTGGCTGTATATTTATCTTATTTAGAACAATTCCATTGGTGATTTCTTCAAATTGGCACAAATAATCTAACATATTCAACTTCAAGCCTTATGTAATTTTTAAAAAGAGGGGTCCATGAATTCATTTTCATGTTAAATCAGTAAAAAATGTTTTTTTTCTTGATATGTAACTATTTTACATGGCTAAAAGTAACACTTGACATTAGCGGTGTTATCACCTCCCCTGTTAATGTATCATAAGCCCTTGATAGCAAACTTATATCAGCCTCTCTATAGATCTTGAGGAACCTTAGCTGTAAAAAAGTTAAAGTAAGTTAAGTTATCGTTTAAAGGTGCATAAACTAAAATTTATAAAATATTTTACCCTTATAACAATACTTGAGCGTCACAATGTTAACAAGGGGAGTAATTATAAATAGAAAATGAGAGTTGGTATGAAAGTAAACTTTAAAAAGAATGTTAAATAAAATAGGTTGAATAATTTTGAATCAAATTTTGCAGAGGTACTGCTTCCAATTGGCTTCCCTCAGAGTTACATGCCTCTAATTGGGACCACTCTGCCAGGGGTACTGCTTCTAATTAGTTTTTGCAGACAGAGGAATATATGTACTGCTTCCAATCAGCTTCGCAACAAGACAGAGGGTGTGCTCCCAATTAGCTTCACTAAGAGGTACATACTTCCAATTGGCTTCGCTCAGACAACCATACTACTTCCTGTGATGTAATGGTATGGATTTGCAAGTCTATACTACTTCTATTGTTGAAATGGTACATAATTGCAATTAATTGTCATCCAAATTTGCAAAAACATATTTTATTTAACATTCTTAATTCAGTTTACTGTCATAACTACTTTCACTCTCTATTTGTAATTTTATTCTCAACAGGCATATATCTGAACCCCTTACTATCTTACAGAAAAAGAAAAAGTTTCATATGAAAGGAAACAGGTACACTTATCTTTGAAAAGTGATTTTTCAACAGACTAAGTTAACTCTTTATTAAGATGGAATAAAACTTTTATGTACATAGCTCCATATCAGGGAATTTGCTGAATCTACAGTTACTGAACTCATCTCTTAGGCCCAAGAACAGTTATTTCAATGTGCATTTCTTTTATTGTAGACAATAAACACAAATAAAATAAATTACACTTGTTTTGACAGTTTTTTAAGGTGTAGTGCACTACTTATGGGACAAATTATATAAAAATTAAAGTCTATCGGCTCTGACTCAAAATATGGACAATTATACTAGTATGTTAAGGTGGTCTGCCATTCAATAATATACGAAATTTTACATTGCATAAAGTTCATATAGTAAGCAAATTATTGTTTTACAGAAACTATATAATTTTACATTCCCTGAAAGTAAGGTGTTTCATCAATATTCCTGTTTTTTGGACTTGTCAAAAATTCAGCCGAAGATGCTTTGCACTACTCAATGCATGAAAAGTTTAATGGGTGCTTTGTAAAACAGTTCCCCTACTCTGGTACCTCTCAAATTACAGAAGAGAATGTCTCTCTGGTACTACTCAAATTACAGAAGAGAATGTCTAAGTTATATTGGTAAACTGTGCACTAAAGAAAGTATGAGGCATTGAACAGGTGCATTACCTCCCCTTGACCCTGTTGATCTTATGATCCATTAAAACTGAGTCTGAGTACCTGTAGCAATAGACTTGATATTTAGTCAAGAAATGGCTGTGAATGGTATTTAATAAGGATTACTCACATATTGCTACATGCAATCTCTTGAATGTATCAATATACCAATGTTGACAATAATATTTTTGATTTCCATATAAACTCATTGCTATACATTTGTACTTAAGTTATTTATAATATTTTTGTTATTTTTAGATTCTCCATTCTTAACCAATGTAAATGTTAACTTAATAAGAAGCATTTTATCTGTTGAGCCACATCAATAAAAATCAATAGCATTTAATGGTAGAGAGAAAAAGAAAGTTGAGTGAAAATTCAAAAAACAATACATTAACCTTAATCAAAACTTCCATTCTTGTTGAAAATGGAGAATCTTTACATTAATTATTTCAAAATTTACCAACTACATTCTTTCTCTTGTTTATGCAAGATTTATATGAACCGTTTATATTGGAAACTGTTCAGTAGAGTTAGAAAGACCCCAAAGGGAAATATGGTCACTCTTGGTCTTCTTCAGACTGGCAGTAAAATCCTTGCAAAAGTAAGGCGTCTGTTTGGTAGTGCAGCATGTACAAATTGGCAGCCATGTCCAGTGTCAGAATGGGGATGTTAAATCTGATGTCTTGTGAAGTGAGAGTCCCCAGCTGTCAACATGTAGAACCTTCACAACATCTCTAAGGAGTATGGAGAATTCATCACATAATTATATCTTTCAACCACAGCAATAGTTATCTGAAAAAGAAATGCACTATTCAATATTCTGTCATATGTTAAGAAACTGAAATAGGCAAAAAATAGCAAACTGGGAATAACAATTAAAGCAGAGAAAGTTTTTCAAAGAAATTTCCCTTCCTAAAACTTGACAGGTCCAGAAAATATTAAATTGTAAAAAGATTGTAAAAATCACATGGGAATTTACATGATCCTAAATAGAATAATTTTATTTATCTATAAAATAGTTCTTTCTTACTTTTAAAAGTCAACTCTAATAGCCATTTCCATCATCAATCTGTAAGTACAAGCTGTAATGCTAACCTGAAAAATAAAACACTTATTCATTCAAAATAGTAAAAAGGAATCACTGTTGGTATACTTATGCACAATATATAGAAATATGTGATATATAACATATCAAGGTAAAAGAAGATGTAGAGCACACATCAATGGGACAACATCCCAACCATGCTAACAAATACAACACTTTCCAACCTCTGAAACCTCAAAGAGTAAGAATGCCTTTCAGCCTTCACAGCTTATGGGGAGATTTTGTGTTAATTATCGTCTCCTCGGAGACAATGTTAAGAATTGAATGATGGACAGTCATTGTGTGAATGCTTCTTTACTACCTGATTGGAAGATATTACGAGACATGAATAATCAAAATTTATTGATTGGTTAGGACAATCCAAACCTAGTAAATGTCCCTATTTGTTCTCGCTATTTTAGCAATTAGATTTTGTCTGGTCATTAATCTTACATATTCATGATATTGGTACACACGTAACTTTTATATATAAATAGCTGAATCTTCTGGAAACAACAATGTCAAACCATATATACTACTTAATAACGTGTGACCTCGGGTGTGTGGTAAAATTTGTTGGTTAATATTCTAAATGAATTAATCTAGACTACAAAACCAGAACACTTTCCATTTTCATCAGCTAAGAGACGACTAGTTTTTTTGAAAGGCTAATACTTGTGACATTTTGAAAGTAAATATATGACCTGTAAACAATGGTAAACTAACTAATCTACAAAACACCAATAAAACCAGACAAAGATCTCTATCTAGTTGGAGTTGACATTTTCAATTACCAGTACTAATAAATTAAACATTAAAACAACTGACCAAAAGTTTTAAAGCCCAGTGATAGCTGATTGTTTGTTTCTTTTTATTGACAGTATGATAAAAAATAAATAAATAGAGGAATTATATACATACTTGTATTTTTAAAGATATCTTATACCACAAGTCTTACTCCCTTTCATGAAAACATTGGCACTGTTCTATAACCTAAAAAGGAATTAAAATTGACACAAATTATATATTTTACAAATTTGTTAAATTGCAAGCCTAAATTTTTATTAATCTATTCTGTATTCTGATTGCATAATAGTGAGTTATCTCCAACTGAAAGAAACATTCTTGCAGTTTATTGTACTAGTCTCCCTTGAAGTAAAATTCTATCAGGATTTACTTTTCATGGCATTACATTTTATTCGTGTACCAGAAAAACATTTATCAAACTGATAAATATCTTTTTTGTGTGTTGTAAATGTGCAAAATAACAAAAATGTGTGTTGCCTTATAAATGATCCTTATAGACTTTCACATTTTTCCTGATAATGTACATAATTAAATGGCTTGAATATACTTGCATTATTTCTTTCATGACAAAGCCTCAGACTTGTTTGAAGATCAATGTAATAATTAATCTTCATTCCAGCTGCTATCCTTGCTGCTTGATTGCTTACATGTCAAAGCCTCGGACTTGGTTGAAGATCTAAGTAAACATCTTCCATGGAGTTGCTACTCATCTGCTATCTGGACTGAAACTTGGGACTGGCAGGCTACTGGAAAAAAATCTAAAATTATAAATTAGGTTATATTTATAAGACTGCTGTTGGTCAATATAATAAATAAATAGTTAGTTTTCTCGTTTGAATTGTATTACATTGTCATATCGGAGCCTTTTATAGGTGACTATGCGATATGGGCTTTGCTCATTGTTGAAGGCAGTATGATGACCTATAGTTGTTAATGTCTGTGTCATTTTGGTCTCTTGTGGACAGTTGTCTCATTGGCAATCATACCACATCTTGTTTTTTATATATATTCCTTCAAGATTCATAACCTGACCTGCATCAATGGAGCCATGTTCAGCATCTTATTTAGTGAACAATTGTAATTTTGTTGGTACTTTATTTCATGGTTTAGCCAAAGCCTGCATACAAGTCTTTACAATGACATCAGTGTGATCAATTCAAAATTTAAGAATCTTAAGTCAACAACAAATCACCATTTGACCTCTTACAACTTTAAGCCTGATGCATGTTTTTTCCCTGTAAACTTATTTTATGATTATCAAATTGTTTTAAATAGAAGAATAATATACATACTTGTATTTAAGATATCTTATACCACAAGTCTTACTCCCCTTCATGAAAACATTGGCACTGTTTTATAAATTACCTAAGAAGGAATTAAAATTTACACAAATTATATATTTTACAAATTTGTTAAATTGCTAACCTAAATTTTTATTAATCTATTCTGTATTCTGATTGCATAATAGCGAGTTATCTCCCACTGAAAGAAACATTCTTGCTGTTTATTGTACTAGTCTCCCTTGAAGTAAAAAAACTATCAAGATTTACTTTTCATGGCATTATATATTATTTGTGTACCAGAAAAACATTTATCAAACTGATAAATATCTTTTTTGTGTGTTGTAAATGTGCAAAATAACAAAAATGTGTGTTGCCTTATAAATAATCCTTATAGACTTTCACATTTTTCCTGATAATGTACAGAATTAAATGGCTTGAATATACTTGCATTATTTCTTTCATGACAAAGCCTCAGCTTTGTTTGAAGATCAATGTAATAATTAATCTTCATTCCAGCTGCTATCCTTGCTGCTTGATTGCTTACATGGCAAAGCCTCGAGCTTGGTTGAAGATCTAAGTAAACATCTTCCATGGAGTTGCTACTCATCTGCTATCTGGACTGAAACTTGGGACTGGGCGACTACTGGAACAAAAACTAAAATTATAAATTAGGTTATATTTATAAGACTGCTGTTGGTCAATATAATAAATAAATAAACAGTTATTTTTCTCGTTTGAATTGTATTACATTGTCATATCAGAGCCTTTTATAGCTGACTATGCGACACGAGCTTTGCTCATTGTTGAAGGCAGTATGGTGACCTATAGTTGTTAATGTCTGTGACATTTTGGTCTCTTGTCTCATTGGCAATCATACCACATCTTGTTTTTTATATATATTCCTTCAAGCTTCATAAACTGACCTGCATAAATGGAGCCATTTTCAGCATCTTATTTGGTGAACAATTGTAATTTTGTTGGTACTTCATTTTGTGGTTTAGCCAAAGCCTGCATACAAGTCTTTACAATGACATTAGTGTGATCAATTCAAAACTTAAGAACCTTAATAGTCAACAACAAAACACCATTTGACCTCTTACAACTTTAAGCCCGATGCATGTTTTTTCCCTGTAAACTTATTTTATGATTATCAAATTGTTTTAAATAGAAGAATAATATACGTACTTGTATTTAAGATATCTTATACCACAAGTCTTACTCCCCTTCATGAAAACATTGGCACTGTTTTATAAATTACCTAAAAAGGAATTAAAATTGACACAAATTATATATTATACAAATTTGTTAAATTGCAGCCTAAACTTTTATTAATCTATTCTGTATTCTGATTGCATAATAGTGAGTTATCTTCAACTGAAAGAAACATTCTTGCAGTTTATTGTACTAGTCTCCCTTGAAGTGAAAATTCTATCAGGATTTACTTTTCATGGCATATTATATATTATTTGTGTACCAGAAAAACATTTATCAAACTGATAAATATCTTTTTTTGTGTGTTGTAAATGTGCAAAATAACAAAAATGTCTGTTGCCTTATAAATAATCCTTATAGACTTTCACATTTTTCCTGATAATGTACAGAATTAAATGGCTTGAATATACTTGCATTATTTCTTTCATGACAAAGCCTCAGCTTTGTTTGAAGATCAATGTAATAATTAATCTTCATTCCAGCTGCTATCCTTGCTGCTTGATTGCTTACATGGCAAAGCCTCGGAATTGGTTGAAGATCTAAGTAAACATCTTCCATGGACTTGCTTCTCATCTGCCATCTGGAATTAAACTTTGGACTTCCTTTAAGCTTCTTTCCAGATCTGTGTCAATGGCCCAATTTTCTGTGTCTATGCTCTTTTTGCCTATACTTCATTAACCATTTTCATTTTAACTTTTAATCCGTATTATGAAGACTGTTTAATGACACCATCATTATTTTTGAAATTAATGTATGCAAATAATTATCAGAATTTGGTGGCTAACCAAAACAATCTGATGTATACATTCTGAACAAACAATCTTAACAAGGTCATATTTTCCCAATTAAAATGTAAATAATTATGTAAATATCCATATTGTCAATCTTAAATCTATTTGTTTAAATGATTAACTCAGAAATTAATGTGATGCATGTTTAAAAATTTCAAATCCTAAAATTATGGACAATTTTGTAATAAAATTCCAAGCAGTCTTTCAAAGGAAAAACTGATTTTTAATTTAGAAAAAAACTGTTTTAAGCACAATTGTTATGACCAAATACTTACATAATCATTATCTGGCAGCTAAAATAAAACAATTTTCTTTCAGGTCTAGGACTGAACTTTCGTCTGGGCTCCTCCATCTGTAATACAAACTTAAATCATCTTAATAAATTTGGTCAAAAAGACATACAAACATGCACAATCTTATCTTAACATACCTTCACTTCCAATCCTTGGACCGCCACCTAGAAGAAACTAGGACAAAAAGACATAAAAACATGCACACAATCTTATCTTAACATACCTTAACTTCCAATCCTTGGACCGTCACCTAGAGGAAACTAGGACAAAAAGACATACAAACATGCACACAATCTTATCTTAACATACCTTCACTTCCTATCCTCTGACAGCCACCTAGAAGAAACTAGGACAAAAATACAAACAAACATGCACACAATCTTATCTTAACATACCTTTACTTCCAATCCTGGACCACCACCTAGAAGAAACTAGGACAAAAAGACATACAAACATGCACACAATCTTATCTTAAACATACCTTAACTTCCAATCCTTGGACCGCCACCTAGAAGAAACTAGGACAAAAAGACATACAAACATGCACACAATCTTATCTTAACATACCTTAACTTCCAATCCTTGGACCGCCACCTAGAAGAAACTATGACAAAAAGACATACAAAAAAGCACATATCTTATCTTAACATACCTTCACTTCCAATCCTTGGACTGCCACCTAGAAGCAACTAGGACAAAAATACATACAAACATCACACAATCTTATCTTAACATACCTTCACTTCCAATCCTTGGACCGCCACCTAGAAGAAACTAGGACAAAAATACATACAGACATGCACACAATCTTATCTTAACATACCTTAACTTCCAATCCTTGGACCGCCAACTAAAGGAAACCAAGACAAAAAGACATACAAACATGCACATAATCTTATCTTAACATACCTTCACTTCCAATCCTTGGACCGCCACCTAGAAGAAACTAGGACAAAAATACATACAGACATGCACACAATCTTATCTTAACATACCTTAACTTCCAATCCTTGGACCGCCAACTAAAGGAAACCAAGACAAAAAGACATACAAACATGCACATAATCTTATCTTAACATACCTTCACTTCCAATCCTTGGACCGCCACCTAGAAGAAACTAGGACAAAAATACATACAGACATGCACACAATCTTATCTTAACATACCTTAACTTCCAATCCTTGGACCGCCAACTAAAGGAAACCAAGACAAAAAGACATACAAACATGCACATAATCTTATCTTAACATACCTTCACTTCCAATCCTTGGACCGCCACCTAGAAGAAACTAGGACAAAAATACATACAGACATGCACACAATCTTATCTTAACATACCTTAACTTCCAATCCTTGGACCGCCAACTAAAGGAAACCAAGACAAAAAGACATACAAACATGCACATAATCTTATCTTAACATACCTTCACTTCCAATCCTTGGACCGCCACCTAGAAGAAACTAGGACAAAAATACATACAGACATGCACACAATCTTATCTTAACATACCTTAACTTCCAATCCTTGGACCGCCAACTAAAGGAAACCAAGACAAAAAGACATACAAACATGCACACAATCTTATCTTAACATACCTTAACTTCCAATCCTTGGACCGCCAACTAAAGGAAACCAAGACAAAAAGACATACAAACATGCACACAATCTTATCTTAACATACCTTCATTTCCAATCCTTGGTCCACCACCTAAAAGAAACTAGGACAAAAAGACATACAAAGACACACACAATCTTATCTTAACATACCTTCACTTCCAATCCTTGGACCGCCACCTAGAAGAAACTATGACAAAAAGACATACAAAAAAGCACACAATCTTATCTTAACATACCTTCACTTTTAATCCTTGGACTACCACCTAAAAGAAACTAGGACAAAAAGACATACAAACACTAACACACACAATCTTATCTTATCATACCTTAACTTTAAATCTTTGGACTACCTCCTAAAAGAAACTAGGACAAAAAGACATACAAACATTGACACAATCTTATCTTAACATACCTTCACTTCCAATCCTTGGACCACCACCTAGAAGAAACTAGGACAAAAAGACATACAAACACACACACACAATCTTATCTTAACATACCTTCACTTCCAATCCTTGGACCGCCACCTAGAAGAAACTATGACAAAAAGACATACAAAAAAGCACACAATCTTACCTTAACATACCTTCACTTCCAATCCTTAAACCGCCACCTAGAAGAAACTATGACAAAAAGACAAACAAACATGCACACAATCTTATCTTAACATACCTTCACTTTCAATCCTTGGACTGCCACCTAGAAGAAACTAGGACAAAAAGACATACAAACATGCACACAATCTCATCTTAACATACCTTTACTTCCAATCATTGGACCGCCACCTAGAAGAAACTAGGACAAAAATACATACAAACATGCACACAATCTTATCTTAACATACCTTAACTTCCAATCCTTGGACCGCCAACTAGAGGAAACTAGGACAAAAATACATACAAACATGCACACAATCTTATCTTAACATACCTTCACTTCCAATCCTTGGTCCACCACCTAAAAGAAACTATGACAAAAAGACATACAAACATGCACACAATCTTATCTTAACATACCTTAACTTCCAATCCTTGGACCGCCAACTAGAGGAAACTAGGACAAAAAGACATACAAACATGCACACAATCTTATCTTAACATACCTTCACTTCCAATCCTTGGTCCACCACCTAAAAGAAACTAGGACAAAAAGACATACAAAGACACACATAATCTTATCTTAACATACCTTCACTTCCAATCCTTGGACCGCCACCTAGAAGAAACTACAACAAAAAGACATACAAACACACACACACAATCTTATCTTAACATACCTTCACTTCCAATCCTTGGACCGCCACCTAGAAGAAACTATGACAAAAAGACATACAAAAAAGCACACAATCTTATCTTAACATACCTTCACTTCCAATCCTTGGTCCACCACCTAAAAGAAACTAGGACAAAAAGACATACAAAGACACACATAATCTTATCTTAACATACCTTCACTTCCAATCCTTGGACCGCCACCTAGAAGAAACTACAACAAAAAGACATACAAACACACACACACAATCTTATCTTAACATACCTTCACTTCCAATCCTTGGACCGCCACCTAGAAGAAACTATGACAAAAAGACATACAAAAAAGCACACAATCTTATCTTAACATACCTTCACTTCCAATCCTTAAACCGCCACCTAGAAGAAACTATGACAAAAAGACAAACAAACATGCATACAATCTTATTTTAACATACCTTCACTTTCAATCCTTGGACTGCCACCTAGAAGAAACTAGGACAAAAAGACATACAAACATGCACACTATCTTATCTTAACATACCTTTACTTCCAATCCTTGGACCGCCACCTAGAAGAAACTAGGACAAAAATACATACAAACATGCACACAATCTTATCTTAACAACCTTAACTTCCAATCCTTGGACCACCAACTAGAGGAAACCAGGACAAAAAGACATACAAACATGCACACAATCTTATCTTAATATACCTTCACTTCCAATCCTTGGACCACCACCTAGAAGAAACTAGGACAAAAATACATACAAACATGCACACAATCTTATCTTAACATACCTTAACTTCCAATCCTTGGACCGCCACCTAAAAGAAACTAGGACAAAAAGACATACAAAGACACACATAATCTTATCTTAACATACCTTCACTTCCAATCCTTGGACCGCCACCTAGAAGAAACTACAACAAAAAGACATACAAACACACACACACAATCTTATCTTAACATACCTTCACTTCCAATCCTTGGACCGCCACCTAGAAGAAACTATGACAAAAAGACAAACAAACATGCACACAATCTTATCTTAACATACCTTCACTTTCAATCCTTGAACTGCCACCTAGAAGAAACTAGGACAAAAAGACATACAAACATGCACACAATCTTATCTTAACATACCTTCACTTTTAATCCTTGGACTACCACCTAAAAGAAACTAGGACAAAAAGACATACAAACACACACACACAATCTTATCTTAACATACCTTCACTTCCAATCCTTGGACCGCCACCTAGAAGAAACTATGACAAAAAGACATACAAAAAAGCACACAATCTTATCTTAACATACCTTCACTTCCAATCCTTAAACCGCCACCTAGAAGAAACTATGACAAAAAGACAAACAAACATGCACACAATCTTATCTTAACATACCTTCACTTTCAATCCTTGAACTGCCACCTAGAAGAAACTAGGACAAAAAGACATACAAACATGCACACAATCTTATCTTAACATACCTTTACTTCCAATCCTTGGACCGCCACCTAGAAGAAACTAGGACAAAAAGACATACAAACATGCACACAATCTTATCTTAAAATACCTTCACTTCCAATCCTTGGACCGCCACCTAGAAGAAACTAGGACAAAAAGACATACAAACATGCACACAATCTTATCTTAATATACCTTCATTTCCAATCCTTGGACCGCCAACTAGAGGAAACTAGGACAAAAAGACATACAAACACACACACAATCTTATCTTAACATACCTTCATTTCCAATCCTTGGATCGCCACCTAGAAGAAACTACAACAAAAAGACATACAAACATGCACACAAACTTATCTTAACATACCTACACTTCCAATCCTTGAACCGCAACCTAGAGAAAACTAGGACAAAAAGACATACAAACATGCACACAATCTTATCTTAACATACCTTCACTTCCGATCCTTGGACCGCCACCTAGAGGAAACAAGGACAAAAAGGCATACAAACATGCACACAAACTTATCTTAACTACACTTCCAATCCTTGAACCGCAACCTAGAGAAAACTAGGACAAAAAGACATACAAACATGCACACAATCTTATCTTAACATACCTTCACTTCCGATCCTTGGACTGCCACCTAGAGGAAACAAGGACAAAAAGGCATACAAACAAGCACACAATCTTATCTTAACATACCTCACTTTCTGATCCTGGACGTCACCTAAAACGTTAAAATGAAATAGATAAATAAAAATAAATAAATAATCTTTATTTTAAGAGGATGATCCCATTAGTTAAAACTAATCTTCCTGAGAGTCCTCAAAATAATAATAACATAGTTATAAATACAAACAGTATAATAAAGTTATATTATACACAATATACAATTGTATTGAAATAATAATGAAAATGCATATTAATTTGCACAATTGATGAAAAATTTGTAACATTTTGTTTTAAAAGATACAAGTGTATCACTCATTTTGATTTCATTTGGTAAACTGTTCCATATTTGAGAACCTGAATATGTAAATGTTTTCTTTAAAAAAATTGTTTTTGGTTTTGGAAGATTTAATAGTTTTTCATCAGCTGAACGTAAGTTATAGTTTTGATTATTGGTAAAATGAAAATTTTCTTCTAAATAGTTAGGAACCATGCCATTAACTGATTTAAATACAAGTATTGCCTTTTGGTATTGAATTCGTTTTTCCACATTTAACCAGTGTAAACTTTTAAACAATAAACTGGATGATGTCATTATGTCAGCTTCTACTATAACCCTAGCAGATTTCTTTAATAATTTATTAAGTTTATTTATTTTACTTTCACAACAACTTCCCCATATATTGCAACAATAATCAAATAATGGCAGAATATAAGCATTAAAATAGATAATACGTATATGCATAGGTAAATATTTTCTTATCTTTTGTAATAAGTTGATTCTATTTGATATAGTAATTGACATTTTATCTATTTGCTGATTCCAATTTAAGTTTTTGTCAATATATAAACCAAGTAGTTTTTCACAATTAACATTTTCTATTTGTTCATTTGAAATATTTATATCTAAACTGTTTCCAGTTAAACAAAGCCTTTGTTTTGAACCAATAATCATTGATTTACACTTTTTGGCATTTAATTTCATACAATTTTGCAAACACCAGTTTTCAATAACATGAATATCATTTTGAAGGTTAGAAGCTATCTGAATTACATCATTACCTCTACAATGTAATGTAGAATCATCTGCATATAAATCTATTAATGAATGTTCTATATTAAGTGGTAAATCATTGATATATAAAATAGATAACAGAGGGCCCAGGATAGAACCTTGTGGTACACCAGTTTTTATGCATTTAGTATTAGACATGACGTTATTGACCTTAACTTGTTGGCTTCGGTCAGACAAGTATGACTTAAACCAGTCTAGTGTACTATTTGAAACATTATAATATTCAAGTTTTTTCAATAAAATTATATGATTAACCAGATCAAAAGCTTTCTTTAAATCTAAAAATATAACTCCGTTTATCTCTCCATTATCTATATTTGCTAACCATTCATCTACTAATTTAGTAAGTGCAGTAGTACACGAATGCTTAGGTCTGAAACCTGACTGTGTAGTATTAAGAAGGTCATTGCTATTCAAAAATATATACAAACTATTAGCTATATGTCGTTCTATGATTTTAGAGAGACAAGGCAAAACTGCTATTGGTCTATAATTATCAGGATTACAGGCATCGCCACTTTTAAAAATTGGGCATACTCTTGCAGTTTTAAAAATACTTGGAAATTTACCACATTTGATACTTAGATTAAATATATATGTCAAAGCTGGTGCTATGACATCGCTGCACATACTCAAAATATTTGGTCCGACATCATCTAAACCAGTTGCTTTCGACTTGTCAAGTTTTTTTAAATACATATTTACATCTAAAATACTCATTTCTGGTATAATGAATTTTTCACTACCCCTTTGTAACTTTGATTTTACAAATTTATTGAGTGCATCAAAATTGGCACTATCATCACTATTACATAATTTGTTATCAACTAAATCTTCAGCAATATTTGTGAAATGCAAATTAAATGTATTTGCTATATCAACATCATTTTGAATTACATTATTTTTATATATATTATATAGATGACCATACCTCACTTTCAATTCTTTGAAGTAACTTATAGAAAATGAAAGTGAATAAAAAAAAGAAGAAAGAAATACTCCTATAGAAAATAGAAATAAAAAACAGCATACATATGAAAACATATAAAATGAAACAGATATAAAACATGAAAACATATAAAATGAAATAGATAAACATAAACAACTTTCAAGTCTTTGAAGTAACCTATACTATATATTTCCTACAGGCTCAAAAAAATATAAAGAAAATTAAAAACCAAATTGCACGTCTTTCCAAAAGTGAGGATAATTTTAATAGTATTCTTAAAATTTTAATTGGAATTGGATTACCTCCCTTATACTGTTTTTAAATTGTCTAAATTGTCCTTTAACCAGAAACCCTTGTCCCCCCTTTTTTTGCCCCTAATTGCTTAATGATTTGTTCTATTTATGCCACATATAACCATCCTTTGTAGTATGGAAACTTGTGGTATCATTTCAGAGCGATTTATACACTTTTAAAAAGACAAGGCTGAAAACTACAAAAATGCTTATTTAGTTGGGCCCCTTTTTTTGGACCCTCACTTATTGAAATTCTTGGAGCAAGAACCCCAAAACTCAATTCCAGCCTTTCCTTTGTAGTAAGAAACCTTGTAGTATAATTTCAGAGATATCCTGATACACTTGTCTGTAAACTAGAAAAATGATTCTTTTTGGCCCTTTTTTGGTCTCTTATTCTTAAATGTTCAGGGATATTAACCCGAGACTGACACCAAACCTTTCCTTTATCATATAGAACCTTAAGGTACAACGTCAGAGAGACCCATACAATTAAACAAAAGTTATTGCCACAAAACTTAATTCCTCAACTGTTTGCTCCAGAACCCTTAAATAAATCCCAATCTTCTATTTAAATGATATGAACATTATGGTACAGTTTCAGAGTAATTGAAATACTTATACACAACTTCTTGTCCTGACACAAGATAAATGTATGTTTTGGACCCTGGAAATCAATCCCAACCTTCTTTTTGTGGTTATAAATTATTGATTTTTATTTATTTATACTAAAGTTATTATCCAAAAACCATCCGTCTTTGGTCAACGTTGACAATGACGACGTGATACCAGTATACAACCCCAACAATTTTTGCATTCGTATAAAATCTTTTAACAAGAGTGAATGTAATGTTTCCTGGCAGTCAATTTATAAGTAAAATGTGGAAAAACAGGATATTTTTAACAAAAAATTTACTTCTGGATACTATCTTATGATCACAAACAAGCATCTGTCCAAGTTTTGTAGAAATCCAGGATAGTTTAAGAAAGTTATTAAAATTTCAACAAGAGTGCACAGTGTCTCGCCTTCTTTACTAATCATTGATATTATGTTGACAGTCCTAAGTATAAAGCTTTATTACAACTGTCACATAAACTTAAATTTAAACAGGACAAGAGTGCATATGCTGAAATGTCTCGCCTTCTATACTAATCATTGATTATTGTGTTAAGTATAAAGCTTTATTACAACTGTCACAAAAACTTAACCAAAACATTGAGCAACGAACCATGAAAATAAGGTCATGGTCAGATAAACCATGCCAGGCAGGCATGTATACAGCTAATAATTCTTCCATACAACAAATATAGTTGACCTATTACTTATGGTTTAAGAAAAACAGACCAAAACACAAAACTTAACACTGAGCAATGAACTGTGAAAATGAGGTCAGGGTCAAATAAAGCCTGTGTGACCGAAATAAAAATCATACAATATTTCCATACACCAAATATAGTTGACCTATTGCATAGTATAATTTCAAGTAATAATAAAAAAACAACAACTCAAAAACGTAACTGTGACCAATGAACCATGAAAGTTTGAGGTCAAGGTGAGATGACACCTGCCAGTTACATGTACACCTTACAATAATTCTACGCACCAAATATAGTAGACCTTTTGCATACAGTATAAGAAAAACAGACCAAAACACAAAAACTTAACTATAACCACTGAACTATGAAAATGAGGTCAAGGTCAGATGACACCTGCCAGTTAGACATGTACACCTTACAGTCCTTCCATAAACTGAATATACTAGACCTTTAATTGTTTATAGTATCTGAAATATGGACTTGACCAGCAGAGCTTAGCCTTGTTCACTGATCCACTAAATGAGGTCAAGGTCAAGTAAAAACTGTCTGACCACAAACCAAATATAGTTATCTCATTACTTATAATAAGGGAAAATTCAACATTACAAAAATGCAGTCACTGAACTGTGTAAATGAGGTCAAGCACTTTAGACATGTGACTGACAGAAACTTCGTAACATGAGGAATCCATATACAAAGTATGAAGCATCCAGGTCTTCCCCCTTCTAAAATATAAAACTTTTAAGAAGTTAGCTAATGCCGCAGCCTCCCCAGCCACCTGATCACTATCCCAGGTGAGTATGTTGCAGACTGACTTGTATAAACCCTAAAACCAAATTTTAGCAATTCTTGTATTGTAGTTCCTGAGAAAAAAGTGGTGAAAATTTTCAACTTGGCCATCAGGTGTAAAATGATACATGTGTTCGGTAAACAGGAAGTTGTTTAGTGATGAATCTGAAAATGTATCATTTGGTATAGCTGATATAAATATTAACCCGAAACCAAATTTCAGAAATCCTTGTCTTGTAGTTCCTGAGAAAAAGGAGACGAAAAATATTCATTGGGACGGACTGACTGGTAAACTGATGGCTGGATCGACAAGACAGAGGTAAAAGAGTATCAGTATTACCTACCCCACCTCCTTTTTCAAAGCGGGGGTAAAATGAATAGTAAAATGTTAATATTTTTTAACTATGAGATTATAAGTTATTAGAACATATATATTATAGACATTAAGTAACTATATATAATTGTACTACTGTATATATAAATTATAAAATATATTTCATTCGAGTATAAATTTGAAAAGGAAATTTTGGACTATTATTTGTAATGATTTTCAAGCTGTTTCTCCAACCAATTTGAAAACTAATTTTCAAGCTGTTTCTCCAACTAATTTGGAAACTAATTTTCAAGATGTTTCTCCAACTAATTTGAAAACTAATTTTTATTATCTCACAAATTTTAACATAGTTTCAAATACAATTGTAATGAGCAAATACTTACGGGTACATCATTATCTGACAACTAAAATGAAACTGTCTTCCTTCAGGTGTAGGACTGAACTTTCATCTGGGCTCATCCATCTGTAATACAAAATAAAATTATTCTTAAATTTATGAGACAACAGTTTAGTAAAATAAAATAAAAATATACTTATATCAAAGTAATTTGAAGATATCCAAATTGACAATCAGAAACTTTTCTTTCATTCAGTTAGACTAAATTAGAGAAAAGATTTCCAAAATGAGTGTCAATTGTTAGATAATTATTAATTACCTGACAACTGTCACTATAATCCCCGCAAATACTATTTGCAGGGTATTTGCAGGGATTTCCCCCATGGAGGCTCCCAAATTGAAATTTTGAAAGAGCAATTTTGTCCACAATTTTAAACAAAACAATTAATTTTACAATGATTCAAGTTTATAATTGTATGAAGAAGCACAGGCATTTGTCTCAGAATTTTTTTTCCTACATACCTTATACCTTAATATAACACAGGTATGTAGGATTTTTTTTTCTGTGACAAGTGCCTATGTGGAGAAGCCAAAAAGTAACATTAAAATGTTTTTGAAGGCTCCTTGAAGGTTTTTTAGACAATGACAGTCATCTTGCATGCAAAACCCCCATGGGCATTTTGAAAAGTTGGCAGATATGAATTAAGATCTGACTGCCACGAACGCATGATACAATGGACGCTTTTTAAAGTTCCAGGTCATAAACGTTATAAATTTATAAAAGACAAGAGTGCACACACTGAAATGTCTGGCCTTTTTACTAATCACTGATAATTGTTTATAGTCCTGACTCCTAAATATAAAGCTACATGTATATAAAAACTGTCACATAAACTTTTAACCACGAAAACTAAACATTGACCAATGAACCATGAAAATGAGGTCAAGGTCAGATGAATCATGCCAGACAGACATGTACAGCTAACAATTCTTCCATACAACAAATATAGTTGACCTATTTGCTTATAGTTCAAGAAAAACAGACCCAAACACAAAAATTAACAATGAGCAATGAACCATGAAAATGAGATCAAGGGCAGATTTTTGTTTATTGTTTATTGCAATTGTGTGATAAAAACATCTCAATGTACTGATTTTACCCGTAATGGGTCCACTATAGAAAATAAAATAGATCTTTAAAATCGTATCTTATCTTATATAGTTGTCAGTACAACAAAGATGATAGACTCAACTATACAATCATGTAAAGCATTGGATATGTTTATACTACATAATACTTAATAGACCTGTTTGGGTTTTTTAAATTTTTATTTACATTTTATTTCTATCATCTATGAATGTTATTTCAAATCGATTTAATAAAAAAGAAAAACATGCATGCGGCGTGCGGGTCGAGTAGACCCGCCAGGGAAAATATAGTAGTGTAACATATTCAAAGCAGATTACAGCTAATTTCCTAATGCAAAACTTTGATTAGCTTGCTTGCTTTGTTTGTATATTGTAAAATCATTAGGATAACACCCAATTAAATTCAAATATGATATATACTGGTTAAACTATTATATGCCTATATGAATTGGTTAAAGATGTCAATCTTGTTTACAAAGCTTGTATAAACAATTAAACAAACAAAGCAAGCAAGCCAACCAAAGTTTTACTTTGCAAGCATTAGGAAATCAGCTGTAATAAATTATGAAATTTGAATGTTAAATCTTTCTAAATTGTCTTTTTACAAACTCGTTTTCGACAGCCACCGAAATAAATTTGACATTCATTTTGTGCAACACTTAATTTTCCATTAATTTGTTAACATGTTATCATTAAAGAAAGAATAAAATCTACCTTATGCAAGAGACTTGCAACCAAAGTGATATTAATCCTAAGTGAACAGCCTGTTTCGTGTAACTAGGAATTCAAAATGAATTCCATGATAAAGTGTTCACAAATTAGAACAAAAGAACTAACCCGCCAAATCATAGTGCCCAATAAATAGCTGTGAGGTATTTTGTCTAATGAACCATGAAGCCTAAATACAGTATTGTGAAATCTGTTCAAGTTAAAAACACAAGTTTAACCTTTCTAAAGCCGTATCAAAAAGATACGCAAACTTCTGTTAGTTAGTTTTTTAATGATTTTTAGGTGCAAAGACAATAGAAAAGATTTTTTTTTTCATCGGTCATGAATCAATTAGTTTTTTTAGTTTTCCAGAACAACAGCATTTTGAACCATTCCAAGACTGTATTATACGGCTCTTAAATTGAGAAAAACTGTTTTCAGTCCGCTGAAATGGTCAGGTAGGCTGTTCCCTGTTCCACAGAGTAGCAGTTGCAAATTTAAAACTTTTCTTACCAAACTGTGTAGTTTTTACATGTGTTATATCCAGTATATTATAATATCTGAAAGAATTATTTAAATTACAATATTTTATATTTAATAGATCATGTAAACAGACAGATACTAATTCATTAACTATATTAATAGTTTCCATTACCACAGATATTTGTCTGTTAATATGCAGTGAAGGTTTCTTAACCTTTTCAAGCAACTGTTGATATGAGCTAGATGATCTTCGTACACAAACCTAAGTGCTGTTTCTTGCACTTTTTATTTTTGGAATTTTGATTGTTACAGGATTGCCATGTCGAAGGATGGAACCCTGGGAAACCACTTTATGGAAGTCTAACTGCTAAGAATACTATTATTTTTATTTGTTGTCTCCTGTTTGTGAAATAAGATTTAAGATGTGAAATAGAATGAAAAAAGACACCATGTATATGGTGATGATTTATCAAGCAGAATTTCACGTGGTATACAATCAAAGATCTTCGAAAGGTCCCTTAGAACAGTATATACTGGTTGTTATCTAACGCTATACGCTTACCTTCTAACAGTCGTAACATTGTGGTCTGACATCAAAGACCTTGGAAAGGTCCACTAGAATAGCAGCTATATACTGGTTGTTCTCTAATGCTGCACGCTTACCTTCTAACAGTCGTAACAGTGTGGTCCGACATCAAAGACCTTGGAAAGGTCCACTAGAATAGCAGCTATATACTGGTTGTTATATAACGATGCACGCTTAACTTCTAACAGTCGTAACAGTGTAGTCTGACATCAATGGCCAGGTCTAAAAGCACACGGATAAGCGAGATGAAAAATATTTTCCCAAAAATTACCAAGTTGAATTTCAAACACCTTTTCATAAATTTTAGAAAAAAAAATGGAAGAATCGGCTGACAGGCTTTTTTATTTGCTTTGTCAAGTTGGTTGTTGTGTTGTGTTTTTTTTTTTTTTTTTTTTTTTTTTTTTTCTTGCAGTGCTGTTACTTGAGCCTGCTTGAGTCTATTATAAAATACACCAGTTTCTACAAATAGCTTTATCAATGTTGTTAACTGCGGCACGGTTAAAGGTTTACAATATTTCACTACGTTCTTTTGCCATGTCACTGTCTGTTTGTTTTCGACTTATGAGATTGTGGTATGATACTTATCCCTTACTGGACGGAATGTGCTAAATTGACATACGATGAAGACATAATCTATCAATTCTTAAAATGTGCATTCAAACCACTACCAACGTATAGGTGTTCCGATTCATAGAAGTTCCACTGGAAACTTTGTTATAAACAGTGCCATTATACCTATTCCTGTTGGAACAAATATTCCATACCATTTATTCCGTTAGGAAAATATACTGTAACATATATTCCTGTGGAAATAATATTCAAGAAAATTTATTCCTTTTGGAACGTATATTATGAAGGAACTTATATTCCGTGACACCACCAATGCTATATATATTATACAATACACTGAATGTGAGTAGCATAAGGTAATCATCAAACATGGCGGCATTTTTTTTTACATTAAAAAAAACCCGTTTAGGTCGAATTCAACTACCAAACTTTCATGACTCACTTTCAAAACTTGATAGATTTAGATTAGATTTTCTCTAACGTCTCATGTTTAATCATGTTAGACACAATATAGACCATTTAACACAGCTTTTCTAGTGTATGTCCCTGGTACACGGCTTGTTTTCTATCGATAACCAGAAATGTAAATTTTACTTTATGCCTAACGTGGGGCAAATTTTAAAATTCAATAATGCTTTCTTCTTAGCAAGCTAGTGTTTTAAAGGCAATGAAAATGGTGGATAGATGTTTGAAATCAGACAATTTTGCCTTGTCATTTTGTATTTTCCGCATTTCACTTACAATAATTGTTTGTTTGTTGTATGTACGCATTTTTTACAAAAGAAACTTTATATTGTACTTAAAGGAAGGTACAGATATGGGGACAAGTTTGACGAAAAAATAATGTCGATTTTTAGCAGAGAATTCTCTCCAGCGAAGCAAAGTGTTGCCGAATTCAAGTTTACTCTTAATGAGTTTGAATGCATCGCAAGGGAAATAAAGGAATTGGAAGAAAAAGATAGAAGAGAAATACTTGAAGAAGAATTAAAGAAAGAAACCGAGAGACATTCTACTGACACAACTGAAACATACAGTGATATTGCAAGAACAAACTCAGATAAAATTGACACAGAAGCAGCCGAGATGATAGATTATAGAGCATCAGTAGACCAGGACAGTACTTGCATTATATCACCAGGTATTGACAACTACACGAAGCCAAACAAATTTGCACTATACGTATAACTATTTCATTTTATAAGTGTCGATCGATCGTAAAGAAACTAGTGACACAATCAATTAAGTCAGAAAAACTGATATTCAATTTAATAATTGACAACATAACCTTAGACTGGTTCCTGTATCTTTTTACGGATTCACGATCTGTTGTATATTTTCGATAAGTAAAGTAATACAGCCGATTTATTGAGTGTGTAGCTATAAAGGTATTATCTTTGGTTAGCTTGCTTACTATATAGCCTAGTCTTACAGACAGATACATTGGTTATGTGTCGGAACTAGTATATTGTAAAGGAAGGTAGGTTGTCTAACCTAATAATGACTTCACGGTTCAGCAATCAAGCAAGCTAACCAAAGATATTACCTTTAGCTACACACTCAATGAAATCGACTGTACTAGTAATCGACATTTAAATATGACAGTTCTGTTGCAGCTTCAGTAGTAGTTGTAGTAGCAGTATTATTATAATAGTAACAGTATTTTTTGAGTCTTTTTCCGAACATTTATTTTAATTAACCCTTTAGACTACATTTAATAAACATATTTTTTTTTTGTTTTGTTTTTAGAATTATCAAAAATTACCTTAAAAGGTTCGGTGATTCCAAAAAGGAGTGGGAAAATAATTGCAGTGAATCCCTTCATTACGAAGAATTTCATCAATTTCAAATATCGGGTACGTAACACTCAACCGTAGTACACCCTTATCAACAATAACACTGAACAAGAATTTACAGCAAAATGCCTTGAGTGTGTAGGTAAAGGTTTTATCTTTGGTTCGCTTGTTTGCTAGCTGAACTGGGATTAGGTATACTACTCTCCGTTAAGAGTAGACTAGTTCAACAAATAACAAATTTATCTGTCTGACCACAATTATCGGATACCTAACACTGATCGAGACCTAGGATTCTAGAACACACTTTTTGTGAAACTCTCATAGTGTACACCTATACTGACACAGACAAATAAAGAGCAGATTAAAAATGTTAGAGATGTTCAGAAATTAAGTTGGTGACAACACCTGCGAAACTTTAAATTGCAATTGTTCAAACAATACACAAGAAACTTGGGTCTATTTTCCCCATATAATCTAACTTTTTGATAATTCTAGTAAATGAAATCAAAATAGTTAAGACAAACAAATCTGACATTTAAATTGCCACATGTGGAGCAGGATCTGCTGACCCTTCCAGAGCCCCTGAGATCACTTCTTGTTTCTGGTGGGGTTCGTGTTGATTATTTTTTAGTTTTCTATGTTGTGTCATGTGTACTATTGTCTGTCTGTTTGTCTTTTTAATTTTTAGACATGGCGTTGTCATTTTTTTTTTCAATTTATGAGTTTGACTGTCCCTCTGGTATCTTTCGTCCCTCTTTAAAGACGTAGGAAGACAGAGACAACTAAACACATTTATTCAAAAACCAGTTGTTGGCATAACACGGGTTTTGTTCTTCTCATATATGTTATGATGGTATGATACTAAACCCCTAACGGGAAGGATTGTGTCTGATGTTCATATGATGAAATCATAATCTTTCAGTCAGTTTAATTGAAGTCTGGAGCTGGCATGTCAGTTAGCTGCTAGAAGTCTATCGTTATTTATGTATTATTGTCATTTTGTTTATTTTCTTTGGTTACATCTTCTGACATCAGACTCAGACTTCTCTTGAACTGAATTTTAATGTGCGTATTGTTATGCGTTTACTTTTCTACATTGGCTAGAGGTATAGGGGGAGGGTTGAGATCTCACAAACATGTTTAACCCCGCCGCATTTTTTGCGCCTGTCCAAATTCAGGAGCCTCTGGCCTTTGTTAGTCTTGAATTTTTTTTATTTTAGTTTCTTATGTACTATTTATTTGGAAATTAGTATGGTGTTCATTATCACTGAACAAGTATATATTTGTTTAGGGGCCAGCTGAAGAACGCCTCCTGCGTTGAAGACCTGTTGGTGACCTTCCGCTGTTGTTTTTTTCTACGGTCGGGTTGTTGTCTCTATGACATATACCCCATTTCCATTCTCAATTTTGAATATAGGTACATTGCACAATACAACGTGTAACTTTTAACATTCCTTCATTTCAGGAAACAATTCAGCAGAGTTTATCACTAAAACAAAACGAACATA
Organism: Mytilus trossulus; assembly: GCF_036588685.1. Lineage (NCBI taxonomy): Eukaryota > Metazoa > Mollusca > Bivalvia > Mytilida > Mytilidae > Mytilus > Mytilus trossulus. The sequence goes on along the minus strand of NC_086376.1, from coordinate 67,221,933 downwards.
TCCTTAACACCAGAACGGTAACTAAATTGGAGAAGAAAGGATAAAGGAAGAAGAAATTTTATTTAAGAAGTACCTAAAGGTAGCCAATAGGAGGATGAAAAAATACAAAAAGGAAAGCAGGAAACAGCTGAAGAAAGAAGAGGAGGGAAACAAAAAGAAACTTTAAAAGGAACAAAAGGAACGAGCAAGACTCGAAAAGAAAGAAATGAATATGCTTCACTGAGTTATTTTTGTTTTATTGTAACACTTTAAAGTTATCCATTATATTTCTAAAATAATCAGCAGCTATAGGTTCTGTTTTCTAATGATTAAACGGTTCATTGTAAATATTACAACGTATATGTAGATAGCCTTTCGCTAATGATGGTATTTTTGTTAATTGAATTTCACAACAACTGGATAGTTTAAAACTGTTATTTTTTTTTACTTTGTTCTGGATTTAATACTGACTAATACCACCGGTTTTAGCAATGAGAACATTTTGCACCATACATATAGAACACAACTACAATATGAGTAAGAAGTCTGTAAAACAGGGCTTGTAATTTTTTGGTGTATATCTTGATTTACCGTTTGTACATTGATGTGGTCATTAGTTTTCTTGTTTATATTGTTTAACATTTGTCATTTCATGGCTATTTCTAACTGATTTAAGTATAGTTTTTTTCTGATTGTAAAAATGTTGTATGGTAAGCTTTATTTCTTTTTCACCATTTTGTCTAGAGCTGGTGTCTGATTATCAATCATACCCCCTTTTCGTTTCTTTTTTTAAGAATAATGACAACAGTTTGGTTTTAATTTTCATTTATGTATGTGCATGTAACAATATAAAACAGTACTTATATAAATGTAGAGCCCAGGTGGTCGTGTGGTCTAGCGGGACGGCTGCAGTGCAGGCGATTTGGTGCTACGATATCACAGTAGCATGGGTTCGAATCCCAATTTGCAAAAGCAAATTTACAGATCTAACATTGTTGGGTTGATGTTTAGACGAGTTGTAATCTCATTCTATCATTACTATTGGTCATTATTGGTATATATTTATCTTTAAGCTTAACAGATTCTTAGTATTGTGGTTATTGTGAAACCACTGATTCAAAGGACAAGGTTCACTTAATGCCCAAAATGGCATAAAAATATAAACTTTACCATAAAACTTCAAAAAGTTCACAATTTGCTTTGCAAATGGATCTATTTCAAAAGTCAAGCAGGCAGATGTCATCTGACCTTGGCCTCATTTTCATGGTTCAGTGGTCAAAGTTAGGTTTTAAGTTTTGGTCTTTTTATCTAATATTTACTTTGACATTTATTATATGCCAAAAGTGAACTATATTTGGTGTATGAAAATATATTATGATCTATATGTCAGTCCCGCTGGTTTTATTTAAGCATAACCTCAATTTTACGGTTCATTGCACAGTGTTAAGTTTTTGTGTTTTGGTCTATTTTTCTTAAACTATAAGTAATAGGTCAACTATATTTGATGTATGGAAGCATTGTTTAGCTGTACATGTCTGCATGGCATGGTTCATCGGACCTTGAACTCATTTTCATGGTTCGTTGGTCTTCTTTTTTTTTTAGCTATCTTGGTTAATGTTAAGTTTATGTGACATATGTTAAAGCTTTATACTAAAGGACTATCAACTTAATATCAATGATTAGTAAATAAGGCGAGACATTTCAGGGTGTGTTGTTTTCTTTTGTATGAGTTTTGATAATATATTGCAAATTCTTGTGAATAATGGAAAGTTATTATAATTGCCTAAAGTTTTGACATTGATCTTTATATAAAAAAAATTATATGTTACAGGCATTTTCTAAATTTAGGCATTTTGTAAAATGACTGAAATTTTTAGGCATTCCTGCACGATTTAGGCATTTTACAAATTGACTATTTTTTCAGGCATTTTATAAAATGCCTAAAACAAATGTAAGGCATTTTACAAAATGCCTAAAAGATTAGAAACTGAATGGAATGCACTCAATATTTAACAACTTGAAATATCAAATAGATAATTTTATTCTATCATTAAATATAGCATGCAATTTAAACAGTTCCAGTTTTATAATTGTAATTAAATCATTTACATAAACACTGAAGATGACTTTTATTTATTGCTACATGTAATGTTTGGGTGATAGCGACTGTTACATATTTGTCCTGACTTTTTGCAAAGACAACTCTTAGTGGTACATCTAGTCTTACCACTAGCACTACAGCCACATTTTGTGTAACCCTGACCATCACGCACAGAAACTTTACTGAAATCTTTTCTAAAGGATATCTCAATATCATAATTGCACATTGAATAGCGACAATCAGACAGTTAAAACTGATTCCTAGTGTAAAGTTTACGTTATCTTCAATATTTAATTTACAGTTCAATGAATTGCATGGTGCATGCTAAATTTCCAGTGACAAATATTTCCTGCATATTCCATAGGTCTATGAGACAACTTAATGGTAAAAGAAGTTGTCAACTCATTTTTTATATGAATATATCCTTGTTTTTACTTGACCAATTGTTAAAATATTACTTGAGTGCATGAACAATCCAGTATACTTACGACCAATCTTATTAATAAGTTTTTTTTGTAAAACCGACTCCTGGCTCCTAGGAGTCTACAGAATTGACATTTGTTTTGATAATTTTTAAATAAGTTATAGCTCATCAGAAGATATGCTCCTAGTTTTGCATATGATAATAATCCGAGGACTGTCATTTTATTCCAATCTTAAATTTGTTCAAAATAGTTTCATAGTTTTCTTTGTTCCATATAACACTTTTCTGATAAGAATTAACATTTTCAATTAGTTGGTTTGTAAATCCTTGTTCAGGTGTAAGAACAAAATGCCCTTCTTCCATTATGAAAGAAGATCATTAATGAACAACAGAGTTAGTACAAACTAATAGTTCTGGCTCTATGGAGTTTCTAATTATAGACATTAAAACTAGTAAAACATGAAAACTTAACCTGCAGGTTACATTTTTAAAGAATAATCTTAACTTTATTTTAATCAACACTTTTTTGTAGCTTTACAATATATTTCTATCATCTATTTCATGTATTTCATATTTACACAATTTGCCTGAAACAGACCAGGCAATTTGTGAAATTTTCATTAAAAATTTCAGGCATTTTACAAAATGACTAGGTTTTTTTAGGCATTTTGTAAAATGCCTGTCAACTTTAGGCATTTTAGAAAATGCCTGAAAATTCAGCCATTTTACAAAATGCCTAAATTTAGAAAATGCCTGTAACATAATATAAATTAGGAAAATACCCAAATGCTATAAAGAAGAATAAATTAATTGATTGTTATATAATTAGAAATGGAAGATGTGGTATATTGCTAATTTGACAACTCTCCATCAGAGACCAAAGAATGTAGGCGGTTAGCAACAGATGACCATGATGACACTGGACTACCTTTAACAATTAGTGAAATCCAGACCGCATTGCTTTTTTTTTAAATCATAGTATTGCTACATGTATGCAAACAATTTTGTAAAATAAATAACTTCAGATTTTATTGGTTCTTTTTCAGAAGGATTGAAATTCATCACCTGGAATAAATGGTAAAAACATAGAAACAAGACCAGAATAAATTCAAAGACAAAAGTTGGATCCGTTATTATTTTCATCACTCAGTCAATGATTTGGAGTTCTTTTAAATACCAAAAGATATTGAAACCACAATAATATCAATGTTATCTGATGAATGACCAAAGAGTGAACTATACAATCACACAGTGCTTGATGACAAGAAACTATTAATGTTTTGTGTGGAAGGATATTGTGAAAAAAAATACATTTACTTAAAAAGCTACCAGTATGTTAAGCCTAAAAATAGAATTTTTCACTGATTTCAAATGTTAAATAATTGTGTTTCGAGAAAGTATTCTATAATTCATAAATAAACATATTGAATTTTAAATGTACGTATTGTTATGCGTTTACTTTTCTACATTGACTAGAGGTATAGGGGAGGGTTGAGATCTCATAAACATGTTTAACCCCGCCGCATTTTTGCGCCTGTCCCAAGTCAGGAGCCTCTGGTCTTTGTTAGTCTTGCATTATTTTAATTTTAGTTTCTTATGTACAATTTGGAAATTAGTATGGCGTTCATTATCACTGAACTAGTATATATTTGTTTAGGGGCCAGCTAAAGAACACCTCCGGTGCGGGAATTTCTCGTTACATTGAAGACCTGTTGGTGACCTTCCGCTGTTGTTTTTTCTATGGCCGGGTTGTTGTCTCTTTAAAATTCCCCATTTCCATTCTCAATTTTATATATTGATACTTACATTATCTGCTTTGTTGTTTAAAACTTAAGTTTCGAACAGTTAATATAGAACAATATGTTGAATTAACATTTCCAAAGAAAAAAAGATATCCAATTAAAAAGATTCATCTTTATATAACAATTTACTACCAAATAGAATACATTGTAACATACACATTCCTGTATATTTATACCTATATATTTAAAATTTGAGTCCCATAGGATTTTAATTTGTCCCATGGGATTTTTTTGGTCCCATAGGACAACAAATATCCAATGGGACTACAATTATCCCTTGGGACCAAAAAAAATCCCATGGAATTTTGCCCTGTCCCATGGGATATTGAAAATCCCATGTTTTTTATAAATCAAATAGCAAAATAAAGATAATAGAACAGTAGAAAACAAATGAAATTATTGAATCCCATGTAATTCCGCACATTTTGGTTATATTCATGAAATTGTAGCTCTTATTTGAGGTTGCGGATTTGAAAATGAGTGTTTGGCAAATAAAAAGTGCCCAGTGTTTCTTAATACTTAATAATAAATTAGTTCTTTCATAAAAATACATTCCAAATTAGGACCATTTTGAACATTTTGTCAAAATGTGATGATTTGGGGCAATATTCAGACCTGAAAGCTTTAGGAATAAAGATTTGGCCGACACCTACGATCCAAAATGTTTTGTAACCAAAAGAAATTAGAATCCAAATCCGATATATAATTCATCAATGTAAAAACTTTTTGAATCTTGGATGGCAGCCAAGGTTGATTATGCCAAAACGATTAAAGTTTTTGACAAAATTGACCTAAAATACAAATAAGTTATAGATATTTCATATCTTTTGGATAGTTTTTTGGTGTTTCGTAAATTATACCATAGTTTTTGTTGAAACCCCCGGCAATAACCTCACGAGACGAAGTGGGGAGGAGGGAGCTGAAGGCACGCCCTTTTCAAGGAGCTTCATGTATGGTAAATGCATAGTCCTCTTTAAAGTTTTTGTATAGTGTTACCCCAAGTGTTGACTTGCTAGACCCCATCCCCTTTATAACTAAAAATCCTGCATTCTCATCCGATTTGATATAAATCTAAACTGTTAACGAGGTTGCTTGAGTAATAACAATTATGTTGGAGAATTAAAAATAGATAGGTTCCTTTTAATGTAGCTGAACATTTTGTTTAAATTATCTAAAATTGAGAAAGGAAATTGTGAATGTGTCAAAGCAGCAACAACCCGCCCATAGAGCAGACAACAGCCGAAGGCCACCAATGGGTCTTCAATGTAGCGAGAAACTCCCGAACTCGTAGGCGTCCTTCAGCTGGCCCCTTAAAATATGTATAATAGTACAGTGATAATGGACGTTATACTAAACTCCGAATTATACGCAAGAAACTAAATTAAAAATCATACAAGACTAACAATGGCCAGAGGCTCCTGACTTCGGACAGGCGCAAAAATGAGGCGGGGTTATGAGATCTCAACCCTCCCCATATACCTCTAGCCAATGTAGAAAAGTAATCGCATAACAATACGCACATTAGAATTTGGTTCAAGAGAAGTCCGAGTCCGATGTCAGAAGATGTAACAAAAGAAAATAAATAAAATGGCAAATTAGTCTGTTTAAAGGGGCACTAGCTACCAGATACAATGTATATACAAATCTAAAGTTTGATTTTTTTTCTGTTCAATCAATAATAAAAGTGAAATAATGATATAACAATTCGCTTTTTGCAGCCAAAAAGGTTTAATTTTGTCAAATTACGCTAAGAAACCATGATAATTAGTAATTCGCTTGCAAGTGAATGAGTCGACTTCTTTAAATCTGTATCTTATACGGTTAAAAACAATGAGAAGCATCTATTTTTAATCTATAAAATAAAATCAAATAGACCTATAAAAATCCAAGTGCACGTGTTGGTTTACTCTATTCATATCTTTATTTATGTCATCTGGTCATCTGAGCTACTATGGTCATCTGAGGTCAAATCGATATATATATTGATGGCGATCCGATGGATACATCTGTTGTAGGGTTGTCACTGACTCAGACGTACTTATGAATATAATTATTTTCTGTGACTGTATCTTACATTAATTTGAAGGATCCTTTACTATAGATAATTTAGCTGATCTGTAACAATAACATCTTCATGCCTTATATATCATGTACTGTAGTACGCCGCTAGATTAAAACTGACGTGGAAAGGTAACACATGCCCACCGTAGGCTCTTTTTTTGAGAGCCCATGTGGTCGTGTGGTCTAGCGGGACGGCTGCAGTGCAGGCGATTTGGTGTCACGATATCACAGTAGCATGGGTTCAAATTTTTGGTTCTTCCCTCGCCGGGATTCGAACCCATGCTTCTGTGATATCGTGACACCAAATCGCCTGCACTGCAGCCGTCCCGCTAGACCACACGACCACCTGGGCTCTCAAAAAAAAGAGCTTTCGGTGGCCATATGTTACCTTTCCACGTCAGTTTTAATCTAGCGGCGTACTACAGTACATGATATATAAGGCATGAAGATGTTATTGTTACAGATCAGCTAAATTATCTATAGTAAAGGATCCTACAAATTAATGTAAGATACAGTCACAGAAAATAATTATATTCATAAGTACGTCTGAGTCAGTGACAACCCTACAACAGATGTATCCATCGGATCGCCATCAATGTTGGTGATACATGGCTGTGTACATAATGTATACAGCCATGTATCACCATTTCCGCAGGCCCAAAAGCCTTAAAGACTTGCTGGTGAGAGCTGAGTCATGCTCTCAAGCAGGCTCTTCGTCAGTGGGCTCTTGCAAGGGTTGTGGAAACAAACGATGTCTGACTTGCAAACAAATACTGGATACCCAGACTTTTAACAGTCACTCCACTGGTACAGAATACACCATATTTTGCAATGTTAATTGCAAGACTACAAATGTTGTGTATCTCCTACAGTGTAAATGTGGTAAACAGTATGTTGGCGAGTCAGAACAGCCGTTTCACAAACGAATGAACGGTCATCGTAGCGACTACCAATGCAAGCCAGACCTCCCTCTTAGTCGTCATTTGAGATCCCCTGGCCACACTAAGGCAGATCTCAATCGACTGACCATTACTATCATTGACCACAACTCTGCTTGGTCTAGGGAGGATAGACTTACTCGGGAAAGATTTTGGATAAGAAAATTAACAACTTTGGCACCAAATGGGATAAATGAAAAGATGTAATTCGACACCATGCAGTGCTTCACATCTGGGTTATATTACTTATTATTACAGTCCCCGTTTTTATTTCTATCCTTACTCATTTCTAAAATATATCTGTTGAATATAACAATCTAAATTGCTTAATTTTTTGAGGGATGCATAAGTACCAAGCCACGTCCAACTATTTTACTTTAGTCAAAATTTGTTATTTTTTTAAACGGCCGTTTGTTTTAAACATCGCAGACTCTAATGTTACTACACTACAGTTGTTAAATCTGAAATATTTAGAAATTTAGACCGTTCAGTGCTGTTTATTTAGAAATAAGACCGTTCAATGCTGTTTATTTGGAATTCTTATTGACGCAATCTTTCTTGTAACATCATAATTATCGACACTGTTAAAGCTTTAGAATTGTGCTAGTTCATATCGCACATTATTATTTTTATTTAAAACATTTATTTGAACTCTCTGATGTAATTAGTCATATAACCTATTTCATATTCAACATATTTTTGCAATGATGCAAGCGTCTTAACTGATGTTCGGTTTGCCTTTTTTATTGTATAAATTTCAAGATTTAGTAAAAGTTTATAATCTAAGAAGACTTAAAGATGATTCATTTAACATCAGAATCTGACTGACGAAGGATATCTGTTATCCGAAATATTTATAAATAATTACATTTATAGTTCCTTTTTGTGTTATTGGTGTTGTTATGTACACTTTTTAGGCGTTTATATAATTTATTGTATTGTGTACATGTATCGTTACTTGTAACGATCCAGCGCCCTCGTGGGAAAAATCGTTGACTATTATTCAGACGTTTTATATATATATATATATATATATATATATATAATTAATTAGATGGCGTCTGGACTAAAATACACACGAAACGAACATACAGACTTGTATATATTATCTACTCCATGCTCTGTAAACTGTTTATTTTAGACTTTTGATAGTTTTGATAAATGTTTTACATTGTTATAAATCAAATATGAGAATTTGAGTCAAATCGGCGACCATGAATTTGACAGCTAGTGCCCTTTTAAGGAATTAAATAAAGGTATTACATAAATACTGTTTCATCAAAAAAAAAAATTATGTATATTAGTCCCAGATAAAAAAAATAGTTTAATATGATCGAACAAATTAAAATATTGGAAGCAATGTCACTCGGAACACCTCTTTAATAGTTTATTAGGGTTTCTAACTATCTATGACAGAATCCGTAAAAGAAATTGCTCTCAATTAATTCTCCAATATCTACTTAAAAACTTGAAATATGCATTATAAAAAAATAAACTTAATCATATAAACTTTGTTATAAACCTTTTTATATGCATACTAATTATGGAATATGCATACATATGTCAGTAGTTTTTAAGCTACATATTTTGAAATAGGCCGGAAATTGCTATAGTAGACAGACGAAAGTCAAGAAAGCTCATTGTGTTATAGTTTTTACATAATATAAAAAAGAAGATGTGGTATGATTGCCAATGAGACAACTATCCACAAAAGACCAAATGACACAGACATCAACAACTATAGGTCACCGTACGGCCTTCAACAATGAGCAAAAGCCCATACCGCATATAAAAGCTATAAAAGGCCCCGATAAGACAATGTAAAACAATTCAAAAGAGAAAACAAACGGCCTAATTTATGTAAAAAATGAAAGATAAACAAATATGTAACACATAACAAACGACAACCACTGTATTACAGGCTCCTGACTTGGGACAGGCACATACCTAAGTAATGTGGCGGGGTTTAACATGTTAGCGGGATCCCAACCCTCCCCCTATCCTGGGACAGTGGTATAACAGTACAACATAAGAACGAACTATAAAAATTAGTTGAAAAAGGGTTAACTCATCAGATGGACAAAAATACAAGTGGACTTCCCTTGATTATCTCTGCTATTGTTAAAATGCTCCCAATTATTGGTCAAATTCAAATTATGATTTGCGAATTAGTAACAACTATGTAGAACCCCGCATCATAGACTATATATTTAACATATTTTCCCCCATCTTCTTCTATTGAATGGAATTTGAAACCCCGACATATGGACTTACTGAAATATACAGACACCCTTCTTCTTTAGTTGTGGTGTTAGACAACTTTATAGTATTCATGGTTCAGAAGTATGCATATATGTGTTAATTTAAACATGAATATTAAATCTCGCATGCAGCTATGCTGTTGAGGATTGCATTTACAATTTTTTCGAGTGCCCATTTCACAACGAAGCAAGAGAAATATTGTTTTTGATTTTACAGTAGACATGTTATACCAACTGAGCTAATATTGGCTGTTCTGAACTTCTCGGTGACCTTTTACATTTCAACAAAGTAAAGCAACTTTTGAATCTGTGCAATCTTATATCAGAATTACACATATATGTAGAACTTCCAATACAATTAAAATTCTGAATGCTTACTTTTCACGCCAGTCCATATTACAAAAATATTATACTAGTATTGCATTTTCGTTTTTGTTTATAGTTTGTATTACATGTATTTCTATTTTGTTTTTCGTTATTATCTTATGTATTTTGTGTTTAATCCCATATGCTACTTTTCCAAATAAAAGTAGTTTAAACAAGAAGAAAAAAAAGAAAAAAACGAAGACAAGTCACACAAAAAAATACTCAAAGTAACAAACTTGTACATTTGGTACATGTATATGTCATAGAAATCACTAATCTTTTAAAACAAAGAAAGAATACGAATCATGGTTTTATATTAAAATCATAGATTTTCATTATAGCTTGACGGACAGAACAACTAAATCCAAACGTGTGTATTGCACTTTCTGAGATTGACAGCATGTGGAATGTTGTACGGATTAGCAGGGCGCAAGTGAACGTCACAATTGAAGACCCGGTCAATGGAAGAGACGTTGTCAATGTAACGGCACCTCCCCCTCACTACAGAGTTTCGTCTGTACCATGACCGTTTGATGATATCTTAGAAGAAGCCAACATAATCGAATTATTTCAGTCAGTGTATAAAAGAATTACAGAAGAAAAAAATGAAGAAGAATCGGTATGCATATTTAGCTTAATTTAAGTTAATATTCATTTTATATAACGTGAAATAGTATTAATTGTGTTTATTATTGACGGACGACAACACAGAATGTTCAAAATGCGCATTCAAGTTACATTCGCATAAACTATCTTTAGTACAGAACTTGTTATATATTATGAGATACAATTGTCAGTTAAGAGTGTGAAAAAATATAAAAATACGCCAAAACATTTCCTTTATGGTATTCGTCAGATGTTGTCAGAACAAAAAAGTTAGAAATAGAAGGTGAAACATAAATGTTAGCTTATAATTAGCTAAAAAGTAACCAATTTATCGGATGCATTATGGCCGTAGTTTTATTCAAAGAATAATAATAAATGTAATGCATGTTCCGCATAACGCTATTACCCAGGCAACATATTAAAATATTATTGCTGTTTCTCAAAAAAGTTCTCCATCTACGAATGAAAAGATCGTGTTCGAAATCTGGTTTTATTTAAATTATTCTTGCAATACTTCGATATTTTTATTCTAACATATATTTTAATCCATTGTTTTTAAAAAATACACGTGATATGTTACATTCTTAAGATAAACCACTCTATTACTGACTGACGGCACTGCAGATTGCAACACGAATTAAATATGTTGTACACAATTGTCTAAATCCATTGTATTGTAATGGCAGTCGGAAATGTGGACAAAATCAGCTAGATTAAAAGAGGATTAGTGTGCCTTCAAAATAAGAATGAAGTTTAACACCACTACAAAATGAATTTAGTTTAACCTTGCCACATTATGTATGTGCCTGTCCAAGTCAGGAGCCCGTATTTCAGTGGTTGTCGTTTATTGCTGTATATAATAATTGTTTTTCGTTCATTAATTTTTACATAATTCAGGCCATTAGTTTTCTCGTTCAAATTGTTTTGTACAGTTGTCATTTCGGGGCAATTAGTATAGGTAACTATGCGGTATGTATTTTACTCATTGTTGAAGGCCGTACGGTGACGTATAGTTGAAAATTCTCTTGTGGAGAGTTTTCTTACTGCCAATCAAACCACACCTTCTGATTAGTTTTATGTATCCGTACATGAAATATACATCCATGTTTATATGACTGTAACAAACCATTAGTTTAGGCAGTATAATCTGACTAAACCTGAAGTATTTCAGTCAATTTTGAAAATACTGACTGTTTTTCTTTTTTAGTGATCCGATAGAGAATACTACTCCTAAAGTTCAACTTTGGATAAACACGACACCAGAAAGAAGTAAGTTGAAAACGAGCTTCATGTTTATTCTTAGCTATCTTTTAAATAAAAATGACTTAAAAAAAAGAACATTAGAACAGTCCGATATATTTAAAACTGTTGTTTAAAAAAGCTATTACAGTGTATGAAGGAATGATTTCTCCGCAAGCAGGTGAAGAACTTCCGACTTGCTGAGATTTTTTTTAAAGGTCTTATGTACTATCACTTTACTTGTTCATGTATCTTAAAGTTGGCTGTCTGTAATATCGGAAATTAAATGCTTTTTCAACTGCTTTTTATCGTATATTCTATACTTTTTTTATTGATGCATTGTTCATACTGCATTCTTTTCTGAAACAAATATATGTATTTTTGTAGGCACGCCAAGGAGCAAGAACCCCCTGATAGATGGCGATACATTTGATGGGATATTGGAGACAGGAAAAGAGTAAGTTTTATGTAGTGTATAAAAGATAGACGATGAGACAATCATCAAAATATTTAAAGATCAAATAAAAACTTAATTAATATATAGTACTGCAAAATACAGCTTCGTATCTAATGTTAACATTATATCTAGTACTCGTGTTAGGGTCGTGAATTGATATTCTTATGGATTTGTTTTATAGCCACCGAATGCTGATTTTGTCATAATATTTTATCAACACGTTTCAATATATACATGTAATCCATTAGAAGTCCACATTTTATGTCAAGAATTATTCATTGAATTATAATTACGATAAATAACAAAATATTGTTTCAGGTTGCTTGTCAACTGGAAGTTCTTAGTTGAAGAAAATGGGCACGCCATCGAAACAGCCATTAACAAACTACAGAATATGCAACCAAGCGAACTATCGGACAACAGAACTAGGAAAGAAATCGAGCAACATATAGATTTCCATCATGCTGACAGACATGTTATGCAGAGATGTATGAACCATTTACAGTGGGCAATGCAAGACAGACTGAATTTCCTGAGAGATCAGCAAAAATTTCTTCTGGATTATCAGAATACCCTGCAAAATATTTTTAACTCATTCGAAAAATGTAAACAATCAAGAGCTCAAGATCCATTTTCAAAATTCGTTAATGATGTCAAACTCAATCACTTTCACATGTTCAACGAAGAACTACTTATTTCTTCAAAAGAACGCGATAAAAAGAATGCCAGACATCTGATAGAGCCCAATACTATCAGCTTTGGAAATACCAATTTATACATGGGAAGAAATGGTAGGGCAAATATCATGACACCAATTTATGAAAATATATTTGAATTGGATGATTGCTGTACCGGGAAGTGTTACGACCATCATTGTACTTGCTATAGGTCTGACTCCGTTCTTAGTTTTGAAAACCATGAACTAAATATAGAATGTCAGCTGTATGAATTTGAAGAAAATAACAAACGAAATGAAAATGATTTCAGAAAAGAGGGGCTTAGAAACGATTTACATAAAAAATCTCAGAGGTCTAAGATTCCGATTCCAGTGAAACAGTTAGCTTACAAAAAAATAAAACACATGGAAGAATCCACCACCACACAACTGAAACTTCCGCCACTTTTAGCAAACAAACCAATAAAACACACAGATGAACCCTCCTCCAGTCAACCGAAACTTCCGCCACTGCTACCAACCAAAACAAAATACATGAACGATTCCATTTCGACTCAGCTGAAACCAACACCACTGTTACCAAACATAAACAACGTGGACGAATCATATACTGCTTCAATTAAATCACCAAAGAAGATCAAATCCTGCTGGGAGCCTGTAAAACTTCCACCGTTGTTGCCGGGTCAAAAGCAGAACTGCATGGCGTCTAATTGCCCTGTTATTCCACCAAAAATGTTCCAACCGTTAAAGATGCTACCCCAAAACATAAAAAGGACATTGAACATAAATAAGGACAGGAATGAAAAGAAAGAGAAAACCAAAGTCATGTCAATGAGACCAAGGCCTAAGACAGCTTTGCGACCGATTGCAGGGACATCAGCTTCCAATGACATACCAAACGTTAATTCAGAATTAGCCATGGATATGATGAGCTGGACTACTGCACCCCGTGAGAGAAATTACAGATATTCAAAGCTTCAAAAAGATTCAACTAAAGATTGCTTTATACCTACGGGCCCCGGTGACAAAGTTAGTAAAGCTATCTATGAAAGGTACTTAACATTAAGAAAGCAAGTAAGCAATACCGGGAAACAAACAGAAACGGAAAAATCGGATAGCTGCCCAGAATTCAACCAACATCGTACAAAACTGGATATAAAAGTCGCAAATAAATATGCTGCAGAAGAAAATTTTGACAAGGTATTCGACCAAGATACTAAAATTTTACAAAGCGAAGATGGTGCCGGGAATAATTGTCAAGATGCGACAAAGCAGTCTCCTTTTTCTGATTGGCAGTTTACAAACATCGGTTCGGAAAGCGAAATTGAAACAAAATATGTTCCTATGCCACCTAAAACTCCAAAACCGAAAACACTAAACACCAGAATTAATCAGTACTGCAGGAAACGTTCATGATTAATGTCATTGATTATAATAATACATATAATAGTATTAAAGATCATTTTACTAAAACCTTTATAAAACAATGATAAACTGATTCTGAAATGCACTCTTCGAGTATTAGATGCGCACTCGTAATCAGTTGTTATACGGATTCGTATTCAATTATAAATGTCCTGTGATAAGCAACTTCCCCAATCTGCTCGAAGCAGCAATCAAAGAAAAAAAAGAGCTGAAACAAATAGAATGGGCCAAAAATATGAGTGGATAGCAGATATATTTAGTGTAGAAATGGCATATACAACAACCTATCGACCATGCATAGATGAAATATCTAAAATAACATCTAAGATAGAATCAGATTGCTTATGTGAACATAGAACTTAAACTAACGTAGATTTGTTCTCAAACTGCAACAGTCGTATTCAATATTGTGTTTTGTTTCATTTTGTTTCAATGTATATATTAATAAATAAATATGTGAATAAAGTATGAAATGTTTTTCTATTTTGTTTTTATAGAGCAAGACCATATTTCATGTCAATGACAGACGATCTGATCAGTTATCGGCACTGAAACTTATGACAGATATATATATATACATTTTTAAGGCTAACATCCTAACTTATCATTTTATCGCTTATTACAACGATGCACGACCCTTAAAGACGGCTTGAACACTAAAATCATTCTATTTATCATCGGCAAGTGCCAACGGCATCTGAACCTCAGTAAAGAAGTTAACCCTCTCGCTGGGTTGCATTTCATGTGCCACACTGAATACGACAGATCGACGTATGTGACGTCACATGCTCCAAACAATGACGTCATTCAATATATCTATAATACTAAAAAGACGAAGTCCAATTTGTCAGCCGTCATCACGTAAAATCGACGAATCAAAGAATTCAACTTTATATACAACTAATATAGTACAAAGGTGTAGATTAAAAATTACATCATTCCAGGTCCTTTTGTTTTCCACGTAATTAATATTGCCAATAATTAAGAAGTTCCGGGTCGAATCCCGATACCGATACCAATATTCACCTGTTACCTATTACATTATCTGTACGTTCCGCATCTGACAGGCGCACCACCAAACGGTGTATTCAGGATTAATATGCTATATACACGGGTCATAATCACAGGGTTGAAACTACTAAATTGTCAAATTGTTACCTATTGTAGTAATTTAATCAGTAAGACTTTCTAAGAGGTTAACAATACGAATACTAAAAATCTGGACTAAAAATAAGGCGTATAGGTACAGTTACAATTTGTCAGCGGGTATGACGTTAAACAGCGAATCAGAGAATTCAAGTTTATTTATAACTAATATAGGACAAATCTGTTGATTAAAAAATACCCCATTCCAGGACCTTTTGTCACGTTTCCAAATAATTAATATTACCAATAATTGAAAAGTTCCAGTTCGACGGGTTCAAACAGAAAGATTTGAAAGCAGAGAAAACTGTGTATCTTCAAATCGGCATGACTTTATCAGATGACAATACTAATACTAAAATAAGGCTTGCGCATAGTTATATACTTTAATTCAGTCACGGACCCGCGATATCACGGGTGTGCTCTAGTATAATATATATATATAAGTACGTCTGAGTCAGTGACAACCCTACAACAGATGTATCCATCGGATCGCCATCAATGATGGTGATACATGGCTGTGTACATAATGTATATACAACTCGTCTAAACATCAACCCAACAATGTTAGATCTGTAAATTTGCTTTCGCAAATTTTTGGTTCTTCCCTCGCCGGGATTCGAACCCATGCTTCTGTGATATCGTGACACCAAATCGCCTGCACTGCAGCCGTCCCGCTAGACCACACGAGCCCTAGCTCTTTTTTTTGAGAGCCCAGGTGGTCGTGTGGTCTAGCGGGACGGCTGCAGTGCAGGCGATTTGGTGTCACGATATCACAGAAGCATGGGTTCGAATCCCGGCGAGGGAAGAACCAAAAATTTGCGAAAGCAAATTTACAGATCTAACATTGTTGGGTTGATGTTTAGACGAGTTGTAATATATATATATATATATATATGCCATATAATAAATGCCCGTTAAATTTTGGGACCTCCATGTCTGTAACTAAGGAAGCCTACATTTTGAAATGAGGAATGTATAATTGACGTGTAATTTTTACAAAGCAAAAAAACTCGCATGCTACACCTAAATAATATATCTTCTTTATATCAAATCCTTATTCCATTCAAGAGCGGTCAAGAAGACGAACGCTGTTTTACGTTTGACGCCGGCAGCATGCTTATGACGTCACCTAGTTTAGGGATAATAATATAATAACTAACATTCAAATAGAGAAAAATATTCAACGAGTGACCGCATGAGTTAATTATCAGTGTTGTTTGGTCACGAGTTTAATTTTTTTCGATATTTGAATTCTTTGAGTAGTTATTCTTTTCATTACATTTGCAAATAACTTTCTTTTATGAAATTTATTTCGAAAATGTAAGAAACTTCAATTTATTTTTGTTCCTCCGCATTCACAATTTGATTTGATCCGACATCTTGACAACGCCTATTGTTGTATGACGTCAGAGAGTTAAATAACCACGCTTATTTCACATGTGATATTATCGATTGTTGTCCAACTGGGAAATCAATGTAATTCATTGCAAGCAATGAGGGGGGATATGACCTTTATCGGGACTCCGGGATCGGGTGTTTTTAAGTTCGGGATTTCGGGATTGATCCTTTCGGGACCCGGGAATTCTTTTTTCGAATTTCGGAACCTCGGGATTACGTTTTTTAAGCCCGGGATTTCGGGATTTCGGGATCAGGAACCCTCATACCCTCCCTCACCAATGTAATACAAGAAGATAACATCTGAGAAAGGCAAACGAAATTCAAACGTAACGTAATAATAAGTAAAATCACCAAAATACCGGGTAAACTTCGAGGAAAATTCAATCGTAAAGTCCTTAATCAAATGGCAAAGTTAAATGACAAAACATCAAACGAATGGACAACACCTGTCATATTTCTGACTTGGTACAGGCATTTTCAAATGATACTATGGCGTTCCCTCAAGATGATATGTCGTTTCCACGAGATAGTTATCTCGTTCCCTCAAGATGCTATGTCGTTCCCACAAGGTGCTATGTCGTTTCAACAAGATAGATACTCAAAATAGACATACGGCGCATGTATCCAAAATAATGAACTAACAACCACAACACATGTTGAGAATTTAACTTATCTTGAGAATAGAGAGCCACTTTCATGTCATTTTTAAAAACTATTGCAATGAAGTTACCTGGTATCCTGGTATAATATATTGGATTTCAAAAGCTTCACTTAAAATACATTCGACTCTAAATCCCGCTTATGACATTGAGAATTGTATGTGCGGAACCCAGACTAAGCCCCCTTCTTATACGATCAATACTTTTTAAAGGGGACATATGGTCGGAACCCGCTTTAAAAATGGCTATATATATCCGCCCATGTATTCCACAAAAATAATTTTATCTAAAAAAGATAGATGTAGTGTAGATGAAGTATGATTGCAAATGAAACAACTATCCACCACAGTTCAAATGATTCATTTTTCATAATTGTAAATTTGTCCACTACAAAACTGCTTCTAAACGCACATATTGTGGCATTTTAATGTTCCCAATTGACATTCTGGTTTGCTTCATTCTATATACTGGTTCTATTTTTTTCTAAATTGGAGAACAATTTTGTATCGATAAAGATAATTAGACAGTACTTCACAATGAAGGTACAAATCAGTAGACTTTTTGATGAGTTTCGTAGTGGACAAAAGTTACGTAGTTGACATCAACCCTATTCAATGTTGATAGAAATACATTGAAAATGACATGAAACTTAGTTTAACCCTTGTTATTCCTTTTGTACGAATATAATTTAAAAAGAGTAAAAAACGACTGCATGGTAATGGTAGTGTCCAATACGAAACGTGTATCTCCCTGACCGCATTTATACATGTAGAAGAATTTGCCAGTTGAGTTCTTATATTGCCCCTAAATGACGATTATTACACTTTTTGTGTTTTTGGCAAACACTAGAGAAGAAAGAGAGAAACTGAAAATAAAATAAATTCAGGGCTTGAACTAGGCTTCAAATTCAGGGAAGGCACGGCCGGGTTTGGGGGTCGCCGATTGAGACCCCTTAGAGATGGGGTTTTGGGCGAAGCCCCCGCCGATTTTTTTTCTCTCATTAAAATGGCTAAAATGAAACGTTTTCCTTCGATTTCCTTACTTTAAGAAACATCAGTATTGCTTGAACCTGGAAGCAATTTTTATGCAAAAAGAAGTTGAGATTGCTGTTCGGGTGTGCCAAGGTTCTGTCATGAAGACCGTGCTTTAATCTATAATTATTAACATTAAATACATTGTGACCGCGGATTTTTTTTTCTCAATATGGCTAAAATGACACGTTTTCCTTCGATTTTCTTACTTTAAGAAACATCAGTAATCATTATGCTGAATCCTGGAAGCAATTTTTATGCAAACAATTATTATATGTATATTTAAGGATATTTTTGTTAGAAATCAAACTATTAAGATAAAAAAAATATATAAAGCAAGATCATAGAAAGTAAGATATTTTTTTTAATTGAGGACCTTGAATTTCAATAGGTGCCATTTCAATATTGTGGAAAGCTGAACAGACATGTATATAACTACAAGCAGGGACTTGCTATACAAGTATGATTAAGTATAGAAAGTCCCTGCTACAAGAATGGAAGTGTTTAACTACTGAGGCATTGACCATTATGTTCTCGTACGATCGGGAGACGTTAAAAAATGACCCAACAGCTGATTCAGCCGGTAACGAATTTCCGATATCATAAAAGATTCACAATACAAAGGGAGCTTCCTCTGCTTAATTGAGCCCCTTGAATGAATGTGAAAAGTAAAGTTTCATTAAAAATTGTCGAAAGCAAAGTTTCAAATGTTTTCTCGTACGAATACTGAATAACAGTCACGAAAAAAATTAAAAATACTGAAACGGTTCACATGGTTGACTTTCGATCAAAAATTCGGAAAATGACAGATTTATCACGTATCATCACAGGCACTTGTCTCAGAAAAAAAATTTCCTTTATATCTTATTATAACGTGTTATAATAAGGTATATAGGAATTTTTTTTTCTGAGACAAGTGCCTGTGCGTATCATGATAACACTGTTAAAACTGTAAACTTGTGTTGTTTATAATATAAATTCACGTTCTTCGTTTATATATTGTCAATATTTTATTTTATTACTTAAAAAAAAAAAAATTTGGTGTATAAAATTTAGGTGCCTCATAGGTAGTTACGGCCCTCAGTGTGTGCTGTCGGAGTAATGCGGGCTATCGGAATATAGTGGGCTGTCGGAGTAATGGGCTGTTGGAATAGTGCTGTTGGAATAGTGGGCTGTCGGAGTAATTGGCTGTCGGAATAATGGTTGTCGGACTAATGGGATGTCACCGTCCATGTAGTATATAGGTTTATATAATGACCAGTGTAAAACAATCAAAAGAGAAAGACTACGACTTGATGTATAAATGAAACAAACAAAAATGTAATGGGAACTCAGCAATAAAAGAAAACCATTGCCTGAATCATATCCGCGTTACGCCATCGGAAGTTAGCGTATCATATCATCGGACTTACAAAGCAAACAACCATCACACTTTCAGTGGCGGATCCAATCATTTTAAAAAGGGGGGATCCTAACACATGATAAAGGGGAGGGGTGTTCCAACCACATGTCCTCATTCAAATGCATTGATCGTCCAAAAAAGGGGGGTTCCAACCTCCGGAAAACCCCCTCCTGGATCCGCCGTAGACCATCTTACTAAGCAAAACCATCGCACTTAAGAGTACTTTCGCACTTTTTTTTAGAAAAGGATGAAAATGTCTCATCTGTTCTAAAGACCCCCGTATTTAATATGGTTCTAAAGATTTGTATATTGTATATAATGATGTATATTAGATTATGACACTATAATAAACTATCAATTTACTAACTTACCTTTCTGTAAATATATATAATATGGCGCAACACATCCAACGACTGAATATAAATATACAGGTATGAAAATATATTACAGGTAAGCAGGGATTTTTTGGCGGTAGCTAGAAAGCATGCAGGTAAAAAGGTGTGCTTGATTTTGAATAAGTCATGCGTCTGGTTTCAGTGTGATAAAAATCATATGATGATGAAAAATAATATAACATACGAAAAATACGTGCATGTTAAGCATATATAGAGAAAAACATGAATTACATATATGACCAATTTACTATTTTCTTAATAACGTCCATAGAGACGTTGTTCTTCAGAAGTGATTTTTTTTGCACGGCGGGCTTTGAGCAGAATTGGCTTCCTTTTTTAAAGTTAGTCTGGTATTTTAAAAGCTCTTCAAATCATAAATTGGTTATCGAAATTTTTTTTAATTAAATTTCAGGTTTCGAGCTTCACTTAAGATACACAGTAACACACAGAAGACATAAAATCCAGTGCTAAATATTTCACGCATTATTTGAATTAAGAATGAATACTGTAGATAGGTTACTAGTATCGTACCGGGAATGATGGATTGGACCTAATAATTTACGTTTATTAACGGGACTAACACTAGTTAGAGTTTTAATCTAAAAAAAATTAAGAGCGGGTAAAGACCGATTTTTTTTATGTTACTCCAGTAAGAACTTCTTCAATCTCCATTATTATTTTTTTATGTAATAGGGCCATTTTTAATAAAAGTTGTTGAAATTTTAAAAACATATTGCTTTCCGAAATACAATGGCGCCATGAAAGAGTGAAATTCTACAAAGGTTTTAATGTGCAGAGAATAGCACATTCGCCCTACACGAGGTATCTGGTTTACCATCTACAATTCTAATAGCTGAGCTTGACTGCTTACACTAACACCCAGCATAGCCGGACGGACGCCCCAACTTTTGATAAGCGCCTGTATTATGGAAGGGAATATCCGCCATAATTGTTCAATTCTTGATTTGTGAAATGCAAATTCTTAATGTTTAAACACAATTCCTTAAGTTGTTCAAGTATATTCTTCATTCGTTATATGAATTTCTAAAATTTTTGATTTGTTAAATGTAGCTAATTTGTTTGAGTCACGTATGGTGAGATCGCGTCTGTCACATAATTGTTATCGCTACCAGTCAATGAGAAGTTCCGTTTCTATAGAAAAAACTACAAGTTAGAACACACTCTTTTTTAGTAAAGACTGACTGACTGGCTAGACATCATGTGGCAAAATTAACAGCTGTTTTACTATCAAGCTGCCCCCCCCCAAATGAAATAAAATAAATAATAGCCTTGCATGACACCATAAGTAATCACCTCTCACCGTCCTGACTTTTCAGTAAAAAAAATCAAATCCTGCCCTCTATTCAGATGTTCAAAATGCATAACCAATGTCCTTCAGTTAACACATTCAGATCTTATTCTAACAACTTTTAGGGAAACATAGTGTCCCAGATCAAAAAAATAAGGGTGAAGTTGAGCACTCACATGTTAAAACCAACCGGCCACACTAGTTTTTATTTGCCTATCCCAAGTCAAGAGCCTATCTTAGTATTTGATACTATAGTATTAACCTGATCTTGTCCTGAATATACATATTAGAATTTGTCGCAGGACGTAATAAAGTAGCCATCCATCATCATCATCCCTTGTAAAAAAAAGAAAGAATTGACGCGGTCTCAACTTATAACAATAGGCTATTACTTAACAACAATGGGATAATTTAAGTCAGACTCACTCAAGATCATAATATCAGAACCTGGCAGAAACACATACCCTTTTCAGCTTGCGGCATGCAATTATCCGCTCGACATCATACGTTTCAGGCAAGACTTCTCTCCTTTCGACTGCCTCTGTCGCTGTTGGTTGAAGGAATCGCATTATAAACGTATGATGTCGAGCGGATAATTGCATGCCGAAACACAAGGGCAAACTCACGTAAGGTATTTTACATCAAAATGACAGCAAAGAAACAGTAAATATAAAAAAGAAGATGCGGTATGATTGCCAATGAGACAACTATCCACCAAAGACCAAAATGACACAAACATTAACAACTATAGGTCACCGTACGGCCTTCAACAATGAGCAAAGCCCATACCGCATATTCAGCTATAAAAGGCCCCGATAAGACAATTTAAAACACTTCAAACGAGAAAACTGACGGCCTTATTTATGTAATAAAATGAACGAAAAACAAATATGTAACACATAAACAAACGACAACCACTGAATTACAGGCTCCTGACTTTTGACAGGCACATACATAAATAATGTGGCGGGGTTTAACATTTTAACGGGATCCCAACCCTTCTCCTAACCTGGGACAGTGGCATAACAGTACAATAAAGAACGAACTATAAAAATCAGTGAAAAAGGCTTAACTCATCAGATAGACAAAAAATACAAGTGGACGTGGCCGGGTACTTATACATCCCGACACAAAAAGACAAAATGAACAGATCTGAGAGTACTCGCAGTTATCTGACAGCTAGTTCAAAGCCACTAACAACTAAAACAAATCATGCATCTAAGACCTAAACTATCAATCCGTACACATCCAACATCCAATGGATTTAGTGTAAAGACGGTTGACGAGACCCAGAACATCCATTTTCAATATTTTTGACCTAGACCTCATTTTCACGGTTCAATGGTAAGTGTTAAGTTTTTGTGTTCTGGTCTGTTTTTCTTAAACTACAAGCAATTGGTCAACTATATTTGTTGTATGGACGAATTGTTAGCTGTACATGACTGACTTAGCGTGGCATGGTTCATCTGACCTTGACCTCATTTCCACGGTTTATTGGTCAATATTTAGTTTTCCTGGTTAATGTTAAGTTTATGTGATCGTAAACATAATTTCATTGGTAAGTAAAGAAGACGAGACATGTTAGTGTGTATGCAAATTGTTTGCTTTAAATTCATTTTGAACTTTATTTTATGCTTAAAGGATGATCTCCTATGGAAACCTTCTTGTGCTACAATCCTTCATCGTTACAATTACAATACATAATATTGGTGTATATATGAAAAAGAAGTGGACAATCAAACACTCTCCTAACCTGGGACAGCGGTGTAAAAGTACAACATAAGAACGAACTATCAAAATCTGTAAAACAAAGCTTATCACATCAAATGGATACAAATAGAAGAACTAATACATGTACAGTGTAACAAAACACAGAGTGGACGTGGCCTGATACTAGTACATCCCAACAAGAAAATTGAGACACTGAGTACGGATTTGAGAGTAGTTTGCAGTGACTAACAGCGAGTTCAAAGTCAATAACAACTAATAGATAAAATGAATTATTCAAAACATATCTAAACAAAAATGTGGGTACTTGATGTTCCAGCTACTTAACCATAACACAACAGGATTGACCCGCTAAGGGGCAATTATATAAATAACGGTCTGGTTTGCAACTGATTATTAGCTTTATCAGTTATGTGAGTGTGTATTTTTATATTGAAATGTTTTTGATACCAAGACGAGAACATTTGAAGAAAAGCTAAAAATAAGCATATCATTTAAGTTTTGAAAGCAAAGGCAACTGACAGACCACTGCTTATTTTACTGCCTCGTCTTAAACAAACACGAGCTGATTCAGTCATGTAATATTCAGATAACCACTTCTTGTGAATTTTAAAAGCTCTCATATTCATTTTTTCAAGTCTTCGCTTATTGGTATATTATAAAGACAGAATACACTATTATAGTATCTAGGATGGTATTAAAATTGGATATTATGGGTCTCCATGAGCTTCTGCAAAAGATAAACAAACCTGTTTCTTTACTGCCGTGTTGGTGTATAATACCTTACGTGAGTTTGCCATTGTATAGAGCTTATACTGTTCTCGAGAAATGAGTAGCTCAACGACACTGCGTGGTGTCATCGCAGACAAATAATTCGGTTTGATTCTTATGAACTTGTTTATTAATAATAAATGTGTTTAGTTCCGATGCAAAGACCCTATAAGTGAATCAATATTAACGCCAAAATATCTAATCTTAAATGACCTGACAACAGTTTCGTAACTATATTCCTACTTAAAATAAGTCTATTTAAAGGTTTTGTTAGCTTCTGAGGTGAATACTGACATTTTTGTGCTTTATAATGAATATTTCCATAAAATATTGGATGTGAAATACCAGAACGTATGAGAAGCCTGCATGTTGAGCTATATGTACGAATGATGTCCTTGGAGAGAAAAAAAACCCCGAACTATCATTTGGAGAAAATATGATATGTACATAAGAAGGGAACTTTACAGATATTAAAACATCAGGACCGTCGCTTACCGTGATGTTTTGTGACAGAACAGACTCATAACTTTACTATAGTGTATAGTACTTAGACCTGTCTCATAATTTTACTACAGTGTATAGTGCTTTCTTTTATGTTTTATATTAGATTTTATAATCACGTTGATTTTTATAACAGATCTGTGTTTTGACTAAAAAG
The DNA here is from genome assembly GCF_036588685.1 of Mytilus trossulus. Lineage (NCBI taxonomy): Eukaryota > Metazoa > Mollusca > Bivalvia > Mytilida > Mytilidae > Mytilus > Mytilus trossulus. The sequence goes on along the minus strand of NC_086376.1, from coordinate 67,197,101 downwards.
TTAACATAACTCGTATGGTTTTATGATGACTGACTTCTGAGGAATATGTTTAATTATGAAAACAAAAACTGCTTTTGTTATGAAGTCTTTTTTTATTAAAGTTTTTTTTATAATATTTTGATACCTGTATTTACCTTTCATATTGGCGCAGATGAAATGTTTTAGAATAGGCGCAAATGATGTATGGTTTGTGGCGCATATGAAAGTTTTTTTTTGTGCAAATGAAATGCAAATTGGCGCAAAAGCAAAGCACCGATGCCAACTCAAATCCAACCTTTTAGAAAAATTGAATAATTACAGAAGAGTGTTCACCATGCTCTTGCACTGCACTATTATTAACTGAGAAAAATAGAATGATATACAACTGAAAGAAAATTATATAATATACATGTTACTGTAATATACAAATATTGATATATTATATAGAAACAAACCAGTCGGTATATGATTTGTATCACTTCAATATAATAGTTATAACAGTGAGGTTGAATTCCCTATCATTTATTTATCATCGACGCACGAACTTGTCTCTGAAAAAAATATTTGTACATTAACCTCACTTTCAGGTATATAAATCTGATTTTTTTCTAAGACAAGTGCTTGTGATCTTCCACAAGAACTTGCGGTTATCCGATGTTTAGTACTTCAGTACTTTGATATGATATAAGTATCTGAAATATCTTGTATCTCCCAAGATGCAATTTAAACCACAGTTATAATATGCATGATATATTTGACAAATTCAATTTACTCTCCATGAAATAACTAGCAAAGCTTTATGCATATGTCTATTTCTATAACACTCAAAACATATGAAAATTGTGGTGTACTAAACGTCAAGCTGCGCTCCCATTTCACAAAGACAAGTAGATTTAAGTATAAAGGATTTGTTTCTGAGACAAGTGCCCGCATGGCAATCATTAATTTTGAAAGTACGAAATCTAAAATCCGACTACATTTATGTTGATATTATCGAAACAAAATAATTCCTATTTTTAAGTAAAATTTATTATTTGAAAATGATGTGTCGTCCCTTAAAAGTAATCTTTTCACTTCATTTTGCTTTGTTTAGTTCTTACAGTTTTCATATAATTTTATCGGTAACAAATTTCAAAGCAGTGCATTTTCTCTTCACTAGTCGTCTTTTGGCTAGTCAAATCACATAGAAAGCATACTGATGAGTAACATTGCATATGATCGCATTTACACCAGTTAAACTGGACGAAAACATACAAAACCAAAAAGACGGTAAATCTTTTAATTTTTAACCAAATTGTCTCTGATATTCTGAGGTACAAAGAGAGTATTACTTTTTATAATTTGCATTAAATTTCATAAGATTTGATCAGCTTTTATCTTTACTTATATTCTTTGACAAAAATCAAATATGTAACATATTTGGAGAAAAAATATCCGTCATGGTAATTTTGAAGTGTGTTTTCTGAGAGTTGTCCTTTTTTTGTTAATGTTTTGTTATTCCCGAAAGTATCTGTTTTACCATTCCATATTTTTCTCACACAATTTGAAAAAATAAGATGATATGGTATGATTGCCAATGAGACAACTATCCACCAAAGTTCAAATAAAGTAGATGTAAGCAAATAATGTCAACCGTACGGCCTTTAACAACGAGAACCCAATAAAGGGGATTAGTCAAGTAAACCCAACCGTGCGGTCTTCAACAATGAGAAACCCAATACCGTGTCATCGGCAAAAAAAAGTCCCCGACATAAAAAAAAATATGAAACAATTCAATTGAAAAAACTAACAGCTTCATTTGTAACAAAACAATTTACGAAAAAAACCACTAAATATTACAGACGTGAACCAACGACAACCTTTGAACTACAGGCTCCTGACTTGGGGACAGACACATAAAGAATGTGATAGGGATAAACATGTTTGTGAGCCTGCGCTCAGCTCCCGTTTTAGCTTTAATATACAATGACGGTGGTGTAACAGCACAACATACGAACAAACTACAAAGGTTTAACTCATCAGACCGATACAAAGACAATATCAAACACAAATTCATACAGGACGTGGCAAGGTATACATGCCCATCCCTTATCCTGAACAACAACAAAAAGTACAAATCTGAGACTAGAGTTGTATTTTTTTTTATTATGATCCAAAAATATATACCAGAATAGAACAGAACATCGGTATAATGTTTGTTGTGTGCATACCTGAAATATTTGCCACTGGACGTGAACAGAAGCAACAAACTTCAACCAATGAACTAATGGACTGAAGTTAAAACGAATTAGTAGAGTGTTTCTATATAAATACAAACTTATATATATATAGTTCAATCTCGTTGACGGAAGTGGACAAATTCGACGTCTGCGCCCGTTACAATTGTCCAACGTCATAGACATATCCGATGGTAACGTTATCGTCGACTTGTCGCCGATACAACAAAGCCGGATAAATTTTAGCGCATTGCTTGAATCGGAGCTTTTTCAACCAAAGATGAAGAACTGGATCTTCCATCGCTGTATTGGATACCTAAACTACATAAGTGTCCTTACTAACAACGGTATATTGCTGGGTCTTCCAAGTGCTCCACGAAACCCCTTTCTAAATTATTAACATCCATTTTATCAGCAATCAAAGACGGGCTTCAAAGTTATTGTGAAACTGCCTATTCTAGAGGTGGCGTGAATCAGATGTGGATACTTAAAAATTCCAAAGATCTTTTAGAGTACATACAATCTAACTCTCTTTCATCTTGTAACAGTATTAAAACATTTTACTTTTCTACTCTTTACACAAGTATTCCACATTCCAAACTAAAAGACAAATTAAAAGAGTTGGTATTACTTTGCTTCATAAAAAAGAATGGCCAACGTAGATACAAGTATCTTGTCTTAGGGAGGGATAAATCATACTTTGTAAAGAATCATTCTGATTCAAACAAAAAATTCTCTGAAACCGATATTATCAAGATGCTTGATTTCTTGATTGACAACATATTTGTTACGTTCGGAGGACGTGTTTTTCAACAGACTGTCGGCATCCCAATGGGAACAAACTGTGCCCCTCTACTTGCTGACTTGTTTCTTTATTATTATGAGGCTGACTTCATGCAGGAACTTCTTAGGAAGAAAGATAAGAAGTTAGCAATATCCTTTAACTCTACTTTCCGCTATATAGATGACGTTCTTTCACTAAACAATTCAAAATTTGGTGACTATGTGGATCGCATCTATCCCATCGAATTGGAGATAAAGGATACTACAGATACAGTTAAGTCGGCTTCATATCTTGACTTACATCTAGAAATTGACAATGAGGGTCGGTTGAAGACAAAACTTTACGACAAAAGAGATGATTTCAGCTTTCCAATTGTGAACTTTCCATTTCTAAGTAGCAACATTCCAGCAGCACCTGCATACGGAGTATATATCTCCCAATTGATACGATATTCCCGTGCTTGCATTTCCTATCATGATTTTGTTGATAGAGGGTTACTGCTCACAAGGAAGCTATTAAACCAAGAGTTCCAAATGATGAAGTTGAAATCATCCCTTCGTAAATTTTACGGACGCCATCACGAGTTGGTTGACCGTTATGGAATAACCGTTTCACAAATGATATCGGATATGTTCCTTACGTTGTAACTACAATTTCCTTCCCTTTCATGAATTTGACCTACCGAATTAGACTATTTACCGGATTTGTAATCACATAAGCAACACGACGGGTGCCGCATGTGGAGCAGGATCTGCTTACCCTTCCGGAGCACCTGAGATCACCCCTAGTTTTTGGTGGGGTTCGTGTTGTTTATTCTTTAGTTTTCTATGTTGTGTCATGTGTACTATTGTTTTTCTGTTTGCCTTTTTCATTTTTAGCCATGGCGTTGTCAGTTTGTTTTAGATTTACGAGTTTGACTGTCCCTTTGGTATCTTTCGTCCCTCTTTTAATGACTAAGGTAGTTATAATCTTTCACATAAATTAATTGAATCAAATAAAATAGACACTTAAGTGTTTAAAACGTGGTCAACATCTTTCGTCAGATGAGCCTGAAATTTGAGGCCAAAATCGGTCCTTACCGGACCTACTCCTTTTATATATATATGAACAGTCGAAATTCTTTCGAAAGTTTTTTTCTTGTCACAGGTAGGACCAATCATCAGATAACCCGTTTAGTTTATGAATATTGCTGCTATTGAAGTAGACAAATGCAGTTTTGAACCCTAAAATTAAAGTAATGTTGCATATCATATCTCCATTGGGGCATCAAAACCATTTAGTTGAAAAAAAACTTTTATTTACTTGGGAACATACGTAGACTATCTGTCAACCACACGCAGACAAAATCAACTTGTGTCAATGGGGAAAATTTTTGAATTATTTTTAGATTTTAATAGGAATTTATTCTATCTAAATCATACAGGAAATAATCGTCAAAAGTAGTATGTTATTCTAAAACCTGCATATGAAGCCCCGAAATCTGTAACATGGAAAACTAGGTAGTGGTGTTTAAGAAAACAGGCCGCTGAAAGCGTCTACTTCTGCTTGCAGGAAACAGATTATGGTTCGGTTCCTTCCGTGCACTATACTTTTTGTTTGGAACAAATCTCAAAGAGGAAATTTTGATACTTGTACTTTTCATGATCGATTTTCTCCGCTTCAAAACCGTCACCACATGTCAAGCATAGCCGACACCCTGCATGTGGCCTTCTACACGGTGTTTAGAGACACTTTTAGTAAAATTGGTGATTCTTATCAGAACGATTGGAATTTTAAACATCGGAATTAAATTTTGAAATTAATTGCAGTGTTAAAAAGTAATTATGTATACAATATTTCAACGATATTGTTGCACAAAAACTTTTATCAACCTAGTAAATAATTGAAAGTAGCAAAGTTCCCGAACAAAATCAAACTTAACCTATGATAATAAACATTTTCTTTTAAGAAACAAAGATTTAACCAACTGCACTTAAGAGTGAAGTCAGAGTTTGCTATTTTATTATTTTCAGGTTAAACTTGTTCTTCCATTGCATATTAATAACATGTTTATGTGGTTAACCACACCATAAACAATTTATATATATCTGAAAAAAATATTAAGTTTATTAGGACAGATAGTCACTCGTATAATTATGTAATTTATTGTCCAGTAGTCATCACTTCTATGTTGACATGCATTTATATTGATGTGGTAATACATATAACACATTTACTGTTTACAACACTTTGAAATTATTTTACAAAATATTATGGATTTTTACCCAAGGAATATACTTCTTTATCTGTATTTGGATAAACTCTATTTTTGTTCTTTATTTGGGCTTTACACTTTTTATTCGAGTGTCACTGAGTTTTCTTTTAAAACGAAACTAGCATCACCAGGGTTATAATTTGATAGACGCGCGTTTTGTCCTCACAATACTAATCAATGATCTTCATGTCAAAATAGTTAATTCACACCGATATAAAGGTAAAGAGCACTGGAAACCCAAAACTCAAAAAAATAGATGTGCCAAATACGGTTTCGTTAATCTATGCCTGGGTTAAGAACATGCTAAGTCATTCTTATGCAAACAGTAAATTTATTAAAATGACCATTTAATTGATATTTATGTCAACACCGAAGTGCTGACTACTGGTCTTGTGATACCCTCGGGGACGAAACGCCAAACAACAGTGGCAAAGACCCAGTAGTGTTAATAGTTATCAAAGGTACCAGGCTTATAATTTGATACGCAAGACGGGCATTTTTTTCCACAACACTCATCAGGGACGCTTATATCAAAATAGTTAGAAAGGCATTTATATATAAAAGGTATAAAGACCGAAAAGAAGCACAAATTACGAATTTTATTAAAAAAAAAAAGAAAATCGAAGGCAACCCTTTTTTTTATTTAAAACTACATACATAAAATAAGATTAAAGTCAATAAAAAGCTGTACAACGACATTATTTTTTTTTCTAAGGACGAAGTTGAAAGGCACAAAAAAAACAATTTCGAGGAATATATTACAACACGGATGCAAACAGAAAAAGACAAATAACCGTCGATAAGATCTAAAAAAAAGGAGCACTGAACCGAAGTTTTCTGGAAAATTACAGCTTTCCTTCACTACTTGTGTCAACCATTTATGCATACGTTTTTTTGACAACAACACAATTTGCTGATAGGTCGCATTTACGGGGCGCCGAATGGGACTCTTGTGGTTTTGTACTCAAAATTCAATTTTGTACGGACAAAAGTGACTTTTGTTCAACAAAAATGAGTTCAGTTTAACAAAATTTGTATCATACTACAAATTTGAAATTTTGTCATACAAAATTATCTATCAGCGGACAAAAGTCACTTTTGTCATGACAAAATTCATTTTTGTTACACAGACTTGACTTTTGTTACCTAATTTGAAAATTGAGCGACAAAAGTCAATTTTGTATTCAAATTAGTTTAGTTTGGTTTCTGTGAACTAATTTGCATACAAAATCGACTTTTGTTACACAAAATTGACTTTTGTTACACAAAATTGACTTTTGTGAGACAAAATTGACAAAATTGACTTTTGTCTCAACAAAATTGGCAAAATTGATTTTTGTCTCAACAAAATTGACAAAATTGAATTTTGTCTCAACAAAATTAACAAAATTGAATTTTGTCTCAACAAAATTGACAAAATTGAAATTTGTCTCAACAAAATTGACAAAATTGAATTTTGTCTCAACAAAATTGACAAAATTGAATTTTGTCTCAACAAAATTGACAAAATTGAATTTTGTCTCAACAAAATTGACAAAATTGAATTTTGTCTCAACAAAATTAACAAAATTGAATTTTGTGTCAACAAAATTAACAAAATTGAATTTTGTCTCAACAAAATTGATTTTTGTCTCACGAAAGTCAATTTTGTGTCACGAAAGTCAATTTTGTCTCATAAAAGTCAATTTTGTTGTTACAAAATCGAATTTTGTCATCACAAAAATGAATTTTGTCGTCACAAAATTGACTTTTGTCTCAACAAAATTGACAAAATTGACTTTTGTCTCAACAAAAGTGACAAAATTGACTTTTGTCTCAACAAAATTAACAAAATTGACTTTTGTCTCAACAAAATTTACAAAATTGACTTTTGTCTCAACAAAAATGACAAAATTGAATTTTGTCTCAACAAAAATGACAAAATTGAATTTTGTCTCACAAAAGTCAATTTTGTCTCACAAAAGTCAATTTTGTCTCACAAAAGTCGATTTTGTCTCACAAAAGTCAATTTTGTCTCACAAAAGTTAATTTTGTCTCACAAAAGTTAATTTTGTTGAGACAAAAGTCAATTTTGCCTCACAAAATTGAATCTTACCGTACACAATTGACTTTTGTGATTTAATTTCCATATCAGGTAACAAAAGTCAATTTTGTATGCAAATATGTTTATATTTGTATATTTGCATACCTTTAAGACAAAATTGACTTTTGTCATGACAAATATGAATTTTGTCTACAAAAATGAATTTTGTCATGACAAAATTGAATTTTGTCTACACAAATGAATTTTGTCATCACAAAATTGAAGTTCTCACAAAACAAGTCTGTAGCACATAGTTTTGTAAGACAAAAATGATTTTGTTATGACAGAATTGAATTTTGTACAAAACCACAAGAGTCCCATTCGGCGCCCCGTAGCATTTGGATATTTAATAATTTAAAAGGAAGCAAAAGAAATATATTACAACACGGATGCAAACAGAAAAAGACAAATAACCGTCGATAAGATATGTTATACGAGACAAAAAAAAGGGAGCACTGAACCGAAGTTTTCTGGAAAATTACAGCTTTTCTTCACTACTTGTGTCAACCATTTATACATAAGTTTTTGACAACACAATTTGGTGATAGGTCGCATTTGGATTTTTAAATAATTTAAAAGGAGGCAAAATGTAACAACTATAAATAGAACATATATATGATCACCGCTGACAAAAAATATATATATGTTAAAAAATCATCATGAATTAAGAATTCTTAGCTTTATATTTAACATGTCACTTATATTTATATAAGGAAGTCATAATTATAGAAACACAAACCCTATTGTCTGCTCTATGGTATTGTTGTTGTATCTTTGACACAATCCCCATTTAATTCTCAAACATTTAAATGAACGCCATTCAATTATGTCTAAGATTTTCTGGAATACTTTCCAACAAATTATTTGTGAAATGGTATGTTTTTGGCAATAAACTACTCATTAAGGAACTGGAAATATTTGGCTTTGCAAAATGTGACCGTGACATTTTAACTTTTATGTCTTTTTTTTTTGCTCGCACCTTGTTATCAATATAATGGACTTATACAAGATGGAGGTTCAGCTAGCTATCAAACCAGGTTCAAACAACTATTTTCTACACGAGAAATTGCACGTTCCAAGTAAGTAGTACGACCGTTGTTTTTCATTCGTTTGATGTTTTTGAGCTTTTGACCATGCCATTTTATAAATAACTTTAAAGTTTTTAATATCTCTGAGAGGTTTTCTTTTGATTATTTAATTTTTGAAAGAGTTGTTTTTAACTTCCTAATCCGAACTGGACGGGTTGCATATTTGATACATTATTTTTTGTTGTTGTTTTTTTCATTGCTGACAGTCTTGACAAAGTCAATGCTTGTTGTAATGAAATACAATAACTTCCAGGAAAATACCACTAAACCCAGGTAAAAGGTTAAATTTTAACAAGGAATATTTCTAGTCTCAGTAAAGTAGGGGCGATTCTATAAGAATTGTCAGCAAACTTTGGGGGAAAATATGGAATTATTGTAAAACTCGAATTTACAAGAGAAAACATTGGCAAAGGTTGACACAAATTCAAATGTTATGAAAGGTTGTAATGCATAAACTTGATAATCTCAGGCATGTTATTGGACTTGTTATTTGTGAGCGATATTGACTTAATGCATCCGTTTACACCATCATATAATATAAGAAAGAAGATGTGATATGATTGCCAATGAGACAAATCTCCACAAGAGACCAAAATGACACAAAAATTAACAACTATAGGTTGCCGTAGGCCTTCAACAATCAGCAAAGCCCATACCGCATCATCAGCTAGAAAAGGCCTTGAAATGCCGATGAAAAACAATCCAAACGAGAAATCTAACGGCCTTATTTATATAAAAAATGAACGAAAAACAAATATGTAGCACATAATCAAACGAAAACCACTGAATTACAGGCTCCTGACTTGGGACAGGCATATACATAAATGTTTATTTGACTTGCAATGGCATATTGCCTTTCCTAACAAAAAGACAAATTCTAAAAAAACAAACCAAAATTTTGAAATATTACAACTTACAATGGCTGCGACAATGATGATTCTAGCACAGGTTTGGGAATGTAAAGGTCGACGCATCTATTTAAGAATGGGTTGTGACATAAATTGTTCGTTCTTTTGCAGTTCTTTCTATTAGCATTTGCATCATAAATGCGAGAAATGTCACTCGTTATGCCTAGACAATAGGCATAATTTGCAACACTGTCATGAAATTGCAAATTGAGTATAATTTTTATGACTGAGATTTTCTTGATAGAAAGAGGAGTTGAAGATACCAAAGGGGGGGGGGGGCAGTTAAACTCATATATTAAAAAAATAAACTGACAACGCAGTGGTTAAAAATAAAATGACAAACATAAACATAATAGTATACACGAACCCCAACCAAAAACTGGGGGGGTTCTCAGGTGCCTCGGAAGAGTAAGCGTATCCTGCTCCACATGTGGCACCCGTCGGGTTGCTCATGTTATTACAAACATTATATTTAGTCTAATTCGGTTGGTCACATTCGTGATGTAAAGGGAAGTGGATTTAAGTAACGACATAAGGAATATATCCGATATCATCTGTGAAACGGTTATTCCATAACGGCCAATAACTCGTGAAAGTTGCTACTATATAAACCCTTTATGATCAAGTATTTTCAATGGTAAAAATGATGTCATCCTTCGAGTGAATTGTGAATTCCTTTATGATTTTGTTATATGATTTTGGATATTCAACAGCTATTAACTGATATCTTTCCGTTGTCATGTTTTCTTCTAGTTTTGCCGACAAGAAATTAAACATACCACTTATTTATGCTTATCATTAGCAACATGACGGGTGTTATGTTTTGAAGGAATAGCTTAACTTTCCGAAGCACCCAGATATCTACCTCCTGCTTGCCTATATGTTCTCGATGTATCACCATACTAGCAGTAAGCATTTATGTTGACAGAAAATTTCATATGAAAATTCCCAGTACTTCACTGATTATGAAAAAGTGATTAATAGAATAAAAGAAGATTTTTCTTTACCCCAAGCAATTACTCAGGATAACTCAACGACCTATGTTCCTCACGAGGGTCTCATTCGGTTGGTTCCCCAATAGTGGAAGATATTAGCAGGCAAAATCGAGGGAATTGTGCAAATGATGATACAAGCATGAAAATTACCACAAAGCATCATTATTATATACTTTTAAAGAAACAACTGCTGGCCATTAAAAAAAAATCATTTTTTCAAGATGGCCACCGCCGTTTTCTAAAATGGCTGTTTTTTTTCAGATTGAAAATACTGATTTTTTCTGGAAAACTTTTCGTTTACCTTCTTTTAGTGAAAAACAGCTGTCAGGTTTGGTAGCTACCTTCTTCACATGTGAATAATTCACTAGACATGAGTATTTGACACAAACCGGGTTTGCGCATGCGCGAAAATGTAACAAAATGCTTTAAAAAGTATTTTAACTATTTACTATAAAATAAGTGATTTTGGATTTTCAATGATATTATGATTTGGTTTGATAACATTTTTCAAGATTATAACACACATGATTTAACAATTTTGCGCATGCGCAAAATCTTTATAGACATAATGAGTGATTTGTATGCACTACCAGGGCAAACTGGAATAAATCGTAGTTCATCTCATTACTATAAAAAGCAAGTAAGTGTAAAATCTATGATGCCACTGTTTAAAAACAAGCCAATTCAGTTGCAATGATCAGGTATTTGATGGATAAGACGGAAAATGTAGTTAAAACGGGGAAAACATCAATAGTAACGGCAGATCAGCCACTTTTGGTAATGGATATTCAGTGGGAATTGTACAGAGAAGATAAGTTTATCGTCATGTAAGGTGGATTCCACATTGAAATGACTTGTTATAAAATTCTGGGTGATATATAATATAGTTTATTTCAAACCAAAAGCAATACAGCTTATAGGTATATCATAAATATGTACATAAATATCATAACAGAACATTTTAAATACAATCGGAGGCAAGACTACATAGTATAATTCGTTCAGAAGAATGTCATGAAAATTTTATATCTGTGGCGTATTTCAGATATTTTCCTAAATTAGATAACTCTGATACATTCTTTGTTGACAATAATTCGTGAAGGTAGATGGACACATGTGTCATGTGTCCTCACTTAAACCATTATTGCAACACCTAGAACGGCATATTCTTGTATGTATGTTCAAATGTACCTAGGACTAGACACGCGCATCAGATAACTCTATGTGTTTTAGCTTGAAAGATATATATCGGCTTAAGAAAGCTAAACACAGATATTATAATCATGTCATGACTCTTTGACGTTCATTGATTTGATAGACTGGCGTAAGAAAATATAGTCATCTCTACCACAGTTCAATTCCTGGCGTTCAATTATAAAATAAGAACTTCTTGTGAATTTGGTAGCATGCTTATTTCATGAGTCAGATTGTGTACAAACAGTCCATATAAAGCATGATACTGTATTCATTTAGGTCTTGATCATGTAACATATTCTCGATCGCGACCGACCTTCTCTGAGATATGGCTTCCCTTCTCTTAAGTCACCCACAGGTGGCAATTGATTTTGAAACTGATAATTTTACTGTACGTAAGACCAGAAAATATTTTTCTTATAACACAATTGATCAGACAAAAACAGAATAATGCAATTGTAAAGGGCGATGTGTTGTCATTGGTTTAACCGAAGACCTCATTTAGACGTATTGATGGTAGCTAGACCAGATGTCAGTAGACTATCAGAGTAATTTGCAAGATCTAGTAGTTTGAGGCATTCTATAATAGAGGAACGACTTAATGAACACACAAGGGTTTCTTTAAAAAGATCAAAGGCAAATAATTTGAAGATCAATTGAAGCAAATACAAAACGAAGGAGAACCGGTTTCTTATAACCAGATTAAAAAGAACAACTCCTAGTGTCTTACCGACAGAAATGCTTTTGTAGAGACTAATAAGGATACTTTCCAGCTACCCCTTGTAAGCATGGAGAAACAGATATACGAATGTTTGTCCATCTTCGGCATGATTATGAAAATTGTTGTAGGACGGTAATTTAAGGTAACACCCACACAGATGTAGAAGTATTAAGAATTGCAGCACTCCAAAAATATGGTGGAACAAACTGTGGATAGGTTTTGGCAGGAATGAAGACTTTTGATGGCTTCCTGTACGTGATATATCAAATGCGTTTGGTCCTTGTGTAGCTACTCTTCCTTTCATTCATACATTCAGTGCATGTGACACTAAGGGAATAGGTCAGTTTGGATGACAAAGGAAGTATTCCAACATGTAAGGGACGTACTTATTTCTTTGCTGAAGTATAAAGACACATACAAGGACATAAAAGAAGCATTTGTTTGCATCATGTATGACAGAACAACATCACTATTTGCTGTTAACGAGGCACGATGTAAGTTGTTACCTAGGAAGCAGCGGCATTGGGATGTAGTTCCGCCTGCAAGAGTTTTTTTTTCAGAGCACATCCAAAGAGCAGCGTATCAAGGAGGCTAAGTTTGGGCTCAGCCTGATTTATGTACCAATTCATGAACACTGGGGTTGGATGAAAGAAAAAAATCGAGGACTTCTTCGGCTACCGTTAAAGTTGCATCCTCCTGTCGGGAACGTTTGAAATGAAGAGGCGAAAAATCCAGTTGTGTTGGTGACTGTAAATGCTACCGTTCTGTCCTTCCTTGTACGAGTTTTGTTATTGGCTACTGTCCGATAATTTTAAGATAACGAACCTGTCCTTCTTACAAAACTAGACATCTTATTTTAACAAAGAATGTGATATTACTAGTTAAGTTGATGATTAATTATAAAAAAAAACATTTTCAAAAATTTTGCCGCCATTTTGAAACCGAAAATAACTCTTTTTTGTCATTTATGTGTTGTTTTTCCGTACTTTAGGAACTGTAATTTACGCTTAATAAAACCTTACATTGGATTATACCTATAACACAACTTTCAAAGATTTACCACTGGATATGACGCCATTTGCAAAATGATCGGTGGCCATCTTGAAAAAATGGAAATTTTTTATGGCCAGCACCTGATTTCTTTTAATTATCGTTTAGTCCACCTGTATACCAAATTTCATGCTTGTATTTCATGCTTGTGTTATTACTTGCTAAGTTGATGAAAATTATTAAAATATTTTTTACGTATTTGCATCTAATTTGGAACCGGAAACCACTACTTTTCTTCAGTTATGTGTTGTTTTGTCGTACTAAGGAGCTGTTTTTAACGTTTTATCAAATCTTACATTGAATTATACATAACACATCTTTCAAGGATTATAATCCCTTGTAAAACTGCTTGAAAGTAAAAACAAATCGAAATTTTTGACTCGTTAGCCGACATTTTGAAACCGGAAGTCACCTTAAGTTTCATTAATGTATTGTCTAGTCGTTATTTATGAACTGTCATTTTCTTTTTATCAAATCTAACAATGGATTTTACTTATACCACACCTTTCAAAGGATTAACAAATATTGGCTAATTTGTTATGACGCCATTTTCAAAATGTGTGGTGGCCATCTTGAAAAAATTATTATTTTTTCTGGCCAGCAGCAGATTTTTTATTAGAATCATTTAGTTAACCTTTATACCAAATTTCATGCTTGTATCACGATTTGCACAATTATGTCCTTAATTTCTCCCACTACAAGTTATTGGAATAGATTCGTATTTAACATAATGTTTAAAGAACTTTGGTTTTTCGATGCTTTTCAACTTTACATTTATTTAACATTCCAACTGTTTTCATATGAGGGCCTTATGTGACAGACACTCTCATAAATTTGAATCGCACGTATGCTGTAACAATTTATGAGTGTGGTATCAAAAGTCTACAAAGTGCATGACATACTTTCAATTTCAAAACATTAAGAAACATGTAAATGTTATGGAAAAAGTAACGTCATGACGCTTTCGTTTTAGATTTCTCAATATATATCATTACTTGTTGATGTTAACAAATTAACTGAGATGCATTTGGTGCATGCTAAATAGAAAATTACCATAATCAGTAATTTTTATAATATTTGTAACATCTGTTATAACATGGGTTCGTGTAACCACGCGCTATCTCAATGAAATATTACTTTATTGTATGTACGTTTTTTGACCTGACGTTCTACTATAAAAGCTAGTGTGTTTGTCAAAAGATATGTGACTGATCTCTCTGATTCTTGACAAAGTGAACTGTAAGTTTTTCTATTCTAATGATTTTATAACTTAAGTAACTTTTATTTAACATGTTTGGTATATCTTCAGCATGATCCATTCATTTAAGATGGGTTACATTTCCAACTGGACGTTAGCATGATCCATTCATTTAAGATGGGTTACATTTCCAACTCAACTGTACCAATCTAAATTGTTCTCTTACATTTTCTTTCAATAAAATATCAAATAATTTTGGCTTATAATTTTGTACGCCAGACGCTTGGTTTTTCTGCAAAACAAAGTAAAATAACAAAACTATCGAACTTCGAGGATAATTCTTTATGGAAAGTCCCATAGCAAATTTCATAATCATAAACTCAAACACCATCAAACGGCTGGATAACAACTGTTATATTCCTGACGTGGTACAGGCATTTATCTATGTAAAAAATGAATTAAACCTGGTTTTATAGCTTTTTAAACCTCTCATGTATATGATAGTCGCATAAAATGAAAAAGACTCATAAATGATGCACGTTACAATCAAAATTTAAAACGTTAAATAAATAATTAAGTTGAAAAGCAATGAGAGCAAAGATCCAAAAGATACTACATGCTTTTTGAGTATTTTAAATATTTAGATATATGATTAGCAAATGAGAAATTGTTTTTGCATTTTTAAAGATTACTCAATTTCATTCTTGTATTTCGTTCGCATGAGACATTTTGAAAGATTGTTAGAAAAAGTGATTCGTGTTGATGAAATGATTTTTATATATATGAAGGCAGCATTAGTATCCCGATGTTCAAAGGAATATACCACAGTGTTAGTATTCATTAGCTGTATTTGGCAACACTTTTCGGAACTTTAACTCTCACTGTTCTCAAACATCCTACTTTGTTTTGCTTTTTAAACTTTTGGATAAGAGCGAGTGTGAGTTATAAGTAGACAAACTAAGACAAAACTTGTTAACCAATGTGACAAAAAAAAATGATAAGAAAGGCATGAATCAAGGAAAGAAACAAAACTTGAGGTATTCACAGGAACTCCAAAAGAATCAAATTATAAAATTAATATCTTCATTTAAATGTTCGCATTGTCACTGTACAATGTTTGAGTAAGATTTTGTGAATTAAATTGATATTCATCCTTATTCACTGTTTCCAAAATATCAAATATGTAAATGACTCAATGGAGTTTATTGGAAGCTATATAGTTGCAGTATTATCATTATATTTATCTTATTTTTTTTAGAAACCATTTCAGTAAACAAGCATTATGAAGGTTTCTGTTTGCATCGTTCTATGTTTGTTGTTGACTTTTGCTGGAAGTAAGTATAATTCAACACAGCATATAGACTAGCGGTAAAGAAATTCTACACTAAGCAAAAAAAAAAAAACCATTGGATTTACATAAATTGTACTCCTAGCCATTTGATGAGTCTCAGTATCTGATCGATCAGTTTCGCCACAGGTATTGTATCTTGAAAGAGGGGAATAAGATATCAAATGGATACTTAATTTCAGACAAACTGATAGCGTCTTTGCAAAATCGAAAACGATCAAAATCCAAATAACAGTATACGAATTACAACGTAGAAAGCAAAGGACATTTGAATCTGTTACTGTTTATGAATACACCTGAACATCATTTACATTAAGCTCTGACGCGTTCATATGTATTTTATTTATATATGCAAGATGTAATGAACAGCTCATGATTACGACATACAAATTTTTATATGAGGTTTAGTTCAAATGTTAACGTAATTATACCCCCGCTTTAAAAAAGGGGGGTATACTGTTTTACCTCTGTCTGTCAGTCCGTCTGTCAGTCCGTCAGTCAGTCCGTCCCAAGAAACTTTCGTCACATTTTTCTCAGGAACTACACATTCACCCTTTCTGTAATTTGGTATCAACATTTTTATATGTCAGCCATACCGTGTGATGCGTTTTCAGATTCATCACTTGACAACTTCCTGTTTACCGAATACTTGTATGATTTTACACATGATAGCCAAGTTGAAAATTTTCGTCACATTTTTCTCAGGAACTACAATACAAGGATTTCTGAAATTTGGTTTCAGGATTTATATAAGTCAGCTATACCGTGTGATGCATTTTCAGATTCATCACTCGACAACTTCCTGTTTACCGAACACTTGTATGATATTAAACATGATAACCAAGTTGAAAAATTTCGTCACATTTTTCTCAGGAACTACAATACAAGGATTTCTGAAATTTGGTTTCAGGATTTATATAAGTCAGCTATACCGTGTGATGCATTTTCAGATTCATCACTCGACAACTTCCTGTTTACCGTACACTTGCATATTTTTACACTATTAATATTATCCACTTGCGGCGGGGGTATCATCAGTGAGCAGTAGCTCACAGTTTAACTTGTTATATAAGTCCTTGTTATTAGTTGCATATTAAAGCTGATTTTGTGAGGTAATAAATTATTAATTATATATTTGTTTTAGCTAGCACATCCACTAAAGTAGAAACATTAGCAAAACGTCTTCTAAGGTATGAATATAATAATGAATAAAAAAGATATAACAAACACTTAATTAACATATATACTTAAGAGAGTGATATGTTTCCTATTGTTTTATTAATCGGTTTTATCATCTTTATATATAAAATGAAAATAACACATTTGTTTATCTAATTCAAACTAATTGTAATGAATTATGCAATTACTAAAAATCGTTTATTGTCATAAGCGGAACGAAAAGTATAATTTTTCTATTAATTTTCATTGAGATAAAAAAAAAAAAAAAAAGAAAGAATAGAATGTACTAGAATTAAAATATTTTCTTTTTTTTGCATTGATTCACTATTGAACAGTATTATACACAACACAATATATTCCTTTTTTATTATCTTATCTATCTTTTGTTTTGTTTTATATTAAAAATAAAATGAAATAAACCTAAAACCTAGAACAATATTCAATGCATATGAAACTAAAAATACAACACGTTAGTCAGATGTCCTATCTTATTTGGTAAATTATTCTCTTCTACAATAACGCATGGAATTAATTAGAATGTTTGCTTATGATAATGCTCGTATACAATGTCATAAAAGAACCTGTAGCTTTGATTTTTTTTTTATTGAAATGGAAATATTTAAAATGATTAAATAGGTTGTAAGTACTATATTACCTAAGCATAGATTAACTTAGCTGGATTTGGCAAAACTTTTAGGAATTTTGGTCCTCAATGCTCTCCAACTTCGTACTTTATTCGGCCGTTTTAAATTTTTTGGATTCGAGCATCACTGATGAGTCTTTTTTTAGACGAAACGCGCGTTTGGCGTATATACAAAATTTAGTCCTGGTATCTATGATGAGTTTATATACATACTTTTTAATAAAATTTCAACAATATTTTTTTGTAGGGTTTTCAAATCAAAATTTTGATTGTTTACTTATCATGTTTTTGAAATTAGTCAACGAAAATAATCATCAGATCTAGTTGCAAAATTAACATTCAATGTGATTTTCCCAATGAAAAATATCTTAATATTTTTGTAGTCGTATGAGACGAGCCGGTTATTGTAGTGCAGTTGGAGTGAGTTGTGGATCTGACTTGGCTTGTTGTTCTAAAACATGTGCGTATGGGAAGTGCTATTAATGGATAGTTTAGAAGCTTTGAAGAAGAGGGAGTGAACAGTCATCATCTGGTTTATTATGTAGTTGATTGAATAAAAACTGCCATCAAAATTCAATTAAACAAGGTGTAAATGAGACAACTCTCCATCCAAATAACAATTTAAAAAAATGTAAACCATAATAGGTACATAGATATAATTATATTCTACCTCATGAATAGATTACCTTACCTGTATTTGGCAAGACTTTAGAAAGTTTAGAAACGTTGTTGAAACTTTATTTTGTTCTCAATGTTCTCTAATTTAGTACTTTATTTGGCCTTTTTAACTTTTTTTGTTTCGTGCGTCACTGATGAGTCTTTTGTAGACGAAACGCTCGTCTGCCGCAAATTATAAAACTTCCATCCTAGTATCTATGAAGAGTTAACGCTATTTTTTTTTCATTTGGAGAAGCAATTTGTATTTGCAAAATGTTAATAATACTTTTTATTATCTTATTAATTTCCTAACCACAGCATATGCCAACACATCAACTATAAGTTGAAAGCAACAGAACATTGAAATGCCACAAAACGAACGACAAACGCACATAATTAATATGTACGAAATAATTCAATAGCATCCACTAATTGTGAACTGTAAGACCTCCTTCCAGCATTGTAGCCAGTGATTTCATAATGACTTGGTCAAAAACAAGATTACTTAGTTAGAAAATATAATGGCACTGAACTTTACTTTTGATTTTAAATGGAAAACATTATATAATCTAGAAATTAAGTACAGGTTTATTTAGTTGTAATGTCACTATGACGTCATAAAAATGTAAACCAACTAATTTTCGAGAGCGATTTATTTTTCGCGACTTTCGCGAGTAGAAAAATAATGTGAATACAAATCGCCGCAAATACATTAAACTTCTTTTTTTCCTTATCTAACTATATTGAGTCAATTTTAGAATCGCGAAATTAACTCGGCGCGAAATGGATTAGGAAGAACTAAACGTGAAATAAAGTATCCGCGAAAATAAGTTGGTTTACAGTATGTCGAAATTAATAAATTTGGCGTAATTTTACACATGCTTTTTCTGTTTAGCTCTGGTTTTGTCAGTTTACCTTCTGGTATCTTTCGCCCCTATTTCACAGTCAGTCTTTAACACTATAATAACTACAAGGAAGTTTTACATAACGCTATATCAATTGGACCACGAAAATGATATGTTTCAAGTGGAAAATCAAAAGCTTAAGCTCATCTAACGAATAAATAACAACTTCTGTATTCCCGACTTGATCTTTTGTAGATAATTCTTAAGGTCAAGTAACAGTAAATAGGCTATGTCACAGATTTCGGTAAAATTTGGAATACAACTCTGGCTCGATGAACTTCAACTGAAAATCGAAAAAATATTGCATTTATGTCAATTATCATTTGAAATATTTCTGATTGAATTCTTATAAAATGGGTGAACATTTGTATAGAAAGCACATAAAATCGGCGAAAACCCTTCTAAAATTTGTCTTAAAATCGCCAAATCTCTAATTCTACTCCATAGATTTTTCTTAAAAAACTATATGTTGTTGATACATAAATTTCCGTTATAATGGTGCAAAATAAAGATAGGGTCACCGACTTCGTTTTTACGGTATACATCAATCAAAGTTGCGTTCTTTGTAAAAAAATCCAACAAAACGTCGAAATAATCGTAACGTTATCGCGTTGCAGGCGGTAAAACGTTGAATTTTGACGTTTTTCACTACCAACAAGGTAACAAATTGATTATTAGACAAAAAACGAAGTCGGTGACCCTATGATTATTTTATGTCATTAAAACAGAAATTTATGTGTCAACAATATATAGTTTTTTAAGAAAAATCTATGGAGTAGAATTAGAGATTTGGCGATTTTAAGACAAATTTTAGAAGTTTTTTTGCCGATTTTATGTGCTTTCTATACAAATATTCACCCATATTAAAAGAAATCAATCTGCAATTTTTCAGATAATAAAAGAGATAAATGCATTATTTTTTCGATTTTCAGTTGTAGTTCAACAAGTCAAGGTTGTATGCAAATTTTTAGCAAAATCTGCGACATAGCCCATTTACTGTTCCTTGACCTTAATTACAATAGTTTTATAGCTAGGTAAACCTCTCACTTGTATGACAGTCGCACATAATCCATTATATGTACAACAATGTGTGACCAAAACAAACAGACATAATAAATAAACTCATCATAGATACCAGGACTAAATTTCATATATACGCCAGACGCGCGTTTCGTCTACAAAAGACTCATCAGTGACGCTCGAAACAAAAAAGTTTGAAAAAGCCAAATTCAGTACGAAGTTGAAGAGCATTGAGATCCAAAATTCCTAAAAGTGTTGCCAAATACAGCTAAGGCAACTATGCCTGAGGTAGAAAAGCCTAAGTATTTTTAAAAATTTCAAATTTTGTAAACAGTTAATTTATAAATGTTACAATATCAATGATAATGCATGTCAGCACAAAAAGTGCAATATGCTTTTTTTGCACAAATTAACTGGATAAACCATCGTATTTCTAAATACATAAAATTAACTGTGATGTTGTACGTGCTAACCCCGCACGTGTCAAGTTGCATTTGAAATCCTTATAGACAAAAATTGCCAGTTTTCCTAAAGAGGTACTCTGATTTCCTCCATCAACAAATTGGTCGCAATGATAAAGCCAAAGGTGCTGTGTGAGGCATACACAACACGAAAAGTCAATCAATCAACCAATGTTTGTGTTATTGAATTACATAAATAGAAATAATGAGAATTTGGAGGACAATACACAATGCTTTTATTGCAGGATTTTCTTAGAAATAAGAGATAGGACGTAAACCGCAATTCGAAAGACACATTTCAATTTCGGATAGTATTGTTATACAACCTGAATATGAATAACTTTTATATAGATTGCAATTGACTTTAAACATGTGAAACTACAAATTTAAGTTTTATATGAAAATGTAATATTTACGTTATTGTAAAATTAACACACTAAGTAAACGCCCCGAAATATCTGTAAAAACAAGTTTATCGCTGCAATTAGAACTAAGAGAAAATAAAATAATCTAATAAATAGGAAAAAACTGTGTGCAGTTTCAAATTTCTTCTGCAATTGACAAAGCAAGATTAAAAATAAGTACTACGACTAAAATAGAAATAATCCGAAAAGCTAAAATAGATATAGGAAGATGAGATATGAGTGCCAATGAGACAACTCTTCATCCGGCAAGTAACAATTTACAAAGATAAACTATTATAAGTCAAGGCACGGCTTTTAACACGGAGCCTTGGCTCACACCGAATAGTAGGATCTAAAGGGCACCAAAAATTACTAGTTTTAAACCATTCGAAATGAGAAACCAACGGTATAATCTATATAAAAAAGAGAAACGAGAAACACGTATGAACAACATAAACAGACGGTATCTACTGTACATCAGATTCTTGATTTAGGACAGTGCAAACATTTACAGCGGTATTAAACGTTTTAATGGTACAAAACCTTCTCTCCCTTTTCTTAAACAATAGTATAAAATCACAAAATAAAAAGACACAACCTGAAAGTCTGATTTTACAGTATTTATATTTGTTATGTTTTATTAAATTAAACTATTTCAATGCTTAAATTAAACGGATCACGGATTTTAAAGATTGTTACGTGTTCATTAATTTGTGACTGTCACACTGCCTGTTTGTCAAAACTGCAACTGATCAGAACAAATAACAACTTTAAAATATCGAAGTGAAAAAAAATAAAAAAAATACGTGAAAAATAGATTACACAAAAGATACTTTTTTCATCTGTTATGAATTAATCACATTTGAAATGTGGTTAACCTCATGATAAACAACATGACCTTGGGATAATGAAGATCATAGGACGTTAAGTTTTTTTGTTTATATTTCGTTACTCAATTTGTTTTGGTCAAAAATTTGTAAAGATGAAAAAAGAGTGAACGATACCAGAGCTACAGTCAACTTTATAGATTGAAAATTAACCGACAACGCCATGGCTAAAAAGAATGACATACACAGATCGATCGAGAAATAATAGTATACAAGAAACAAAATAGAAAACTAAAGACTTGGCAAAACAAACCCCACCAAAAAATTGGAAAGAGTAATTAAGGAAATCATGTCAAATATTTTAATACTCATGATACTATTAATATTGCAAGATAAAAGAAAACTGATCGAGTTGTAAAGCAATTTATACACATAGTCGGAACTTGTTAGTATGAAACAGTCACAGTGTTAACACAATTCTGAATGTCACTCTACTTCATACTATAGAGCATTATAATTACCATATTGCATACGATACTGTTATCAATACCAAACAACACCATACCATTATGTAAACTAGTATACCATAATGTTTACAAAACTGACCAACTTCTCGATTTAGCAATATATGCTTTTGAGGATTTCAGTTAAACTTAAATACATAAATTTATTATAGAATTTATTTTGTGCAAGATACTTGTATACAACAAGACGTTGGTTATTCTTTTGTTTTCATAATTATATGTCGCAAAGCTGACTTTAGTACATGTTGGAAAGACTATGTTGTACGTGATGCTGTTGCAACTTTCTTTGACACCCTATAAGTATACAAAGATTCATTAGTTTAATTAGACGCACATAACAGAAGTATGGGAAGAAAACTACTTCAAAATTGATCGAGCGGCTATCTAAATAATTTTTATGGGAATGATAACTGATTTTTTTAGTAACTTTCAGATTGATGTTTTATTCACGCAACTATTAAATAGTATTATTTTTGTTATGATCTTCAATATTAGAGATTGGAATAGTAAATGCGAGAGAGGCATTTTGATTTATGTTGTGCTTTTTCTGTTACATATTTTAACAAAAATTCGAGAAAAGTACTTGTTAGTTTTGAGGGTCGAACAATTAGTAACTGTAACAATTATTGTTAATTGTTGCCTAAGATATTCCACTTTAAATCATTTATCAATGTTTAGAAAAAGTATATGAGATGAGTTTGGTATAAGCTAAATGTCAAAATGAAAATATTTCTCATTTGTAAATTGTTTAAATTATTATAACTTGAGTTCCGTGTTAACACGAGCGCCTCACGATGTGCATTACCTTGTTTCCTCTGTACGTTACTTCATCCTATAAAAGTTTGTCAATCGAAAAGTATTTAGCTGTTCCCAGTGTGTTACCTAGCTTAGTAAATTGTAAGTATATTCATATCCTATAATTTACTACTCTTTTTACTTGTTTTTTTTTTAATTGGTTGGTTGATGTTTATAACTACCAAAGAAGCAATATGGATTTGCAATTTTTGTTTTGAATTAGTCATTGTTTTCATTGTTCCTTCTAAGATATTGTGTATTGTGTAAAATGTTCATATTTGTTTTTGCCGATTACAAGTTTTGTTGAAATTTTAATCGTATTCATTGTTTTATTAATTATGGACTTTAATTTGGAATTATCAATTTGAGTCTTGATATTTATAACTGAAATCATGGAATTATCAAATTTGATCTGTGAATTATCAACATCTACTTGGAAATTTCAACTTTAAAATTGGAAATTTCATTCCTGACAAATCCTAGAAACTTAGAAATTCATAACCATAACAAATTCAATTTTAGTGCAAATTAGTTAACAATATAGTCATCTTTGGACATTACTAGACGAAATAATCTGATTGTCTTTTCTTTCATTTGTTTTTCACTTTTAGAGCGGTTTTCAGTCAACAAGCTTAATGAAGATTTACGTTTGTATATTTTTATGTGTATTGTTGGCAGCCCCAGGAGGCAAATATTTCACAAAACATGTAGTTTATCGGTAGAGGAATTTTACACTGGGTTTAAAAAAAACATTTATGTCATCTTCTTTTTGGTCTTATCCAATAGATTAATCTCAATATCACACTGGAATATTTAACCGTGTATGATTTTGCTTTACATATTTTCTTCGAAAATTATGTGACTTAATCTAAATTACCAATAGTAGCAATATACCACCTTCAGATTCGGTTTGCTGGTGCTTGCAGCTGCTACCCAGACTTTGGAAATATACAATAGTTATCGAAAGTACCAGGATTATTATTAAGTACGCCATTTTATTCTTTTTATTAATTGTTTTAAATATTATGAAAGATTAAAATTGCCTTCTAAAACACACAGCCAATGAAGTATTTAGTTCAAATATATAGGTGTAAATGTCAGGCTTTAGTGCAATAGGTCGCGTTATTTCACTACTGTTTCGTAAAATAATTATATGTTTTACACTTTTTTCAGCGGATACAGCCAATGGAGAAACATTATTTCTAGGCAGTGGCTTTTCGTCCGGCAAGCCGGACAAATAGCATTTTTACGGTTTTTCGCTATTTGTCCGACCAAAAACATTATGATGAAGATATAGCTTTGTGTTATGAAGGTTTTGAATAAAGCACGAGTTGTTTTAAAAAAATTTGTCCAACACCCTTTACTAAAAAAGAACTCATTCTAATATAAAAAAACAAAACAAAGAACTATACATATGATTCAGATTTTTTTATTCTAATATTCTAAAGGAATTTGGGTAGGAGGGGGATGATTATCCCTTTTGTAGTTCTGCCTATGCATTTCATTTTAGGTAAATAGTCGGGCCAATCATTATTGGATTTATCTATGATTCCAAAAGATCCTGAATTTATTGTTTCTGTGAAGTTTGGTTAAAGGAAGGTCCCTATATGATTATGCACGATTCTTCATTTAAATTGTTCGGCGATTTTTAATTCATAGGTAGGGGAATTAGAGAAAAGGGCAGGCACGTGTAACCTGTCCCCAAAATTAGGACTTTATTTTTGATAAGATTATTTTAGAAAAAATGTGTATTAGATACAACAGAAAAAGGGGGGGTACCCCAACCCTGGTGTCTAATTCACAGTCAAGGCATATCAGTATGTTCATATATCTCCGTTGTAGTAGAACTTAAAACTAATGCATCCAAGCAAGTTTGATGTAGTATTTTTCATTCAAGCAAGTTTGATATAGTATTTTTTTCCGAATGCGTTTTGCCTCCATAAGGTATATAAATGGGGGTAAATCATCAATTTCAGGCTTATTCCTCACAGTTAACATGTACACGTTATTGTTCTGGAATCACTCCTATATGCATTTGTTTTAAGCAATCACATTCTTTCAGGTTTTCTCTATGACATCTTTAAATATAAGTAACGATCTCCAATTCTCAAAACGTCCATTGCATACGCGCGTGTGTTATTCGACACCTCGTGTGTTATCCGACACCTCATCCGGGACACTTTCCGCGTCACATCACACTTTTGTTGATATTGAAGATTTGCGCATCCGCAGACGGATGGCCGGACGAATAGAGATTTTTAACTATTTGTCCGGCTAGCCGGACGAATAGTTAACTGCTAATTATAAGTTGATGGGTTGATTCCATGGTATAAGAAGAAGAGAAAGTATGTTCACTGTATACTATTGATGTCATGTATCAAAAAGTTTGAAATGGCAGATACTTTTTTGTGTAAATATACGTCGTGAATTAATGTTTTTGATTGATTTACATTTAATTTCGTTTCATTCAGATTTGTAACAATATAAATTGAGATGTATTACGTTGCCCTGGTTGTTGATATTTTATCCATGTATAACATTGAACCACAGGTCATGATTTCAAGGCGCGAAATACAGGCTTACCACATCTTGGCTTACCACATCATGTAGTGGCACTATAACGTTCTGTGGTTGTTAATTATAACATGGTAATGTATCGAATAAGTTTATGTTTGTCTTTTATAGCCGTCCAACAGTAGCTCCATGTGCAGGAAAGGGTTCCAGATGTTCTCACGACTATATGTGTTGTTCAAGAGTTTGTTTAAAAGGAAGGTTTTCCATTTTAAAAAATGACGTTGCAAGAATATGTGCAAGTTGATTAAATTAAACGTTTGTGCATTGCACAGGGCTGATTTTTTTAAAATAAACTTTTTATCCGATTTAATGTAAGAATGACCTTTTTTAAAAAGCAAAATAACAAAAATACCGAACTCTTAGGAATATCAAATGGAAAGTCCGTAATAAAATTTCAGTAGACAACGATGTATGATCAAAACAAACAGACATAATAGGTAAAAATGTCAAAACTAGGGACACAGCAGTCAACATTGTTTTATTATCTTTATCAATACAAAAACAAATTTATGCAACAAAGAATCACAAAAAAGCATAGAGACAAAGCACAATTAGTAAACATGAAAGACAATCATACAAAATGTTACCAGAGCACAATGTCATAATGACGGGATGTATAAGTACAGAGCTAAGTCATATGTAACAAAGAAACACAAAAAAGGCATATAGACGAGGCACATTAAAAAATATGAAAGACAAGAATACAATTTTTTCCATAGCACAATCACGGGATGCATAAGTACAGAGCCACATTAAATGGATATAACCAAACAAGGACTTAACAGTAAAAGCAATATTTATAAAATCAAATAAAAGATTATTATAACACGTTATGAGAAAAAACGAGAAGTTCTTGAACATACTCGTGGTTCATCAACTTTCTACTTATATACTGATGACATTTTACAAAGTCTGAGTAAGAGCTGCATGCTTTCGAATACCGAATAAGTTGGGAAATATGTATTCGATATGCAGGTGAAGTTGGTTTTGTAATGATTTTGTATCTTGGGTACAATCGTTTACTTTAGTTATAGTTTGGTAGAAATCTTATCTTATGTATTGTTAAATACTTAAATAAACATAGACAAGAATACGATAATTGGAGGGTTAACTCTGGGTCAGGTCAAATGTGAAGAGGTGTTCAAAAGAAAATTGTCAAAACAAGTAATGAGACACTTTGGTAGAACACTCCTCTATTAAAAATTGCACGGTTACCATCGTTGTATATAAGAAGGAACGATTCCTTTCATTTTGTCGTTCATCTGAGATCTAAGAAGACGATGGCGAAGATATGTTTAGTATGTGATAATTACAGATCGTTGTCTCTTATATAAAAAGTGAAATCACTAAAATACCGAACTCCGAGGAAAATTCAAAACTGAAAGTCCCTAATCAAATGCCGTAACCAAATGCTCAAACGCATCAAACGAATGAGTAGCAACTGGCCTATTCCTGACTTGGTACAGGCATTTTCGCAAAATTGTATCAAAAGGACACGTTCCTTTCTGATCTAAAACAAATTAGTACTAGTACAAATGTGCACCAGATTACAGATAGTTCATTAGAGAAGGCAAAGAAATGTTTTGTATATGTTTTAATTCATTGATGGCAATTTACGAATAAAGTTTACTTGTAAAATAGAACATTTCGGACCCAACATCAAACTGGTAACAAACTCATTCTTAAAGAGAAATAGACATGCCTTCCTAGTGTACACGTTACGGTCTAATAATACTAATGTATATTACTACCGACAGATGGTAAACTTCGATTTTAGAGCTTACCTAAATAGTTGACACATAAATATCGTAAGAAGGGTAAACACGTACTTAATAAGGATATGAATGAATGAGTGAATAAATAATTTACTGCATAAAGCATTATATATTCTATGGCAACGAAAACATCTTTTAACATGAAAATGATAAACATGCAGCAGAGACCACTACATAGAAAATCATAATAAGAAAACAAATAACATTAAGTAACAGTATTTGATTTGATTGATCACGCACACTTAATGTAATTATACAATGTCTTTATTATATGTAAAACAGACGTTAATTCACATAAATACTACAAGTTAACTTCCGTATGGGTATGGATATAGAGTGTAAAGGAATGCCTGCTCAGGAGCCTGGTTGTCGTTTGTTTATGTGTTACATATATGTTTTTTGTTAATTTTTTTATTTAAATAAGGCCGTTAGTTTTCTCGTTTGGATTGTTTTACATTGTAATATTAGGGCCTTTTATAACTGACTATGCGGTATGGGCTTTGCTTATTCTTGAGGGCCGTACGATGACCTATAGTTGTTAATGTCTGTGTCATTTTGGTATCTTGTGGACAGTTGTCTCATTTGGCAATCATACCACATCTTCTTTTTTATATTATCTCCCAGGTGATACAATATTCCAGAGCTTGTTTTTTCCATTATGATTCCTGCTCTTCGTAAACAACATGGACGCCATCACCAAAAGTTGGTAATCTGTGTCACAGATGACGACGTATATATTTACGTATAAACAAGTGACAACTCTACGACTGATCATTTTATAAGATCACCAAGTCATACACGACTGGAGGCTATGAAAATATAAAGTAGATTGAGAGTACACTGTGTATACTTTTTACTTTTGATAACTATTCATACCACTTGGTCGATGCCACAACTGGTGAACGTTTCGTCCCCGAGGGTATGACCAGCCCAGTAGTTAGCACTTCGGTGTTGACATGAATATCAATTATATGGTCATTTTTGTAAATATCCTAGTAACAAAACTTTACATAATTTAGAAACTAAGGATTTTCTTATCCCAGGAATAGATAACCTTAGCCGTATTTGGCACAACTTTTTGGAATTTCGGATCATCAATGCTCCTCAACTTTGTATTTAATTGGCTTTATAACTTTTTTTATCTGAGCGTGACTGATGAGTCATATGAAGACGAAATGCGCGTCTGGCGTGATAAAATATTATCCTAGTACCTTTGATAACTATTTAAATGTAAATCGATGTTATTTAAGCTTATCTATTAAAATAACAAACAAAACGGATTGTATATGTTGAAACAGAGAAAAAAACATATTATCATATCTCGAGCTGTCAACCGTTAAACAAATCCAAGCTTACTATAGAAATGGCACAATCGGAAGAAAGATAAAATCAGTGAAGCTGTAGATCACACTAATCTAAATATCTAAGACCATAAAAAACGTATCACTGAAAAAGTTTAGGCATAGATATATCCTATGGTTCATTCTATTCGTGTTGGTGACCGTTAAGCTTATGTTAAATCCTTTTCTCATAACTTGTTGATGCAGTGTTTTGAGTAAATTTGTTCCCGTACAATATATTTGGATCCTTATAATAATAATTATAATCAACTATGTCTTTTAGGAAACATGCATTGTTTTATCCAACTGTACTGAACGATTAATGAGATGTTTTACTTGTTTTGCAACTTGCATATTAATAATATGTCAAATGTGGTTAACCACATTATAAATAACATGACCATGAGATAGTAAAGTTCATCCGATATTTTTGTTTAGTTAATGACATTTCGTTAAAAATTAAGATTCAATCCCTGAATATCTAAAAGATTTAATATATGAAGATAGATAGTCATTTTTGTGTTCTCCATATAAGACAACGACAAATTGAACAAATCTTCACTTCTACATTTAAAAATGCCCGTACCAATGCAAGTCGAGAATATGACAATTCGTTTGATGTGTTTTGTCTTTGATTTTGCAATTTGATTAGGGAATTTTCCTCGGAGTTCAGTATTTTTGTGATTTTCCTTTTTTTTTCTTCATAAAGTATTATCAATTAAAATCAGAACAATTGAACGGATTGCAGCAAAAGTTTCACTAAGACTAACAGGGTGGTGTTTTCAATCACGATTTTTTCTTCTTGATATGGGGTCACTGCCAGTGAGATATCACGCAAAAAAGTAAAGCGACATTAACGGTAAAAGTTTTACAGACTTAATCAGGATTGTACTGACTATCATAATATGTTTTATTAAACGTACTCAGTTACATTCGTGGTCTTATTCTGCGTTAATTGCATTTACTACACATAAAAAAAGAAGATGTGGTATGATTGCCAATGAGACAACTCTCCACAAGAGACCAAATGACACAGAGATCAACAATTTTAGGTCACCGTACGGCCTTTGACAATGTTTATCAATGTGACTTCCAGATGAATTCCGTTCGCAAAAGATTTATATAAATGGGTGTCATTAGTGCGGAAGAAACTCCATAGCCATGGCTAACGGAATATCTTAGTAAAATTCCCCTCTAGTTTTTTTTGGGTTAATTTTGCTTTAACGTTCGTTTGCTTTGTATTGTTATGGGCCTTGTTATTTGCATATTTGTCTTTTTTTCTACAAGAAGTGTTTGATTTTCCACGACTTATGTTTTTTTTTGCCTATTTGATGCTTATTTTATATTTTGCTTAATTTCATAATGACAATGTGCAGCTTTCCGTTTGCTATTTACATGCTTTTAATGTGAAAGATGTTCTGTGTCTGCAAGTGAGTGCCTTTTTATTTTGACTGATATTTTTTTTAATGTGTTGCTTTTATTTATTTCATTTTTTTCTTGGTTTCTTTTAATTCTGTTGTCCTTTTGGTTTCTTTTCTTTTTTGGTTGATATTCTCTGTTTGTTTTGATTTCTTTCTTATTTAAAGGAGTTGAATAGGGTCAACTGCCGCATAACCAGTGAATAGAATATTATGAACTTCGAGAATTCTTCAAAGTCAATAATATCATTTTTTGTTGCATTGTTATTGAAATTAAATCGATAATTCGTTTTAAGATTGAGGGTTCGTAAACATACTACATATCGATACTTTTTTTCTTACCTACAAATTATTTGTAAACTGATAAGTAATTGCAACATAGAGTTCTATTTTTATTACATTCTTTTTTATTCGATGGCTTGTTGTTTTCTTGTCAAATACCGAATTTTATTATATGTTCCAGATAAGGACATAATAAAACAATACATCAACTAAATAAGCAGTGCAAACTTGGTTAATACGGTTGGTGTTCGGGAGAATTAGTTCTCTCTTAAAACGTTAAAGTTGGCATTGCAACAAGTGAACTTTTTGCCATTCAAAACGTTGTTGCAAGTGTATTCAACGTCCTCATTTCATCCGAACGAATTCGGTATCTAGCACAAATACACAAACGAGTATGCTCATCATGGTACTCCCATTCTTTTAGCCTCATTTTTGACAAAATCAATGTTTATCTTATTGAAATACAACCACTTCAAGCAAAATATTGCTAAACGATTTGAATGTTCATGGTTTAACAGGAATCTAGTTTCAAGTCGGCCAGTATAGTGGTTCTCAATTAGTACACATTGGAATATCCCCTATCAGATGAAATACCAGTCAATCATCCTGAACAATTATGTTGTAGACAAAACTGTCCATCATTTTGATGATATCAACTTCGGTTGAATATACCTCATCGTAATAATTCTGAATGATTTACTCATCATAGATAACAGGATTAAATTTTGTATTTACGCCAGACTCGCGTTTCGTCTACAAAAGACTCATGAGTGACGCTCAAATCCAAAAAATAAAAATAGAAAAATCATAAAAAATAAAATAATGATAATAATAATATAAAGTTGAAGACCAAATACAGATAAGGTAGTCTTTGCCTGAGGTAGAAAAGGAGTTAGTATTTCAAAAATTCAAAAGTTTTGTAAACAGTAAGTATGACCATATCAATGATAATTCATGTGCTGACTACTGGGCTACCCTCGAGAAATTATAACTCCACCAGCAGTGGCATCAACCCAGTCGGGTTGTAAATAAACTCATCATAGATACCAGGATTAAATTTTGTATTTACGCCAGAGAGGGCACCTTGAAGGGCACATGTTCTGTAGAAAGAATAAACGATGTTTAGTCGAACATCTTGACTACACAGCTGTATATCTTTATTTATGAAGATGACTGTGATATCTAGTATGAAGACCGGAGATTCCGTCGTTCTTTTTTGGCGCATACCAAAAAAAGGGAAAGACGAATTAATGGATCTAAAATTTCTTCTTTAGTGAATAATTTAGGGGTATAAGTTAGATATCAAATCTACGTTATTTCGTAGCACATTCCAAATAAATAAATGAGTTTTGCACTGGGCACAATAGTAGAGTAGTGGTTTCTTACACCCCCCCCCCCCCCCCAATATCATACATGGGCATGACTCATTAACGGCAGATGTCTTTATTTGGGGTGTATAATATGATGGGGTTTATAGATTTAAGGAATATAATTACCACGTTAGAAACACCTGTTGGGGGTTATAATTTTCATGTCATCAAAGTCCGTTGGTTCAAAATACATTTACCTGTGTTTTCTTCTTCTATTAATAGATGTAATCATAAAAATTATTACTATATATAGAAATCAGTCTTTCGTGTTATTTTTTTATCTATGCAATTGATGTAAAATGTCAAACGTTCTTTCAAAAGAAATTAAGAGGGTGAGTAAAATATCAATGAAAAAAAAAAGTTTTCCCCTTCAATATTTTTTTACATCGTTTTGTCTTTATTATTTTTTCTTTTCTAAACTGTGAATTGTAAAATATTTTTTCGCCCCCAATTTCATTATAATAAACATTTTGAAAAATATTCCCCCCCCCCCCCCGTGTTTTTTTTTTCTTTGTTTTTATTTTATTTCTTTAGCCGTGGATAATAAAATATCATATGTTGAATATTGTTTTTATTTCGCCCCCAATTTATTATTGTAAAAAAAAACTATCTCGCCCCCAAATTTATTTTTGTTTAAATCTAATTCTTTGTAGGTTCGCTTTCTATCGGATGAAAAAATTAAAGAAATCCACCCCATGATAGTTTGGTCGTTTGCAAACCGTGAGGCACGAAAGGGGCATTGGATGACATACGCCATTGATGCCGATCGATTCAGGCGACGTATTTTTACAATGGAGAAGATATGTACCCCAATTTTATCCCAAGACCACAGACAAAGGGTGTATAAAAACTTACGATCTTCAGATATTATAACCCCCAATTCGTAGATTTTCAGCCCCCTAGCACCTGTTCTCTCAGATCATTATAAATACACGTCTGGAATTGTTCAGGGTATCAGAATAAGAAATACAATCCAATCGTCAACATGCAGGAAGAGCACAGACAGTCCTTAAAGAGAAATTACGTGCAATTGGTAAAAGAAACACCAACAGATCTTGTTGTTGATCATTTGTACCAGAATGGGATCCTGACAGATGAGATGAGGGAAGAAATTTTACAGAATTCAAACTCTTATTCGAAAACTAGACAACTCATTAGAACACTTCAGAGAAGGGGCCCAAGGGCATTTGAATGTTTTTGTACAGCACTGACTGATGAAGGCAAGTCAAGTTTAGTACATCTTTTGAAAGAGTAAAAGATTAAATCAGAAGTATCAAAAGATATAGCCATGTTACCTATAGGAGGAGATATATTTGTCGTCGTCAATGAATGGCGTGACAAGGTGTTGATTCACATCCGTAAATACGAAAAGAATTCAGCAGACGTGTATGTTCCTACAAAAAAGGGGATCGCACTGGATTTGAACCAATGGCAGCTATTAGAAATGTATGTTAACGAAATCGAAGAGGCTATAAGTCAGATGATTGATGACGTTACAGGGGTTCCTGAAATGACTTTTCATCTTGGTAGAGGTGTGTACGTTTCTGTTAACAAAACGTACCCAACAGTTGATGTCAGACAACGCTGGAAGATACCTGAAACCAATCAGATAGTTTCAACAAAGAAGGGCATTTCTCTCACATATGACAAGTGGGAAGCGTTGAAAGGGACATTTCCTGACGTCAGAGAGACTGTTCCTGAAATAGAAACTACGACCCCTTGTATTTTATCAGAAGACCATCAAAACCAAGAAGGGATGCTCATGTGTTCAAACTGTAACCCATTTGCCGAACCTTTATGAAGGACGAGGTATAAAAGCGTTAAACCTGTCTGAGTGATCCATTGCGTCTCCTGTTGGTTCAGAACACAACATGAATTCAAGAGAAATATCGTTCGAGTCTGTAGAACGAAACGAACCTTTAATGCTTAATATGGGGCGTAAAATGCCTTCTCAGTTAAGTTTGGCGTCCAACATTTCCTCCATGTATGAAAAATATGCAATGCATTTAGACGTGATTAAATGGACTGGTGTCGTTGTACTTGTTGCTCTGATGTCATCAAGTTTAGCTGTAACCAGTGAAATGTCCCGGAGAGTATCCAATAACCAGACAGACTGTAAAAGGATTTCGATAGATCATACGAACAGAAATATGATGATGATAAACAATAGGACATGTAGATATTTTGAACAGTTTGATCTCCCGGGAAACTATAAAGTCACTGTATGTTCAATCAGAAAACAAGTCTGGGTGGATGTTAAACATTTTAAAAAGTGCGGTATACAGTTCAACCCTAAACAATGGAAATATTGGCAGAGATTGAAACCAAATATAAACAGTGCTATGAAAAGAGCTGGTGAAGAACTAAGACAAAAGACATGATAAATTTGATTGATTATGATTATTTATGTATTTTTTTATATTATAATAAATAAATTTTGGAAAAAAAGATCAAATGTTTTGTATTTATTGAAACTGTTACGAAAGCTTTGTTTCATTCGGTATAAAAGACAACTGCAGTCACAAAAAAAACCGGAAATCTGCAACCGGAAATTACGAAAAAAACAAAATCGTTATAAATAACAGGTTCACATAAAGTGTATTATTCGATATGAGTTCGTTAAACTACGAGGACTATTTGCAAAAAATATGGCATGACCCTAAACATGCTGCTGCCTTTACGGGTTCTGACAAATTATATAACATAGTGAAACAAGAAGGAAAAATCAAAATAGGAAGGCACAAAATAAAGCAATGGCTACAAGACCAGGACACCTATAGTCTATCACGAAATAATGTACACAAATTTAAAAAAAGTCGATATGTTGTGGATACAATAGATAGTCTCTGGGAAATGGACTTAGCCCAACTAGATAAATTCCAAACCTTCAACTCGGGAAACAAATTCTTATTATTTGTTATTGATTGTTTTTCAAAGTTTCTATGGATACAACCAATTGTGGATAAAACCCACACCAGTGTACTAAATGCCTTGAAGACAATTATGAGTGGAAAAAGGAAGCCTACCTCCATTCGATCAGACTTAGGAAAAGAATTTAAAAACCAATACGTACGGAAGTATCTTTCGAGCCAGGGGGTAAACACGTATTATTCTCTTAACGATACGAAATGTGCAATTGTCGAGAGAAGCATTCGAACTGTTAAGTCGATTTTATTCAGGTATTTCAGACACAACCAAACGTATAAATACGTAAATGTCCTTCAAGATATGGTCAAGGGGTATAACGCAAGACCGCATCGTACACTTGGTGGTTTCTCACCGGTTGATGTGACTAAACGCAATGCAGATGAAGTTCGTTTAAGTGCGTATCTTGCCCGAAATCCTAAGAAAAGGGAAAAGAAAGTTATTAAAAAAACAGAGATCAAAAGAAGGAAAAAAAGCTTTAGGTATAAAATAAATGATCTTGTCCGAATTACATTCAAAAGTCATCCATTTCAACGTGGCTATCTACAGAAATGGACAGAGGAGATATTCAAGATTTCTCGTCGGTATTTTCGACAAAATCTTAGTCTGTATAAGGTCGTTGACCTTCAAAATGACGAAATAGAAGGGACCTTCCAAGATAGTGAAGTTCAGAAAGTACGGAAGGATGGCGATACCATATGGAAAATAGAAAAGGTTGTTAAAAGACGACAAAAAAATGGCGTTAAACAGTATTGGTCCGTTGGCTTGGCTACCCTAAAAAGTTCGACTCATGGGTTCCCGCTTTGGACATCCAGAAGTAAATAAATAACACGACTTCATTTAACACAACGTCATTTTCGTTCAAGATGAGTATACGTATGGTTCTCAAGTCGTTCGATGGTTCCGATTTGTTTGAAAAGAACATGGCTCACGACTTCACTGTACAATTGGATAGGCAAATAAATCTTGAAGCATACTGGGTAGTGGCATTGACAGAAATCGATCTCACTTATAAAAGCTCGTCAAAATATATAGACGATGTTTACGTCTATTCAAACATTTGTGAAGAGAGTTTTGTCGGATCTTCTGAGAAACCAATCCTTCGAAAAATTTACATCAGTAAAGACGCAACGGAGGCACATGTTATTAACAAGAAAAAACACTACAGGTCACATATCATCTTTAACACTCCTTATTATGTTCCTGTACGTTTGGGACAATTGAACCAAGTTCACATCTATTTAAAAGACGACAAGGGACAACCGTGTTCAGTTGTCAATTTGGACGCCTGTGTAACACTTCACTTAAAGAAGTATTCCTTTCTGTAGAGATGTCTAAATCTCCTTACATCAGTGATGCATTGGTATGGCAAGAGACCATAAATCAAGCCAAACATTTAAAAAAACAACACAATAATCAATTAGGAAAGGGTTTTCCTAGACGTTACAGCAGACATCGATATGTCATTCTGAAGAAAAACTTACCTAAAATTGAAACCAAGGTGGAGCAAATAGCCCCAACAGTGGCAATCGAAGAACGTGCTGCTTCAGAACTGAAACAACAGAAGAACGACAAAGACCCTCACGTCCTACAGGAAAAAAAGGCTAAATCTGACGGTATAAAAAGCAGGAAATCAAAACCAAAAAACAGTAAAGTTGGAAAGCTCAAAGAGGCAACAGGTAAAAAAAAGAAAGCTAAAAACAGTGCACCGAGCAAGAAAAAACGGGCTACAAGGAATAAACCTCGGAAAATAGATTTCGAAACTGAACCTTCCATTTTTAATAGAGGAGCAGCAAAGAAATGGCGTATTTAAACGACGAAAATAAAGACATTAGCATTCCGATGGAGTTGGATTTGTTTGAAGAACCAAAAAATCAAGTAGCTATTGATCGGATATTTTTTTCGGAAACTAGGCCAATGTCAAACTTTACTTCGCCAGATGTATCTACAGTAGATTTTTTCGTTTCTGGACAAGGTCCCGAATACATGGATTTAAGACGGAGTAGATTATATGTTCGTGCAAAACTTGTCAAGGCCGATGGAACGGCACTTGACGATACCGATACGTCGAGTATTGTAAATTTGCCTCTTCAAGCTATGTGGACACAAATGGATGTGTATATGAACAATAAACTAGTGTCTTTAAATACGTCAAACTACCCATGGAAAGCCTATATTAACACTATTCTTACCAGTGGGACCGATGAACAGAAATCACAACTTCAGTCACAATTGTTCATGAAAGATTCCGGTGATTTAGCGAATACGGATGGAAAA
Organism: Mytilus trossulus; assembly: GCF_036588685.1. Classification (NCBI taxonomy): domain Eukaryota; kingdom Metazoa; phylum Mollusca; class Bivalvia; order Mytilida; family Mytilidae; genus Mytilus; species Mytilus trossulus. The sequence goes on along the minus strand of NC_086376.1, from coordinate 67,159,907 downwards.
AACGGAGCTAACACTGGATTGATTCTTCGTCGAGATTTTATCAAGAACAGTAGAGAATTTGAAATGGAGGGACCGCTGTTTGAAGACATATTTTCACTGGATCGCCATTAAATACAAGGCGTCGATTTGTATATAAAACTTTACCGTAGTAGCGACCAGTTTTTTGTCATTTCGGGTGAAGACGCCCCCGCCTACAAGTTACAGTTGTTAGATTGTGTTTATAAGGCATGCAAAATTAAAGTCGATCCTGGCATTATTGTTAACCATATGAAACAGATAGAAACCAAACCAGTCCGTTACTATTTTCAAAGGACAGAAGTGAAACGAAACACTATCAATAAAGACTCAAGGGAGTTTATTTGGGACAATATGTTCAACATCCGCCCAAGTACTCTGGTCTTAGGGTTGATCTCACAAGAAAGCGGAAATGGAACGTACGATACTAACCCTTTCTGTTTCAACCATTACAATGCAACTGATGTAGGACTGTACGTTAACGGAGAGAGCGTTCCAGCGAGACCGTTAAAACTTGACTTTGGGGATAATAGACAGTATGCAACGGCATACGCTAATCTATTTGAGGTCTGTGAAAAAATGAATAGAGACGCAGGACTCACCATTACTAGAGAAGACTATGGAAAAGGGTACACCTTGTATGCTTTTCCATTGGACCCGAAAGGACTTGGAGATGACTATATAAACTTGGTGAAGCATGGGAACGTGAGAGCTGAAATAAAATTCAAGACGGGACTACCCTCTGCTGTCACGTGCATAGCGTTTGGAGTATTCGATTCATTTCTAGAGATAGACCATTCCCGAAACGTTCGCTATATACAGTCATGAATGGGTACGAACTAGAATGTGCTATCCGATCCAATTCGTGTATACAAATGCAGGTGAAAGGAGTATTTGCAAGGAACAATTTACCAACAGGAAAAATACATTACCCCAGTGCCTACATCGTCAACAACCATACGAGTGATCTGCCAGGGGAACATTGGATGGCAATTGTGTTAGAAAGTAAATCACATGGGGTGTTTTTCGACAGTTTTGGAAAACCGCCGGAATTCTATGGAGAAGAATTAAAACATTTTTTGAACTGTTACGTGAAACAATACGAGTGTTTTAATGTACAAGTGCAACCAAAGTCGTCTTCTCATTGTGGATTGTTTGTGTTAACTTTTCTCATGTTGAATCTATGTTTTAAATATTCATTAAATAGTATTGTCAATATTTTCGATTCAAACGTTTATGCTAACGACCATTTTGTATTTAATTTTGTCAACACTTATTATAGTTTGTGTCAATAAAATATATCATGCGTCCATCGTGTTAAATTATCTGTCCTGTGTCAAATGCTCTCATACCTTATCCGGACGTCAAGATGACAACTTCTCGCGATATTTTACCTTTTCAAAGTCCTTGCACTTTCATGATATCGGGAGCGACTCAAAGTGGAAAGACTACATTTGTAATGAAATTACTAAGGCAAGCATCTGTCATGTTTAATACCCCACCGGTTCAAATAGTTTACTGTTATACGGAGTTTCAACCCATTTTTGACCAAGCTCAACAAACTATACCCAATTTGTTACTGTACGAGGGCTTCCCCACAAGAAGTGACATTATAGAATGGACCAACCAGGACAAGCACACAGTCCTTGTACTGGATGACATGATGAGATTGATCAGTAAGAGTGACGAGGCTTTACACCTGTCAACCGCGCTATCACATCACAGGAACTGTTCGGTAATTTTCATAACCCAAAATCTGTTTGAAAAAGGAACACATTTCAGATCGATAAGTTTGAATACCCATATTTTTGTACTTATGGCCAATAACAGAGATAAAAAAACAACTTCTCGCCTTTGCAAGTCAGGCATTTCCCGGTGAGACGAAATATTTCAAAGAGGCCTATGATAAAGCCATCAGTTATGTTTCAGTTGGGGGATATCTGGTATGCGACTTATCCCCTTATACGGATAAAAAGTACCGCTTGCGTACTTCGATATTTCCAACTGATGACGTCACCATTGTATATGCCCCAAAGAAATAAAACCGGAGACAAGCACACCTACACCACCAGTTCACAAGAAAGATGCCGTCAAGGATCACCTCATACAGTACGTTTCTGAAATTCGTATATGATGCTAACCCTAGACAACAGAAAGTGTTAATTCAGGCAGCTTCGAATGATCAAATCGATATCATATCGGAAATAGCATTAAATATATACAGAGGAAGCTTACCGGTGAACCCCTCTCATATAAGAAAGCTTAGATCTTACATCCTTCACATTCGTTCCTTGTCATCCCGATCGATCACATACACACGGAAAAGGAATATTTTAGTGAGACATCCTACTCTGACTTGCCTTTTGATTAAACCGGTTTTGTCACTTCTAAACGAACAGTAATGGCACAAGAGCTCATACTCGTGTCTAGGGAAAGATACGAACGTCTCATGAATCAACCAGAAACTCACCATCAAACAGACTTGGGTGACAAGGACAGATTGAAAAACGACCACGACGAAAAACCCATAGCTAACTTTATGCCAATGATAGATCGTTCTTTACCCCAAAAAGTAAAGAAACGCGCGAACGATCTTTACAGATTCGTTTTAGCTCAAGACAACAACCTGTTGAATCATAATGAACAAGGCGAATTATTAGTAAACGGGAAAACAATGACTGGCTCGCACATTGAAGATCTTATTCACCACGTCGTGTCAACACTCCATAGAAAAAAAACAATTGGAAGTACGGAGTTTCAAGCCATTTTGAGGAAACTGAATGTACCAAAGAGATTATTTGCAGAACGGAGGAAAAAACCTTTAACACAGACGGGAGGCTTATTCGTACAGGGGAAGGGAAGGAGAGACGTCATTCCTGGCATATCACATAAAAAAGAACAGATTCGTTGGATAAAATACTAACTTTATTTTTTACAACATATACGATATTTTTTATTCAATAAAATCATCGTGTAATAGTCTTTTTCTTTCTTTTTATATATACCCATAAGGGACGGTATCGTAATTGTCAAGAATAACACGTTTGTCATACGCGAATTTATACTTCTTCTTTTCTTTTCTGCTGAATATTTTTCTCTGGTGAGGTAGTCGACTTATTTTAGTTGGATTAGTTAACGTTTTGCACATGTCCCTGTCCAATATGATCATCTCCCTGACAGCATTAAAGTTAACAATGTTAGAATTTGTAAAATTAAGTGTAAAACCTTTGACTTTACACGTTTCAGTCTTGAGTGTCCGATACGCATAATTTTTCGGTCCACCGGACACAAATTCTACTATATGCCCCTCGTCTGCCGGTATTTCGGAAGTGAGTTCCCCCAAATAATTTCCTAACGACGGTTCAGGTTTTCCCTTCTTGCTTACGTAGATACAGCTATCAGTGTCTGTGTAAAGCACCCTATCATCCAACATGTCTAAAACTTCATACAGTTTTAATCTAGCCCACATCGTTGTGAAAATAGCGATGAAGATGTTGGTCTTTGCATCCACAGGAGGGAACTTAGAGTTTTGTGTCCATTCTAGTTGTATTGTGTCGTTTGAAACAATGTGGAAATTTTCGACTACTTTAGTAGGGTCTGATATGATCTGAAAGAATTTGTCAGCTTCTGCTTCGTGAAAAAATTGGTGTTTTTTCATGAACAGGCGTTGTCCAAATTTCCCTCAGAAACTGTTGAGACACAGTTTGGCAAGACTACGTAAACCTGGATTTACCTTGATGCTGTCGTAATCTAAGTCTATGCCTTCTTTTTCTTTATACAATCGAATGTATTCTCGTTTGTCTTCCTCTGTCTGACAGTGTGGGGGGAAACCACTGGCTTCCTGTTTTATTTTAAGGAACAGCTGGACGTAGTCTGTGAACAATCCTCCGGAATTAGTGTTTTTATCGTACTGTGTATCATCCGGAAAATGCCACACTTCGTACAGTTTTAACACTCGGTACCCTTTTTCTTTCGCTACCATTACTTCAGGTGTAGCATAAGTACCTGTAATACTTCGTTCCTGTTCAGTATGCGTGCATTTACCTTGATATTGTGTATCAGCACATGTTCTACATAGTGGGAAAGTGAGCTTTCCGTGACATCGGTAAGGTAAAACGGCGTGATAAAGGTGTCTGGGTGGTAAAATTTTCACCTTGCATAATCCAAAATATGAACCCAACTCTTCAAAATCTTTAGTAATGATCTCTGGGTGATGCAATGGATAGCGACAGTATTTGTTTGTCCATGGGTATAAAGATGTGAAATCTACGTATTTAATTTTGTCTTCATTTTCAACTTTGTGGTACAGTTTTGTCGTGTCTGTTCGCCCGCCCTGTAAATGAAAAAAAAGATAATAATAATTAAAATGAAGAAAGAAAATAAAAATGGTGACAAAAAGACAAACAATAGAGCAATCAAGATAAATGATTTTTTTTTCTTATATATTTTTTTTAAATAAGGATGGTATACTTACAAAAAAGGCAAGACGAGGATCAAGACGTTCTTCGATATCCAGATTACCCGCAAATAGTTTCAGTCCCTCGTTTGATTTCAATTGACTAGCGAAATCGTGCTCCCATATCCTGCGATATCTATAGCCAAGTTCTCGTATGGTCTTCTCCCTTTTTTTGGTCACCACATACAGTTCTTCCATCGATTGTTTCGTTAATGATGTTTTCGTTCCGCTTCTTTCACACGGAAAACATTTTTTACAGCCATGCCAAAGACACTGAAACAGAAGATTAAACAGTAAATGACAGTTCACCTTTTGGTAAGAAAAAACGCGTTATTAAGTGACGCCCCCATGGTAACGTTTCCCTCAATACGCGTGTCTATGTTATCCGTTAAAACGCGTATCAATAATCTGTGCTCTCACGGCGGCGGTGGCGGGCGCGCGGGCGGGCGGGCGGGCAGGCGGTCTCCCCCCTCCCCCCTCCGTAACAAAGGGAAAACTTACCCCTAAAAATTCAAAGACTTCGTTGGTTTCTTGACAGTACCCATCGACATGAAACTTTGTTCCAGGAATTTTAAACTCCCCTCGATTCAAGGCATGTTGAATAGACATCTTTTCTTCTTTCATCATCCATTCGAGCCATACTATCGAACTTTTGCTATGATTGTATCTTTTGGTGTATCCCTCTGATGGTACGTGGGCCAGCGGACTTTTGACGAATTTTCGCTGACCAAATTTACTCTGTGGATTTTCGGAGAGAAATGTTTCGGAAGACTTCCAAGTGTCATGATCTAAAACGTCGAATCCTTTCTCTGTAAATGTCATGGGTATCTGGTCGATATCGTCAGTGTCTTGCCTCAATACTTCCACGTCATGCATATTGTTCTTTTAAAAAATTAGTCTTGTAAACACCCATGCACACACTTGCAATGGTCACATAATCTAAAACATCAACCCCTTGTCCGTGTGTGTTTTTCGTTTTCCCCGTTCCTGTCACCTCCAACATCAAATCACGAAATCTTAACACTCCTTCCCTCAAGATCGTCGTGTCACTGCAACAGTATTCTTTCATTTCTTTAGCAAAGTCAAATACTTCGTTTGTTTTCGTTTTGTACCACGACAAAAAATCACTCCTGTCATCTTTACTCATGTAGTCGCAACCGTAATATGTACTGTCCGGGTATGGGCCAATGTAATTTTGGTTTTCCATTGTATTGAAAAAATGAGGAAAGTAGCCTTTTTTCAATTCCTTTAGTCCAAACGCTTTCGGAATTTTCGATAACTTCATGGGTAAAAAGTTCAACGAATCCAAAACTCGGATGTTTAAACCCCGATTTATCGCCATGTACATGATTTTGGATCCATTGAAGATAACGTCTGGGCGAATAGAATTCTTTATCAACCAGTCAATCAGAAAATAATTATCGTAACCAGATCCATTGTGAGACAACACAACTGCGTTTGTGTACTGCTCCGTAAAAACCCGTCTACAGAATGCATCAGTGGCGTGTTCACCTCGAAATATTTTTTCCCTAAAACCACATGTTTTGAAACATGGTTCTTTCTTAAATTCTTTCTTGTCCTTTTTATCACACATCGAGCAGCGAACACCACAAAAGTTACATTTTGGTTCATTAGATATCTGTTTGTCTTTACAGTGGTCACATGCTGTTTGCATACAGATGAAATTCACTTTATGTTCTTTTGAACCACACCAAGATTTGCCGCAGTTTTGACAAAGTGTACACTGATTGCACGCTTCCTCTTTGTCTTTACAATTTTGGCATCTCGAAGTTGATGGTAGATTCCCGTTTTCACATTGTAGGAGTGTGTCTTGTGTCGTTTCACAATCGAAGAATATCATTTGTCTGTCGGTTCTCTCGGTATTGATTGCCCTCTGGTAGCATAAATGTTCTTCGGGTTTATAATCATGGCAACACCCACATTTCCATTCTCCGCATTGGTGAAGTTCGGGTGGGCGTTCCTCTCGGACTAGTACTTTTCTACAAGTTTTACACTCGTATTTTTTACCACATTCCGTGTAAGAAATTCCTTTCTTTGTTATTTTTTCCTCTATGTGCCTTTGAAAACAAGCGATGGATCTACACGTTCTATTGCAAGCCCGACAAGACAAACTGTTCCCTGTCAGAACACAATCCAAACTGCAGCATACGGTACAATGCGTTTGGCAAGAATGTTGATCTTTGACACTGTACGGTTTAAGACAGTCTGTACAGAAGTAGCTACAAGAAAAGAAGCCCGATATACTCAATATGGCTGCAAAGTGTCCACAATCGTTCTCTTCAATAAGGTAGAGAAATACCTTTTTTCTGTCCGTTTCTCCTTCACCAACACGAATGAATTTGTTACCTAGTTTTGATGAAATGACTAAAATTTGCAAGTCCACCACCTTTTCAAAGCGTTCTATGTCATTAATGCTACATTGTTTTTCCGTACTGACATCGGCTAATACACAGAGACGTTTCGCAAAATTAATACATTCCTTTCTCCCCTTATCAATGACATGATTGTAGAACCATTTCGGGGTGGTTCTGTGTTTCAGAACTTTATCTACCATACACTCTGTGTCGTCTGACGTCAGTGTTCGCCATTCACTAGGGGATACAACGCGACAGGTTTTCAGGAAGCAAAGCGATATTGCCATAGGCATGCACATTGTGTCACTAGGCCTACTGACAATAGAACGTTTACGTTGTAAACTGTTATCGTCACCCGTCAATTTTGTAATATAAACTCGACCACCACCGGACGGAATATCTATTCGCCCTACCGTAACAGAAAAACTATCGTCTACAGGTAGCTCTTCGTTGCTTTGCAAGACTTTGCTTATTTCATCCATCACCGTGGAGGCATCCATTGTATTAAGTTCTTGTAAAGGGACGACGATTGGGTCCGTTAAACCATTATGTTCGATGATAAGTCGGGCAAGACTGTTGTCTTGAGATCCTACACGGACTTGACCGAGAACATCGTCGAATACGTTGTGTAAATCGTCGACTATGTCCGTCAGTTTTTTATTCTGCAACTGATTAGAAAATTTAACTTCATATGTAATGTCTGTAGCCCCATTGTTGGCATAGATGCGTTCTCTTTTCTTGTGAAATGTGTGTGTTGTAGGGTTGTCGTCACCGGCACCATACTGGTCGGAGGGGAAACTTGCTTTTTTAGCTGGAGGTGGTGTGTAAACGTCAGATGAATCGGGAATGGAGAAGGTCCTTTTATTAGAGTTGATAGTCGGTTCTATATGATTTTTGTCAGGAGGAGTGTCATCAAATAAACTCAAGTCAAAATCTTGAATTGTCTCGTGATATAACATGTGAAACTCGTAGTTTTCTTGGTTACTTAACCATTCTCCACATGTCATGCATTTGAAATCCATTGGACTGGTTTGTCTTAAATGAGTTAAGCGGAGTTGAACATACGGATCGTTCTCCAAACCATAGGCTTGAACAAAAATCAGCAGTTGATCAGTGGACGTAAAACAGTTTATGATGTCTGTTAGAATCGGACCCCCTTCCATCTGAGAAGAGAAATGTGATACAAAATAAGTTAAAAAAAAATAATGATATAAAAGGGGGGGCAACTAGCTTCAGATTATAGTAGAGGGAATGTTTCTCAAATCCTGCTTATTTATCATTACTATACCAGATACATGTTGCAGTGATGATATATTCGATCAAGTAAGATGTATAACAACAAAAAGTGGCAATTGAAGTTCATATATACACATATATATTTAGAGGAGATAAGACAAACCACTAGTTCATATTTACATTTTTATTTTTCTTCAATTTCAACATAGATTTTATAACACTAATAATATTATCTTTCCTACTCTCTTTTATCTCTCAAAACACACACACACACACACACACACAGATAGTGTAAACGTCTAACAACCCTCACAGATGAAACCGTGCTTAAAGCAATCTATATACATTAAATTTACAAAAGTCAAACGTATAACTGGCTATTAAACTTTAAAATTGTAACACTATCAAAAATAAATTTACAAGTCGTAAAAATCCCGTTAACATTTGATTTGAATTAATTTATTGAGTATTAGACGAGAAAATGGGGTATTGTATTTCACTCATTGTTGTTGACCTTAAAGTAGTTTTTTTTAAATAACTGTAAAAGTGTTTACATGTTACGGTTGACAAAACGGTATATAGGATTCACACTAAAAATGTAGCCTTATACGAACAGATATTGAAACTGAAAAAAAAATCATAAAAATAAATGATATAAAAACAATATAACTAATACTACATGAAGAAATAAAAACAATAGGTATCAGTTCACACACGGACATTGGGTGTTGAGACGCATCTCAACATCCTACTGTTCGTTGATTCTCCATAAAGTTGTTGTTGCTGCTAGGGGAGGGCATTCGTTCTCCTTCACCGGCACTACAACCCTATTACCCCTTGTAGGTAAAACGGGATGGAGGTTCTGGGGTTCTAATGCCTTTCCTTCTTCTTCTTTTTCTTCTTCCTCGTCCGTCCTCACTGAAAAACAATGTGGAAGTCAAAATTAAAAAGAACGATATCAAGTTTATTATTATATCTGTTGTCAGCTGGTGTATGTACACAGCATTCACGTAACGAAGTCATGTTTGTAAGAATATTTTTTTTATTTTTTTTGAAACAAAAAAAAAAAATGGAACATTTTTCATATTTCGAATGAAATGTGTTAAAAAGGGTTTCACTTGATAATATTTATTTGGGTTCACCATCTAAAAGGCATATTTTAATTTACACAATTTATTTTTATTCGAACAAACTCCTCCCTAATCCTAGTTTCATTTTGATATAATAGTTTATAACTTCGTGTATAATGTCTGACACATTATATTGCATAGAACGATAGTGCTATATTAACCGGCAGTCTCTGTTACCAATCATTTAACACTGATAATCCTCTTTTATTGCTTTGCGACATTAAATTACTCCTATTAATAAAAAGAGTGTATGAATACTATGGTTTTGGGAAAACAAAGAAATTGACCCCACGTTGACATTATTTTTTTTTCATTTATCATATTCTCTCCCCCATCAATAGTACCCCCTCCCCCTTTTTATTTCTCTTTTACGATTGTGTTTTATATAGAGTAGATAATATGGTAAATTAATTTGCATATAACTGTGCCTTTTAGTGATACCTTTTTTTTAAACAAATATTAAAGTGTCTTTCGAAATAAAACATTTTTATAATAAAGTCTTTGAGTTTCTTTACAGAGTATTCCACCCTTCCCTAATCCGATTCTCTCTTATTGGTTGAAGTTTACATAACTTACCTTCACAATTACGGAGTTGTACGTCTCCTGCCACTTCAATCGTCGTTCCCCTTTCCACATTCCACTCTTTTAATGTAGGGAGGAATTTTCACGCACATTCCGGGAAAATTACACTTTAAAAAAGTTGACGATAGTTTTGTGCACCGTGTATGAGACAGGGTGCACAAACTCTCAGTATTTAAAACTATAATTCCAATAAAGACAGTAAAAAAGAAAAAAACGCGTGCAGTCTCCATTACGGTAACTTGATCTGATATGACTAGCGCGGGGTCATCACCTCTAAGAGTTTGAGAAAAAAAAAGTTCGAACATAACCACCCCCTCTTGGGATAAAACAAAAGTGGGATGGGGAGGGGGGAAGTGAGAGAGGGGTATTCTGATATTATGATTTTTTCACGACCCTTTTCGGGTCATGATTTTTTTGTTTTTGTTTGGGTGGGTGTGTATACTATGCGCATCATGTCTTTGTAGCATTATTTTTTTTGACGATTACAGGGGTATGCTGTAATTATCCCCCCATCTAGTCTCGTAACAACGAGAACATTAAAGTAAATATAACCAGTAACCATTGAAATTCCAGTGGCTCTTTTAAATTTTTTGAAAAAAAATACCCTATCTGACATGACTGTTCTCTCACAAGGATTTTGCATAGTCAGATGGAGTAATTCTAAAACCCCTTTCTCGTCAAAAAATTTACTCTTAGTCGTGTATACGTGGGTATACACGTGCCTTTCTAAAACATGCTTTGTCAAATGCATAGTGTACACGAAATGAATTTCATCTTTTTCAATTTTGATAGACCTAGTTCGAAATATATGATTATTCATAGTTTTTTGGCGTTACTTTTTGTTATAAAATAAATTTGAAACAATCATTGGTTCTTCTTACTGTGAATGTGGGCCACTCAAATTTTTTACATTGATAAGGTGGTGAACATTTTATATAAAAACGAAGATGGCGCAATTTCTTTGGACATCTGCCTCTCTCTTTTAAAACAAAGTCAAGTAAATTATTAATTTTGATTACTTGTTCGTTTGGGAAATAAAGACAACATTAATTTTTTTAGATGACCAGTTCGGGACAGGTGTATATACCGATACATTTCACAATAGTATGCAAGTACAATACAGAGTTGGGGTCACGGATAGTTCGGTCAACAATATTTAGAACAAAAGGAAATATTGATACCGTAAAGATTTTTTACAAAAGGAACACATCTGCTTTTTTTTTTATTGTCATCGTTTAAGTTACCTTTTTTCTAAAAATAATCATATTAAGTCATTTCTTTCTTCTTCAAATCATATAAAAACATTCGTACTTGTATAGCAACACACACACTCTCCAAAATCGAGAAAATGGCAGAAGAATTTCTTGAAAAGCGTGATCATGATGAATTTGAAAAACTCCTAAGAGAAATAAGTGACGGCTGCGATCTTTTCGAAAAAAGGTACTTATCCCTCCCCCTCCCCTCCCCCCTTAAGGATTATGACTCAAACATTTAATTCGTACCAAATATAAGATATGGAATGATGTGCAAATGAGACAACTTTCCCCCTCATCCAAAACCAAATCTCGTCAAAGTTAATATAAATAACACATTTCACTTTCTGCAAAATGCATACATTCTTTTCTAAATAAGGGCTATTTTACAATTCTGATGAATTCCTTCCTTCTCTTTAGCATGACACCTCCAGTTTGCAATCTTGGTGAAGAAATTGAAGATACCAGGCATTTTAAATTTCCAACTCTACCGAGTCCCGAATACCGTGAGAATGACCCATGGCTACCGTTTAGTACACAGACTGTAAGCTTAACTCCAAGTGTGTAAGTCTCAAAATTAATTATTCACTAGTCAAAATTTTGTTTTATCAACGTGAACATTTTGTTAATGAAAAGATATTTAATTCTCTCTTTAAAGATTATTAGGAAAACGTGTTATTTCATAATACAGTTTATATATTTTTTGTGTTATAGAATGGTTTCCGAAGGCCCGATTTCGATGGAGACACAATGTCAGTCACCAGATTGGGGTGACACCCATACATTTCCACTTTTTAACTTCTCTGGAAAGACAGTCGGAAAAGGATGCAGGTACGTGTATCATATTTAACACTTTAAGTCTATTTTAATTGTTAATGGATCATTCATTATATGACATGTAATTTGAGTAATCCCTCTTTGTACAGAATATTTAAATGGATTAAATTCCAAAACTGTGGGATTATCGTCAAAATAACACAACAGACATATTATAAATATAGACACACAGGTACATATATATGTATCAACACGCGTATACATGTATATTATTCAAATAACCCCTTTTTTATACATGTTTTTTCCTAATATCACATATTTTTTTTCCAGCTCCGTCCCCTACGATAAAATAGTTAAACTTGAAAAACGAATGCGATGTAAAACTAAGAAGACAAATGAAGGTACAACTTTATTGGAGGAATTAAAAAAAATACAGGGGAAGATAGAAGATAATTTAAAGGAGGCCAGCCGCTTAACAGACCAAATAGAAAAAGCAGTGATCGGGAAAAAAGTTACATTCTCAAACTTAAGGACAATGTAAAAAAAACCTGATTGTGTGACTGTGTGTGTGTGCCCAGGATTCTATCAGTATATGGACATACATTGTAATTATGCTATATCTATGGAACTCTTTTAAACAATTATGTAGATTTACTGTAATCAGCAGATTAAATATATTTTTGTCATGTTGTGGTTAATAAAACATATAATTTTTTTCAAAATATTTGAGTTGATTCTTACCACAAATTTCACGTTGAATATTTGAACACAAATAGAGAAATTCTTGTATTAACTGTTAGTCTCTCTAGTCTTTCAAGCTCACATATTTTTGTATTACGTCTTTTAGATTGGATTGAGCTTTTATACCGACCCTCTTCGATAGAAACCCCCCTCAACATCTGTCATCTATATTATGATACTTTTAAAAATTGGCGGAATATTCCACAAACATTATAAACCCCCACACCCTCAAAGAAGCACGAAAGCTATAACACCCCAACACTTGACATTTATAAATTGATGACATATCTATTTAGTTGGGGTTCAAATATTATACACCCCAAATAAAGACATCTGCCGTTAATGAGTCATGCCCATGTATGATATTGGGGGGGGGGGTGTAAGAAACCACTACTCTACTCACAATACTGTTTCATGCTTTGTCTGCTGGAACAAAAATATGTAAGTTAGGAGAAGGGGATAAAGCATTAAAAAAAATTCCGACTTGGGAAATGAGAAAGAACGAAATTCTCAGAAAGGTTCTGTCAATTACAGCTAATCTAAGGTAATCTAGTACTAGGGTAGAATATTCTAAGCAAATTCAAAATCCAAAGTTTTGTTATTACAAAAACAGCTGATTTAAAATAATGACCATGTGAATGATAATTTATGTCAACATAGGAGTATCCCCCAATCTGTGGCAAACCAAAGAACAATAATAAAAATGACACAGTTTGATGTCCACTATTCTTGTAGGAAGTACTGGTATTTTATTCTTAAATCGGCAGGAAAATGATGAATTATTCGAGAACAACGGTGTTTATCCAGTGGCCGTATCAACGAATCAGTCATGGGAGATAAAGAAGACTTAAACCATATTTGACACAAATTTAAGAAATATTAGTTTGCAATGCCTTTCGACTTCGTAGTTGGTGCGTCTAAAGTACGTTTAGCTAAGCAGATGAAGTACTTGACAAAAATATAACCTTGTTGGACCAATTTAAAGTGAAGACAATGAAAATCTTGGTTTGGGATTTCCAAATTCAACTCATTAGATGTTAAAGTTAACAAATTAACTGCTATGCATTTGGTGCAAGTTAAATGTCAAAATTATCATAATTACCATTTTAGCCTTTTAACATTATGTTTGTATTTATTCGTGTAAGTACGTGTAACCACAAACAAATAAACAATTTTTCATAACAAAAAAATCATTGACATGTTTTCGCCACTTTTTCCTATAAAAGCAAGTGTATTTGTCTAAATGTTTGTCGGCTTCTTCTGTTTCCTAGCATAGTAAACTGTAAGTATACCTTATTTTATAGCCCCAAATGCAGTAAGTTTTTTTCTCATTGTTGAAGGTCATACAGTTGCCTATAATTGCTTACATCCACATCATTTTAATTTTGGACGATATTTGTCTCATTGACACCGTTTCACATCTGCTTATTGTTGTAAAAAATCTCGAATCAAAGAATACCAAAGAATCAAAGAAAGATAAGCCTTTTTCAGTTACTGTTTTCAATCGTTATTTTCTTTACCTTTTCTTTGACGATTTTGCTTATTGTTACGTATAATTGAAATGTTCATAGCATGTACAGGCCTTTTTATGATATTAAGTTTATTTGAGTACTTTTTTTTTATTGGCTCTGTCTGTTTTCTTCAGAAACATACACATAAAACTAAAATATATGTGCAATGTAGGAAAAAATATAATCTATTAATACGAGTTTTAGAAACAGGCTCGCCGAGCTTTTCTCTTGTTTCAAAGGATAACAGAACAATTGTTTCGTAATCGATAACTTTGACATTATCGTTCGATTCACACGGAAGCTGAATACTACAAGAATGTATTTGAATAAATACAAAACAAAACGAATTTAACCTAATTTTTACAAAGTTGGTTAACTCCACCAGGTTACTCTTATAAAGGATATCCTTCCTCGTTATGCCAAATCTAAGACCTTATTGAAATTGCTGAAAGTTGTTGAGTTTTCTTGTGAAGTTGGTTTGCAATTGCATTTCAAAAATAAATGTTATCTTCAAATGTATTGACTTTTTCTATTTTCACATCTAATTTCTCATGTAAAATTGTATATATCACATGTAAAAGAAATCATGATCATTCAAATCGTAAATGCATTTTTAGTTTTACAATACCCAATAATTACAAACTAAAAACAGTTTGGTCTGTTAGATAGCTGTCTCATTGGCATTCATACCATATCTCCTCATTGCGTAACAGTATCAGCAGACGTTATGCTCACATTTTATAAATTCTTTCTTATTTCTTCTTCATTTCTAGATATTTCAGTCACCAAGAGTCATGAAGATTTCTGTTTGCATTGTTCTTTGTCTGATATTAGCCTTCGTTGGAAGTAAGTTATTTTATAGTGTGTTTTTCTTGTTGTGATGCTAAACTATTGTTTCAGAAACGGGAGAAGGTTTGGTACCATTAAAACGTTTAATCCCGCTGCAAATGGTTGAACCTGTCCTAAGTCAGGAATCTGATGAACAGTAGCTGTCGTTTGTTTATGTATAGTTCATACGTGTTTCTCGTTTCTCGTTTTTATAAAGATTAGACCGTTGGTTTTCCTGTTTGAATGGTTTTACATTACTATTTTTGGGGCCCTTTATAGCTTGCTGTTCGTTGTGAGCCAATGCACATCTTCCTATATCTATATTCAAAAATTCAAACTCTGAAACATTGGTTATTGTCCTCCTTGCTACAATACGTTCACTTTAACTTTAGCCAAAAAAATCGTTACCGCTGGTTCAGAGTTTGACTAATATCATATAATCTAGGGTTGGTTTCTTTAGCCAATCCGTAATCCCAAAATATAATAGGGCTTAACGAGTTTCGTTTCTAATTGTAAATTTTGTCAGTAGATCTGATTTTTTTGAATATTTTTTGAATTTGACATTTTTCTACCGAGACGTTATTGACTTTCTTGAAACGATGTCTTTGCAATGAATAAAATAGCGAATTTAGTTTTTGTGCGTTAAAAAGCATGCTTTATTTCGTTACTTTATTTTTCATTCTTTTATATGTCCGGATCTCTTGAAAATTTACTATATCACCATATAAACCATAAAATGTTTTTCAATTTTAATATAATTGTATGTATAAAAATCGTTATAACAATAACTCGTATGAAAATGTATTTCAATATAGTCGCAAGTCATTATTTAAAAAAATATCTATTTAATCTTTTCAGCTAGCATCGCAAATGAAGAAACGCTTGGAAACCGTCTTTTAAGGTATGATATTTGATGATTAAATGAAAAGTTCGCTATAAAATATAACTTGGCAAATACTAAAATAACTATTTGACAAAGAGACCGTGTATATTTATTTACATTCTTATTGCATATATCATTTTACATTTGAATTATAGTATTAAAATTATGGTATTTTATTAATAAACTGGTAATTACTCTATTATTTGCAACCGTACCACATCTCCAAAGTTGCAAAGCAGTAAAAAAACATTTGGAAACTTAAAAACCGAGAGTCAAAAGAGGACAGCAATTATATCATAAAAAAAACTGACGTACGATATAGCTTCTAGTTTCATTGTGATGTTGGGTCGCTTTGACATTGACGCATTTCTCCACATTGCTTTTTAATTGTACCTACTGGTTTGAAAATATACAAAAATATTCTTATTTGTAGCCGCGAGAGACGCCGGGCTCCTCCACCATTCTGCCTCAGTTATGGACAAAGATGTCGATCTGCCTCGAAATGTTGTTCTTACAGATGTGTTTACGGATATTGCAAATAGTGAAAGACTTGCTGGATTTGGACATGATGAAATTGATGATTATTTGTACAACATGTTCTTGGATTATACCAAGAATATTTTTTAATTATGTAATAAAATTGATCGCATTGTACAATGTTAATTTTTCATTGAAAGTTTTATCAGGTTTTATTTTGGAAGAAACACTCATTTGATTAAACAATGCTGTTCAGTATCTTCAATCATCGAAATGAATAGTCGATTCATTATAACAGATGATCACAGTTGGAACAGCAACACAACCATTTGACGCGGTAAAAGGTGTATCCAACACTCGCACTTTGTAACTAACAACAGTTACTCTTAAATTGTATTTTAGAAAGTCGGTTTTCACTCCTTCAGGCATAGTTGATCTTAGATTGTTTGGATATGGTGTTTAGATCTCTTTTTGTCAAATAGCTCTTCAACTAGCACTGTTTCAATTCTTATTGACATCTTTTTCTTTAAAGTATTCTGATTTGCACATTTATTGTGAAAATATCCTTGCATGGATTTTAAATATTATGATTTGTGCATTTGTGGTAAATGTGGAAGAAAAATTCTTTGGACTTGCCGCACACAAATGTTCGAGTCCTCTTGTCCGTGCGTCCGTGATTTTAACGCTCTCACCTGAAAATTCTTGATGGATTTTTATGAAATTTATATCAAAGATTTTTATCATCCATTCTAAACATTTTAAAATCGCTATTCGTTCATATTGGTCAATGGCTTACGAACGTTGTATATATATAACAAACAATGAAATGAAAAAAAAAAACAATATACATATTATCATGTTTTTGTTTATGTTTTTTTGGTTTTTATCTCTCTCAGATAGAATTTGGAAACTGTTCGAATTTGAATGTCTGATACATTCAAATTCAAACAGCTTTCAAATACCAACCTGCTTGAAAACACAGTACTGTACAGAAAATAATTCATGCCTTGATATTTTCAAAGAATTATAAGTAAACCGACTGTAACAAACTACCTGATAACATTGTTAATTGAACCTCAGTAGACTCTTTCAAATCTTCAACTTCAAAGCTTCAATATTAACCGACTCAAAGTTCAACCTTTAAAATTTAATAGGCTAAACATGTCAAACATAGCGGCATTTCATTTTTCCTATATTTTTTTAATTTGTATATATATCAATCTATGTCATATTTTAAGTTTCCTCCTGTGACATAATCTTCGATGAATAATCAATTGAAGCCAAGGCCCAGGCTGTCACTATATATGGTAGAATTATATAATCTTTAAAAAAAAATGATCAATTTAAAATTTCCCGCGCAAATATCTTTATGGGTCATTTTCCAGCATCTGTTTTACTTCCGGTTGCAGTGATTGGGGAAAACAAAATGTCGCTCGACAAACCAACTCCGGGACAAATACTTACTATATTCTTTGTAGACGACCCTATATAGAGTTAAAATGGGAAAACTAAAATGTTTTGAAATCATTCTTGCGGGAAACAAATCTGTTTTCCACCCAGGCGAAAAAGTATGCGGGAAAGTCGTAGTCGATCTGAAGGGCGACATGAAAATGAGATCTCTGCGCATTTTTATGAGAGGGGTAGCAAAGGTACACTGGACTGAATCAAGAAGTACAGGCAGTCGTCTTGGTTCTTACACTGAACATTATAATGCAGAAGTGGAATATTTCTTTAAAAGACAAGTTCTGTTTGGAGGAGGTAATTTTCTTGTTGGTAAACAAATGAACAGCTGATGAAACTATTTCAGAGACAGATCAGTGGTACCCCAAATTATACGGCCACTACCAGTGTAAAAATAGATTTATGAATGAGGCCTTACCAAAAAAAAATGTATAGGCCACACTGAGCCTTGTTTGTCAAGATGATTTCTCTCTGTGATAAAGTATGCAAGAGAAAGTCTACTTTAAACCCACAACTAATGTGTCAGCAACTCAACATAAATTTTTATTTATACTGCAAAAAATGCCAATTAAGTTTACCTCGACATGCAATTTACTATGTTAGCCAATAACTTGGTTGGTGTACAAAATTCGTAATTTGTGCATTTTCTGGTACATTTCTGGTGTGCAGTGGAGTCCCAAGTGTATGTGGGGCTGGGGAAGTCACCCATTAACTGATTTCATCATATCAGCACAGTAATACAATTAAAATTGTTCTTGTTATTGTTATTAGACTTCTGAAAGGACATGAAGGATAGAAAAGAATAAAATTGATAAGATCAAGAGTTAGTTAATAATTGCAATCCTGTGAATTACAAATGACAATGCAAATGTGCCATATTTGGTCAATTTAAAAAAAAAAACTTGTTGTGAAATGACGATTTAAGTCAACAAGAAATTTTGAAAATTGCTAAATCTAAAAATAGAGTATGAAAAATTTTAAGCTTATTCATACAATGTACATGTTATGGTCTTAATTGTTTGTAGATTTGTATAGATGTTTTTACAGATTAGTTGATATTTTGTAGAAGTATCAGAAGGAAGAGATACACTGACAGAAGGTAGACACGAGTTTAGTTTCTCCTTTGATTTACAGATGGGGTAGGTTTAATCTGTATTTAGATCATAGTTTAAATTTTACCATTTATACCTGTTACACAGCTGTTTCACCTCTTGAACTACCCATGGTGTTCAGTCTTACTGGGCCTCGGTGGTGGAGTGGTCTAAGTATTAACTACTGTTGTCACTAGCCAGTCAACACAGAGGTTGTGCGTTTCGAACATGTATGATTGTCAATGGGACAACTTTCCACCAGATACTAAATGGTGTAAAAGTTAATAACTATCATGACTATGGGTCACTACAGTAAAAAAATTAGCAACGCCAATACTCATTTTCATTATATAAATTGTATACATTTTTGCAGTGAACTAATGTGTCAAAACATGTACATGTAGCTGTGTAATTTCAAGATATGATATAAACATGTATCACAATTATGGTTATGAAAATGTTATGTAATTTGATCAGTGCTCCAGCTAGAATTCAAAAGGGGCAGAGTGCCAGTGGAGGGCAGGGTATTTTTTTAGCATCTGAGAAGGCACTGCTCATTTCTTTGGTTGACGTCCCTGCGTGTATCACGAGTTCACTTAATGTTTTTCTGTATATATTGTTAATAAAGATGCATAACAACAAGTTAATTTCAATGTACTGCATCATACTTCATGTACTTATATTAAAGTATATGTATGCTTTGCATTTTCCAACTCAATTCACAACATAGATTCAATTGAATGTGCACATAGATAACAATATACATGTGATATAAATCAAAATATGTGGTATAAGTGCCAGTTAAACCACTCTTCACCCAAGTTATGATGTATTAAAAGTTTAAAACAATTATAGGTCATAGCATGGCCTTTTACACAGAGTCTTAGCTCACATCAAAACTGAACCAGCAAGCTTTAAATGGCCCTAATTTAGTTAACACACATGAGCAAGTGTCTATGATGGGCCTTTAATGAGTTTGCTATGCATTTTGTTGTAAAATAAATGTGATGCATGATTTTCTTTCAGAGGTATTGCAACATCATTTGAGGGAAAACATGGCAGTATACGGTATTGGCTAAAGGCTGAGATGGACAAACCCTGGTCATTCAACCATAAAACTAAGAAAGCTTTTACAGTCATTAGTCCAATAGATATAAATAAAGCAGAATACCAGGTTTGTACATGTATATTGGTATACAATATATAGGATCAAAAGTTGTGATAGGTATGGACTTGTGTTCTTGGCACTGATTCTTGTGCTAGTAATCTGTGGCCATAACAGTGTTCCAGCTAGGATTTCAAAAGGGCAGGGTGCCAATCCTGAAAAGGGCATTTAACGCGTGTTATGATAATATGAAAAGGGCATATTTTAATAAAAGATGTTAATCAAACATTGTGTTTATTCGTTGAATCACAGGTTATACAAGAACAAGATCATTAGCCCATATATAACTCTATCTTTCTACTTTTAAGCAGCTTGTCACACAAGTTTTTTTTATCTTTGCTTGGCACAGTTGAACTTTATATGCAGTATGTTTTGAAAGGTGACCTGTTTCATACTGTTTCTATGGTCTGCCACATTTTACCAGTTTCACCTTCTACCCCTGCTGTGCTTAATGGCAATACAGCACAAAAAAGCTGTGCTCAGTAAATTGCAAAATTTTTGGATATATAGCAACAGTGAAAAATTGCATCAAAAATAAAGAATACAGAAAAAGATGAACAAGACCCTCTTTAACTTTTCCCATAACTCAAAATAAATACCTAAACATATATATTCTTAAGCAAGAAGTATGTAGACATATTTTAGAATATGTAAATGGGTTACTCAATGCTAGGAAAAAAATCAGATTGAGTTATCTTTCTTTATTCGGGTGTGCTCCTTCTTTGGAGGATTATAAACAGCATGTAAATATGATGTAAATATGATCACAATATGGTGGCCGATTTTGTTATTTTCGTATCAAAAATGAAGGCAGTCAATGACAAATATTATAGTTTTCAACTTTCTATCATTACGTTTCCTCCATGAAACTTCGGCAAACATCGCAAATTGTGCCAAAGTTGTACGCACATTTCTTCAAAGATAATTGCCGACTGACCGATTCTATTTGAATGAATTAATGTTGATGATCACTAATGACCCATCCGATAAACGGATTACCTATAACAACAGATAATGACACCAGTTGTAACCGTTGATTAGCTTGGGGTCGTAAACAAAGTCAAAAATTGGTGTCTTTACTTTTCTAGAATTCCAACTGTCCAGGGAAGTTTGTGCCTATTTCATTTTGATTTTACAAACCCTTCACAGACTATACCTATTCTGAGATACTTGAAAAATTTAATTGACTGACAAAGACCACTTTAATTTACCTCCAAGTAGCTTTGTAGATTTCTCTACACTGTCCTTCACAGAAATGTTTTAAGAATTTGTAAGGGGTAGCCCTTCTTTTGGAGAGAATTATTCTGACAAGAAACAATCCCTCAATTTTCAGAAACACAAGCAGACTAGGTGTTTAATTATTTTCACTTTTTATAAAAAATAAAGAAATAAAATATTATCAATTCACACACATATATAACACGTTGATATTACAGTCTATTTATAGAGTTAAAGAGTCCAAATTAAGTCATTTGAAGAGAATATTCTCCTGTTCCTTTGAACCAGTGCTAGGAGCTATATTTTTAATGTCCATTTCTGATGTATCTGCTCCATCTATAGATATTTTATGATTAAGCAGTTTGTAATTTTGGGAATGCAACTTTTTAAAACAAAAGAATTCAAATGAACAGCTGAAAAATTTCTGCAGATTGTCACTTAAGAGAGCTTCTGTGTGTATTTGTCTTTTTCTAAAAAAATCTTCAGGGTAAAATTTAAAGACATTATTATTAAGTGACATTATACACATAATTCTGGTTCTAGTACCCAGATATTGACACCCTGTTGTTGATTATCATAGGCTTAATTTTCCAGTTCAAAGACCAATTTACAGACATAACAGGATTATTTTTTTAAATATGAAAATTAAAGTCTTATTTTGTTTTCTAAGATGAATCTAATCAAAATTCTTCATTATAAATTTATCATAAATTTGAATAAACTCGACTTTTTTTTTTATATATGTTAACAATGTCCATTTCATAAATATTTGTAGTCATGTATGATAAACAACGCAATTACATGGTTTTATAAGTCAAATTCAGGTAATGGATAGATCCAAGTGGATCAATAATTGTTATATTGATTTTATTCTCAGCAGTGATCTTTAGCTGAACAAAAGTTATCAACAGATAAACAGTTCATATAAACATCACAATTAACACACTTTTAATGCTCGAAGTTGCAATTTAAGCGCTGCAGGGTCAAGATAAATATTCCAAAAACTGTAGTCTGTCATATCTGTCTTTAGAAAACACTGCTGTACAGAGAGGATGTAATCTCAAACTCCCAACACTGATTCTGGTGTACCACAGTGTCACACTGTGAAACACAGATTTTCCCTCCCAAAAAACACCAAGTAATTACTCCCATCTGGGAGGGTTTTATGACCTGTTGATTGCAGGTAAAAGTAATAAAAATCATCTAAGCATGACTACATGGTCTGACAGTGACATCTAATTACATAACAACTATTCTCTCACTTTTTCCTATTTCAACCATTTCCTATTTTAGTTTTATTTCTGAAAGCTATAAAAAAGTTAATGAAATGATTTTAAAAAAATGATATACAAAAAGTATTTTTAGATTGGAAATTTATTTACATTCTTTCAAAATCTCATAATTAAGAATGGCAACTTAATATTTACAATAAGTTGTATTAATAAATACATGGTTTAAAATATAGAAGTAATCATACAAAAAAATGAATAAAATAAAATAATGTAGATAAATTTCATACATATTTCATATACTAATATAATCTTCATTTATTATTTAAATTTATAAAAAAGGAATTCAATAAATTCAATTAAAATATATGTCTTTATTTTCTATTAATTATACTCCACTTACAAATGTCTTTTGGTTATTTTAATTATGTTCCTTACTTAGGTATGAAAAGCCAATACTGTCAGAATTAATGCTGAATATATTTTTAATAAATATTTTTAAATAAGTTGTGCAGGATTCTTTAAAAAAATCAGATTATAAGGCCAGGATTTTTTAATTTGTTGGTTTACGGATCCGCCGACCCGATATTGCCGATTTCCAAAATAAAAATAAAATCGAATTTTCAGGCTTTTTTTTATTCTCGCCGACCCTAACAAATGCATTATCCCTGAAAAATAATTAAAATATCCTTTTTTATGAAATGAAATGCATTAATCACTAACAGAAGTGATGACACTTTCTGTTGAGAAAAATGAAACTTTCAGTTTACGTTTCTAAAAATAGACAAATCAATTATTAATGACCTTGAAATGTCGTTTGCGCAAATAATTTTGCGGAACGAAACCTGTGTTTAAAACCAATTACACAATAAGTTCGTTTCCCTTATTTGTCACCAGTCCGTAAGATGCATGTTCTCATATTAATAGACTTGTCCAAATGTGGACAGGTGGAAGTTCAAGACATCAAGTTAAAATACTGAATTTTAACAAATCATTTGATATTTTCTTGTTTTACAGATAATAAAAAAATATCGTCCATTTGGATAAAAAACGGGAATGCATGATAACAGATTATTTAACCTGATATTCTCGTTTTTCCAGTGGACGAGTCTATTACGCTTTTGACACGTGTGTTGAAACTTATTTTCGTACGAAGTTTTTACATTTTTTTTCTTTATCAGTTTTCGTGCTTATTATTTTTCACCAAGTTTTGATTAAAAGCTAAGTCAAATAACTGACGTGAATCTGTTTTTCTTGTTTGTGAAATGACGATTTAATTTCGTCTTTGTCAGTGTACCCCCCTTTTTTTACGGGAAATTATTAGACAATGTCATGCGATGTTTACAGCTGAGCAATAATATTTCGTCAAACTAAAATTTAAGAACGATGAAAAAATAGTATGACAAACATATTATTAGAAAGGTGAAATATATTTTTATTTTGCATATGTTTTCTGTCTTGAAAGATCTTTTTTTTTCTTTTTTTTCCCGACCGACCGACCCGACTTTTTCATGGAGAAAATCCGTAAACCAACAAATTAAAAAACCGTGGCCTAATATATCTTTTAATTTTAACAAATCTCAAACTTTTCATCATTTTTGTGACTGACATTTAATGACAGGAAACACAAGAAATGTTTACTGTAGTAATCAACTACCGGCACACTTCAAAGGTAAACATAGCAATAAAAATCATGGTGTTGGGAGAAACCACACCAAGGTAATAAACAATTTAGGAGTGTAAGGGAGGAATTACTCCAAGTTTCTCCCAATTTCCTCCCAAGATTTTGAGAAAGTTGCTGGAGTTTCCTGGTGTGACACCAAGTTTTTACACAGTGTAGGGAGAATGAGATTACATCCTCTTTGTGTGTACTGTACATCAACATTTCAGAAAAAACACTTTATTGCTAAAATTTTGCTCTAATCTTTCTGTGTGATTATTTTCCATCTTATGATACTCAAGTAGTTTTTCTTTTCTCTTTGATATTTTGCAGGTAACTTTATTTTTTAGTATTTTAACATCTTTAACAGTACTCTGTAATTATACCTATTATGTATTTTCAGTTATGTGTTGAGAGCAGTATAGAGAAGACTTTGTGTTGCTGGATGTGTACCTCAGGACCAATTAGTATGACAGCAAGATCTGATCGCAGAGGGTATTGTCCTGGTAAGAATAACCCAGATGTACATTATATACCCGACTGTTTTGTCCATGTTAACTAATTTTTATCTTTGCTTTTATTTTCACCAAGAGTCATTATAATCTTAATGGGTTATATACTTATATGTTTTTTAAATGAACCATTGAAATTGTAAATTCAGAAATGTGTACATGTGAGTTATTGAGATAGTTGAACAATGAACATATTTGTGATATTGATTATTTGGATATCAGAAAATGTTGCAAAGAAATAATGCTATCAAATTTGGAATGCAAGTTTTAATTTTATAAAAATCGTCCCAATTGCAATTTTCACAATAATCATGATAATAAAAACATGGTAGAAATGTCTTAAATAACAGTATCCACATTTTACATAATTGTACAACATTTTCAGAACTGATGCATGATAATCTTAAAATACATTTTTTGTAAAAAAATGGATTTTCTGACTGAGGAATTGAAATGAATTTGATTTATAGATGTTGGATCCTAATCTAATAAACATGTTATTACATTACAGGAGAATCCATAGCCATCTCTGCTGAGTTTGAGAACCACTCATCACGGACAGTGATTTTATCAAACACAAGCTTTCTTTGCCAATGGTAAATC
Source organism: Mytilus trossulus (assembly GCF_036588685.1). NCBI lineage: Eukaryota > Metazoa > Mollusca > Bivalvia > Mytilida > Mytilidae > Mytilus > Mytilus trossulus. The sequence continues at coordinate 67,134,704 of NC_086376.1, read as the reverse complement.
AAGGGTCAGAAGGACAAAGTTCACAGTATTGACAGGTTAGATAAATTACATGAATATTGCAAGTAATAATGAGATGCATATGTTTATAAAAAATTTAAACATAAAATTTATAATATATTTTTTCAAAATTTTAAAGATAAATGATTAGACTTGTCAGTTGATAAATACTGCCAGTAGCTGGTTTATAGTATCATTCAGAAGTTCTGGAGTTTCATTGTGGGAATGAATTTAAATTTGCTGCTCTGTACATAACCCAAATAATTTAGTTGATGTTTTCAGGATTGCCAGTTGCTCCCCAATCACATGGAAGTTGGGATTCACAGCTGTTAAAGATCCCTGCCGTTTCACCTTCTATCATTAACTGTTGTGTGATGAAAGTTGACTATTATATTAAAGTAAGACCATTTAATTAGTTTTGTCATCAAAGTGGACTATTAAATTAAAGTAAGAAGTAATAAATAGTGCTTTATACAAAATGATACATGAACAGATTAGTGTAACTCTGTCCCAAATCAAACTAAGGCCACGGTTTTTTAATTTGTTGGTTTACGGATTTTCTCCATGAAAAAGTCGGGTCGGTCGGTCGGAAAAAAAAAGAAAAAAAAGATCTTTCAAGACAGAAGACTAATATGCAAAATAAAAATATATTTCACCTTTCTAATAATATGTTTGTCATACTATTTTTTCATCGTTCTTAAATTTTAATTTGATGAAATATTATTGCTCAGCTGTACATCACATGACATTGTCTAATAATTTCCCGTATAAAAAGGGGGGTACACTGACAAAGACAAAATTAAATCGTCATTTCACAAACAAGAAAAACAGATTCACGTCAGTTATTTGACTTAGCTTTTAATCAAAACTCGGTGAAAAAATATATAGCATAAAAATAATAAGCACGTAAAAACGTCGTACGAAAATAAGTTTCAACACACTTGTCAAAAACGTAATAGACTCGTCCACTGGAAAAACGAGAATATCAGGTTAAATAATCTGTTGTCATGCATTCCCGTTTTTTATCCAAACGGACGATATTTTTTTTTTATCTATAAAACAAGAAAATATCAAATGATTTGTTAAAATTCAGTATTTTAACTTCAAGTTGATGTCTTGAACTTCCACCTGTCCACATTTGGACAAGTCTATTTATATGAGAACATGCATCTTACGGACTGGTGACAAATAAGGGAAACGAACTTATTGTGTAATTGGTTTTAAACACGGGTTTCGTTCAGCAAAATAATTTGCGCAAACGACATTTCAAGGTCATTTATAATTGATTTGTCTATTTTAAGAAACGTAAACTGAAAGTTTCATTTTTCACAACAGAAAGTGTCATCACTTCTGTTAGTGATTAATACATTTCATAAGAAAGGATATTTTAATTATTTTTCAGGGATAATGCATTTGTTAGGGTCGGCCAGAATAAAAAAAGCCTGAAAATTCGATTTTATTTTTATTTTGGAAATTGGCAAAATCGGGTCGGCGGATCCGTAAACCAACAAATTAAAAAATCCTGGCCTAAAGCCTTTTGAAAATTCTTTAGTGTGTGGACATATGTTGGTAAAATTTCTTTTCGTTTCAAGTTATTCTGATGTGAACCACTAACTTATCACTAGATTTATAACCTATGATGCCAGAGGTAAGAGCAGGTCTTGGAGCTGATCAAAACAATCCTGCTTTCCATTCATTATATAGATAAGAAGATGTGGTACATGTATGATTGCCATGACACAACTCTCTGCAAGAGACAAAATGACACAGAAATAAACAGCTATAGGGCACTGTAAAATTATGCCTGTCGAACATATGAAGGGTACATTGTTTGTGTCACCAATAACCCCAACTATTTCTTCAACTTCATTTAAACACAGATTAACAATAAGGATCTATTTGAACAGATTGGTTTTATTTTTCATCATGTGTGATGCTTCGATTATTTTTATCATGGAATGCTACATGCCTTTAAGTAAAAGTTTTTTAAGTTATCTGCATCTCTCACAGTTTTCCATAAACAAATTTCAAACTTTGCACATATATTACTGTGGATTCATTTATTTTCATGGGTATCAATTTTCGTGGATTAAGGCAAACTTGCATTTCGTGGGTATATGATTGCGTGGTTTAGCCAATCTATGCATACAAATTAAAGCCTATAGAAATTGTGTAATTCGTTGAACATTTTAATTCGTGGTTCACCTGTAACTTTGGTATCTAATGAATAATAATGAATTCGCAGTACTTTTTTCATTTGTCATTCCATATTGTTTACTCTACCATGTCCAATTTATTTTCAGGTGGCATTACATATACCTGGTGCTTATAATCTGACATTGCATTTACCTTTAGTGATAGGAACTGTGCCCTTTCGACAAGGACCAACTAGATACACAAGTACCAGGTTCTTCAATGAAACATTTACAGACTACCAAAACAGGACAACATTACCTGTACCTCCACCTTATAGAGAAACTATCACACCTCCCCCACCGTTTGATGGTAAGTTGACCTCAAGTTTTAAAGATTGAAAACCATATATTTGTATGTTAGATGGTATGCATGAACTGACATCTAAACTATCACACATTCCCAACGTTAGATGTTAAGTTACCTCAAGTTTTGAAGATTGAAAACCATTATATCTTGTACTTTTGATGGTATGCATGTACTGACATCTTCATGGAAAACTTTTATCATCCAAAATTTTTGAGTTACAGTAATTTAGATGTGATAGTGTTAATTTATGAGAAACTTGATAAAATTGTAGGAATTTGTGAAAAGTGAGGTTTGTCTTTTAGCAGTCATATTTGACACAATATTAATATGACTCAGATATTCTTACACAAGTTTTTTAACAGAGCTATTTTTTTTTAGCTTCAAATTTGATGTCTTCTAAGTATCACATATTTTTGAACAATCAAAATTACACAAAATGGGTGTATTGTAGGGTCGTTTGACAGCTGCTTGTTATATAAGCGATCAATCCTCTTTATTAGTTTAAATACTATTATTTCTTAGCCCTTTCCCCTTCTGAAGTCTGAAAGTATATATATACCCTGCTGACAAGGTTGGCCATTCATAAAATTATAAGTCAGATAATAAAAATGAATTTATAGAAGATCAGTACGTATTAATAAATGCCTCCCCAAAAAATACACCTATGTCTGTTTCGATTACCTTACCAACATTTACAATGTAATTGGACTTTTTTGTCATATATTGTCAAAATTTCAGGTTGTCAACTATATAGTTCTTGAGAAATAGTTATGAACATTTATTTTATTTTGCCTTTCTGTAGATTTGTAACATTTGTAACAACTTTACCCTTAAACATAACATACTTCTTAACCCATTCCTTCATAATGACGCCTTTTGATGTCACCCCTTTACTCAATAGGACACCTTTTGACGCTTGTGCAGTACCTCAGTTGAAACAATTTGACCACAAAATGTCTGCATCAGACTTATTAAATTGGTATCCAATATGACTTAAATTTATTTGAAGAAATATTTGTTTTTCATAAACATAATATAAAAATTGCATTAAAATTTATTTTTTTAGATCCACCAACTTATCATGAGAGTGTAGGTGGCGCTGTTAGATTGGACGATGAAGATGACGATGATGATGAAAATACATGTAATATGGGAGACCTAACATATACACCTATGTATAACTATGTATATAATTATAGACCACCACCTACTTACACTGAGGTATGGAGATTTACTTAGATATAAAAAGAAAACAAAAACACTTCTGTGCAATTATATTTTTTTAAACAATATGGAAATTCAACATTTCAATTTCTGTGGTGCTAATTTGTCTAATGGAACCTGAGTGAAATTTGAAAATAAGGGCTGGTTTACTGGTAATTAGGCTGTTTGATCATGTTTTTATGCCCCACCTATGTTCGTCCCACTTGAGGTTTAAGTTTTTAGTTGAGGTAGTTTTTGATGAAGTTGAGGTCCAATCAACTTGAAACTTAGTACACATGTGCCCTAAGATATGATCTTTCTAATTTGGCATTGATTTTTTACCCCAATTTCACAGTCCACTGAACATATAAAATGATAGTGCAAGTTTCAGGTTAAAATTTTTGGTCAAGGTAATTTTTGATGAAGTTGAAGTCTAATCAACTTGAAACTTAGTACACACGTGCCCTATGATATGATATTTCTAATTCTTATGCCAAATTAGAGTTTTGACCCCAATTTCACGATCCACTAAACATAGAAAATGATAGTATGAGTTGGGCATCCGTGTACTATGGACATATTATTGTTTGAAATATTCCAGCATATCAATATATTGACATGAACCCATTTGAGAAAGATAAAGTAACCAGTAAATTTTTAATATAATAAAAAAAATTGGGATTGTCATGTGAGAGACACATGTGGCCTTGGGATGTGTTCTGCTCTATGATCTGGTCCTTGTCACTTTGACACATTTAATACTTGTTTTCATTTTACAATTCTATATATTGTCATAGCTATAAAGCACCCTATTGTCTTTTCAGGAGGACCCTCATCCAATTAGTTTATGTGATGTACCCAGAAGGTTGCCTCGTAACATTGATCGGTGATGACAAATATTTCAGCTATTTCTCAGCAGTGCCTGTTTATATTTTATATCAAATGGCAGTTTTGATACCAGCCAAAGAAAAGGGGGAATGTCAACCTTGAAGACTTCAGCTGGATGGAAGTGGAAATATTTGTTCAGGTCTCAGGATGTTTACCTAATTGTTGTTAGAATTTTACATTGTGGACAGAGCTCATACTATTTTCTTGTAAAAGATATGTCACACACTGAATTTACAATTGTAATGTCAACCATTGTTTATGTATGTGTTTGTTAAATGGAATGACTAAACCACTGTAAATCCACCAGTCAACTGTATTTATATTATGTAAAGAGTTGTTGTACTTATATTGGTCAATTTTGTTTATGGAGTAATCTATTCTATCATTCAAGCTTAAAAGTACAATTAATATTCCAGGAGGGATACTATTCTATTTGACATTTTTTTTTGTGTTTGAAACCTTTTTTTGCAGAAGAAGACATAACGATCTCACAATCTGTTTTTTGAAGTTATCAACATTTAGGTTCAATTTATTGAAGACATCAATAAATTTATCAAATCTGATGGAAATTATATTAAAGAACAATAGAATCTGGTTTTTTTTATGATAAAACTTGGAAAATGGCAAAATGGCAAGAATACCATGTTGAATGGCAGTTAATGGGACCATTTCAGAGTCTTTGTTCACGTTATATGTATTAAGGCTAAACTACTGTTCTATAGTCTATAAACTGATGAAAGTATTATAAAGGAGGGTAATCTTATTTTTTTTTTTAACAGAAAAAGAATACATGTCTCACAATAGATTAATCTTATACTTGAAATTACAGATAATGCAGATTAATACAAAATTTGTAAGACATGATATACTTTATGATGCCCCTCATATAATGGCTTTGCTAGTAGATTGTGCTAAGGTAATTGTATTACCTTAAATTCAATTGCTTTAAATAATATTATACAATATTTTGTGGCAACTTATTTGATGTTTTAATATAATTAAGGGTATACTTGTAAGAAGCAGTACACAAGGGTAATAGGCAATGTTATTAGAATGTTGTTTGTTTTTAACAATCTAGTATGAAATTAATTGATTAATTTCCTGTGTAGATATTGCAGTAGATGTATGTATTAATTATAACAAGATATTCAACATCTTTACAATAAAACAGAACCATCGAAACTACTGTACATGTTGTAATAGCTTACTACAAATAATATTATACTTATATTGAATTATTGGTGTGAATAATAGCATGACATTAATTTATGCATTTAAGTCTTCGAAATTTACACCTACCTATATTTGTAAAAGGTGCTCTTTGTCCAGTGATAATTTATGCCAATAAACAGTAGAGCGGGTTATTTTTGCAGGCATATCAATACCTTTGCATATACAAATTTAATTTTGTAAAATTTATTTTGGCGATTTTGTTCTATCAGTGAAAATAAGCAAAACAATTTACAATCTGCAAAAATAACCTGCTATAGGGTATATGTGTTGTTAGAAATGATGTATGATGGTGTTATAGATTATAGATTTGTGTTACTGAATACTGCCATATTTGAAATATTTTGAAGTTGGTGAAGAAAACTACTACTTATCAATGAGAAATTTAAATTTAAATATCTGCATGAAGCTTTCATTAAAATTTATATCTTAAATAGGTCATTTGTTCTAAGGTGACATAAAGTTTTCAACAATTATTTTAAATTTATTCTGTTCAAGTTTTTATTATTGATTTTATTTTGATTTATAGTGTATTCTGTATACAATTAGTGTTTGACAAATGGTCAAATCTCATACTTTATCAGGAGCTATTTAAAATATGTAATGTTTTTAAACCAAAAGTGGCTAGAACTATCCAACCTTTCAATTAGGACAGTATATTTTAAGGTAGTCGCCTTGATAAGCCAGTTTTAAAATCCATGCAAGAAATTGATTAACACTTTCATGGTCAATGCTAAAAAAAATCTATATAGGTATCATATGGCAGGATAGATATGCTACAATCTTTGTAATAAATATTTTGTATTTAAAAAAAAAAGTGTAGAATTGGTGTTAATTGAAAGTGGACAACTCTCATATGTATGATGTAAAAAGTCTTTTTGATAATGACAAAAAAGATTATTTGGAAATGTTTTGCTCTTTAAAACATTTTTCATATTTCTTGTCTGAAATCATATGTATCTTGCCATCAATATTTTCATCTCATAAATAAATTATTGTAAAAAGTAGAAGCCTTGTTGTATGAAAGAAATTCTAATGTATAAAGCATTTTATCAGTAAACAAAAAATCTTTGGGGGTAAAAAGAAAATTATATCCAAATTACCAGTTTATAAAAGACTTTAAGTATAAAGCCAATATTTTATCAAAATGTTAAATATATTTTAAGTGTTTTCTGTATTATTGTTATAGTTAATATATATTACTGTGGTGCCTACACTGTAAGTGGGGTTACAAATGTATGTAAATATTGTAGCTTCCATATTAAACATCAAACCATTATAATTATGATACATGGTGGTACGTTTAAGTTAACAATCAGTATATTGAAATTGTGGCTAAATAGCCAAATGATTGTGCTTTATATATAGCTTACCACATGTTGTGTATATGTATAAAAAAACTACAAATATTGGTCACAAATTTGACTGGACATATTTTACCATATTTGATAGATACAAAAACATAGCTTTAATTCAACCTTGTTGAGAAAAAATAGTTAATGTTTCTCAATCAATTATTTTCCTAGATGTGTGCAAATATTACTGTATTTAGAGCTATTGACCAAAACGCAACCACTTATGCCAGTTCTTGACCTAGGTTTGATAAATTTTGACAATAATGCCACTGATGCTTTCAAAGTTTATGTTGTATGTAAAAACCAGCAATAAGTTAGACATTTATAAAAATATTGCAGAATTGAGATTGGAAACTTATTTGCTTTATACCATGTTTGTTGTAAACTACAAAATTGATATTTTTCTGAAGTCATTCAGAATTTAAAAAAAATAAATAAATGAAATCTTCATTATGATTATAAAATTGTGATAAAAGTAGGCATTACTTCATTTAATGATATTTTTGTATTTATTGACACTGGCATGTACTTAAAAGTAATGAGGCACTTTCATACTACTGTAAAAACAGAAATTATTGTGTGCATTTATCATTGCGATTTTGTCATTTTAGACTCAATTCTGATCTTAATTTTTACGATATTGAGAAATCCTGTTGAATTCATATAAAATATTTCAAAATGTGAATTTAAATTATTGCGTTTACAATTCTGTTGCATTGTTCGCTATAAGAAAAACCTCGTTATAATTTCTGAATTTACAGTATATGAAGTTTTGTGACAACTTCCTATTGGACATGTTTATTTTACTCAACAGAAAAACAGCAACTATTTTTAGATGTAGACCTGTTATCAAGAATTATTTGTACTTTATCTAATATACATGGTACCATTATTTTTGTCAAAGCAAAACTCATACTTTTCTATAATAACTGTATATGTATATGATATATACTTACGAGTGATTAAAAGAAATTCACTTTATGTTTGTGGTGTACATTTAGACACTACGTATATTGTTTTCATACTGAATCGAAAAAAATATTTAAAAATGAAAAAACTATAACAAAAATTGTTAAAAAAAGTGTTTGGAATTTCCCTCTTGGGGTACCATTTTGGGGTATTTCCCTAAGAGCGTAGTCCAGGCAGTAAAACATTGACATATTAAGGAATTAGAAAGGGAAAATGAACTTAATTTATAACATTTGATAACCATGGTATATAAATAACCAATTTGAAGACATAAAAGTTTAAATTCATAAAAGTTTGACAATTGTTACTTTACGTTGTCATGGTCGTGACGTGACGTTGTTGATGAAATACAATAAGGAGGCGGGGCTTATAGGTTAGTTGGGGTCATTGACGTATAAAGCTTACGTTTATACGTATAGCTTTATCTGTATAGTAAATTAGCTGATTGCAGTATAATATATAAGTAAACATGCATGACTGTTGTATGGTGTATTTTATGTAATCACATGAAATGTAGACACATATTCATTTAGCCTTTCTGTTAAGAGTACAGTCATGAATCTTTATGGATTATTTCATGCCAGAAAATCATGTATTTAGTAGAAGTATTTGAAACCTAAATTGTAATTTAGTTTTTAGCCAGTAATTGATTTTTGTCAATGCAAATGACCTGATTTGAATATTTAGTTAACTTATAAATTTTTAGAATCCATTCATAGAAAAAAACAAAACTTAATAAACCCAATTGAATGATGGTTATAAAAAACAAAAAATAACCCCCTCAATTACCAAAGAATATGTGAAAATGGAATGAAAAGTCTGAAATTGACGACAGCCTGCATCATTCACCATTCAAAATGTAAGTTTCTTATCAAGTATCTAGACATATTTTTACAATGTTTGTATATTATACATCCATGATTTCCCAAAAGGTACCTTTTTTAAGTGTATGTGGTCATATGAATATTAGATATATCTGTTTCTATCCTGAAATCTTATCTTTTTAAAGAATGCTTGATATTGAATTGAAAATAAGAATTGTTTGTTGAAGTGATATGTTAGTTAGTCCCCTATATCAGATTCAATATACAATAATATTTTCCAGAATAAAGTATTGTTGTAATCATATTTTTTTAATTCAATTTCTTTTTCATCTTTAGCAAAAGTACTTATTAAAGAAATTTGGAATGCTATTATAGCTATTGTAGCTTAGAGGAAACACAAATTTATTTATTTTTTATTAAGTTTGATTTATTAATTTATTTTAAGTCTCTTTATTTAGTGATAATTAGTGCAATTTTTATATATGTTAACTGTTATAGAATAAAAAGTGATATTTTTAATTACTTATATGTTTCTCTTGTAGTAAATGATACATAGTTTCATATTTTTTTTTTCAATCATTAATAACATGCATAATGAAATCCTTTATAAAATGATCTCATAGTTTTTTTTATATGAATGAGAAATATAATGAATGATTTATTAAAACTTATACCAGCAAAAACATACTGAAAAATGTCATTCAAGTTTTGAAATCAAATTCTAGTTATAAATGTTGTTTTTTTGTAATTTGTGAGTAAGTTTGAATCATTATTTTCATTTATTTCTCAAATATTTATACACAACCTAGTGCTAATTACATCTTGTTATATAATTGCTGTGGAAAAATCTGTATTCAGATGTAACATTACAATGAAGAAAATTATCTTTGTTTTTCTATTAATTGACTGAAAGAGCTTTAAAGAAATGGAATTGGAAAAGATTAGATAAATCTGTTTTCATTCATTTAGTCTCAATTATTAGTTTTCTTAAATTTCAAGTTCTGTGGATTCATTTTTATTCGTTGGATACCAATTTTCATGGGTTTTGTAGGTACAATTGAACCATATATTTAAATGTTCAATGAATTACAAATTTTCTATAGGGTTTCCATGCAGAAATTGGCTAAACCAAGAAGTCAAATAACAACGAAAATGCAAGTTTTCATCAATCCACGAAATTGATGCCAAGGAAAATTAAAGAATCCACAGACAGTAGATCATTTTCATTTCAATCAAAAAAGTTTTGACTCAATTTTTATTATGAATCTCACATTTGGAATCTCAGCTCCAACCAAAACTTACTTACTTTTTACAAGTTGTTATTATTTTCATTTGAATCCATGATAAATTGAATTTAATGTTGTAATATATCAGAATAATGTATGTTGTCATGTTGTGTCTCATGGACAAAAAGCATGATTTTTATGCTAAATAAAAGAAGTGATTTATCATGTTTTGCTTGTATAGCTATTTAATGGTGCCCCGATAGATTTGCTACATTCGATCTTGTTCAGCCTGCCTGTTAAAATGTTTTGATTGCTTGTAGTACCATAGCATGCTCACGTTAAGGTCAGAAGGTTGGGATTTCGATTTCATGCCAGCTCAAACTGAAGACTTGAAACTTGGTGTTTGCTGCATCTTAGATAAGCACTTGTCATTTTGAGAAAGAGCAGCCTGGTTGGCATATTTTGTCTAGGTAGGGCTATATGTCTTCTTGTAAATTGTTACATTGTGAATTAGTACACCATAAAGTAGGTTAAAATGTAACTGAATTTGACAGTCTGGTATAAAGCAGATCATTAAAACATGTCTTGTTTAATGTGCATTTAATGTTCCCCTGGAGTGGTTATTTAACAGATTCATCCATCCACTACAAAAAAATGAATTGTAAAGTGTGTAATAATTTTGACAATACTTTTGTTTCCATACTTTTTGTTCTGACTGATATTTATTTTGGTTGTTGAAGGTACCTGGTAAAAGCTGTTTTTAGAAACAAAGGACAACTTAGAAACTTTTTTTCAAACTTTCAAATAAACCTGTCTTATGAATTATGTCATCCACTACAAAAGAAAAAAATCAGATTAGACCTATGAAATTTGCTAGAAAATCATTATTTAACAGACATAAATAAATTTGACCTGAAATGTACATAGTCTACTTTGGGTTCTCAGGCTTCTTCCTATAAAAGAGATGCCACAATAAAGCTCATAGATGAGAGGCATTTAACACCAACAATACAAAATATAAAATATGATTTGTCCCTTCTTTAAATAAATAACTCTTGTCTACATTGGTGTTACACATGAAAATAAAAGTCTTATCATTCAAACCGTCTTGACTGTGACAGAAGCCATGACAATGGTTTTGCTTTCCCTGGAAAAATGACAGTCAACAATTCTAAAGTTTTCTGCTTTAGTTAATTACTTGCGATAAATCAATAACATGTTATCCTAAGTGCTTTACTAGCGATTTCATCTCAGTTTTATAACTGCTTCGAAGCGCTGCCCCTAGGGCAAGGTTCAGTCACTGGCAATTTTTCAATTTGAAAGTAAAGTTTTCTGCTGAAGTTAGTTAAATAGGAACTAATTGTAAAAGATCAATGATATGTTTTTATAAAGTTTCATTACTATCAGTTTACTAACTTGATGAAGGACCAAATTTGAAATCAATCTAATGACTTGGGTAATTCTTGAAGCATTTATGTCCAAACAAAACATATAATGTTAGCAATTCCAATAATGGTCAACTTTATATTTTAGGAAAGGATTGCGTGAAATGCAATCCTAAAAAACCCTTATGCTACTGACTTGATTTAAATTTCTTGGACCTTTTATACTGAAAACAGAATATTGCAATCAGGTGAACATTCTGTAGATCCTAACCCGGCAATGTCAACCAATTTATTAATGATATGTATACTCAGATATTCCTGGAACAAACTTGTACATATTTTTATAAAATTGTTTTTCTTCAATAAAACCTGAACGTGACTTTGTTGTAAAATATGCTCTACTACAAATGTATAGTTATGAACAAAATAATATACAATTTGTAATTTATAATGTGCCTTAAAGGGATCAATTGCTAAAGAGATTTTGATATTTATATTTTTTAAGTTCATACTGGAAAAGGAAAACACTTTCATTCTTCAGTGCCCATAGGTCAATTGATTATTCCTGTTTCTCTGATTATTTGGCAATTCGACCCTTACTGAGACCAGTGTTGAACACATCTTAATAAATGTGTGGTTGTCGATGATATCAGCATATGATTGGCTACTTTTAAAGGTCGCCTCTCAGTTCTCTGGTTCTATAAAAATGTGCTGATGGTTTTAGAAAAAATGACTTTATATAAACTTTTACTACGCGGTAATAGTTCGACCTTCAGAAATTGAAGTTGAAGTTGTTTACTAATTTTCAAATGACAATCTCGTGTATACCAGCAAATTAAATTGACAAATCAAATTTATTCCTGCTTGTTTTCAAAGCTTTGGATATTGCTCACTGCCTATTTGTATACCGGATTTGTATAAATCAAAAGTTTTTTTTCCATTTAAAATGCAATGACGTTTTTTGATGTTTTAATCACCGTACTTTACAGAATGAAAATACATATTCTAATTTATGTTTTACATATATCTATATATTTAATTGGATTCTTAACAAATTATTCAAAATGACATTAAAATAAAATTTGTTTACAGCGTTACATCCTTTATCTTTGAAAAGTACTTTTCGCAATAAATCTACCACCTAGACATGAGCCTTGACATGGAATTCTGTCAACTGTTTAGTTTTCTAATCTTGACTACATATTTGATGACCCTTTTTTAAATATTACTTGTAGGTAATTTCAAAAGTCATCATATATTAAATAAAAGGAAAAATCGTATTAATAAAGTTTTGTTAAAATGTCACTTCTTACAAAAGGATTACAAGGGCACAGTCTCACTATGAACGAAGAATAAGAAGAAAAAAAACCCAGATACAGCTGTTGCAAACTACAAGTGTGCTATCTAACAGAGTGTGGTCATTGATTATTCCAAAGATTTCTAAAGATTAATTTCAAAACTTGATTAAAACTTTTAAAATGTATTACAAAAGCAGTTTTCAAGCAACTTGATTTTCGAATGAATTCAATGACCCAATTCATAGGTGAAACGGTCTTACGTCTTGGTGCAGATTTCACAATAATTGACAAAACAGCTACAACAAAGAAAAACAAAACAAATGCTTAAAATATCTAAAATACGTCTTTCATGTTCACCTTTGCATACAAGTCAGATGAACATTTGAAGATGTAGGGTACATTTCAACGTTTCAGCAACAACAAAAAAACAACCTTGAGGACATCTGGAGCTAAACATACTATTTTCAAAATAGACAGTATCTGTATCATATGTAAAGCGCTAAATCGAACCAATCCTGACAAAAGAATGCATCCACGTCTCATTCCCAAAAAGGAAATAAACATTACGAAACAAAGGAAAGATATTTATTGATTTATTGACAAGGCTTTAGAGCAGTTCAGACACATGCAAATGTCGTAGAGTTCTATCTTATATATTTTTCTTATCTCAATATTTGTCTTCTTTCCCTCACATGAATGTAAAAAGAGATCTCCTACAGAAATGAAGTGATTGGTTTGCTGTATGTGTGCTTAAATGCATTGATTCCCCTTCCAACTTATCAAGTTGATTGACAGTTCATAATTTTCATCAAACTCATTTATATGAAACCCATTATTGAATTCTACTTTATCACTCTTATTCATTAGATACATACTCGATTTAGTTAAATGGTTCTCAACTTATGATATATATAATCACGTCAAGTCTTTTTAAAATTTATATCCGGGTATAATACATGGTATACAATTATGCCGATTAGTTCAAATGTAGAAAATTTAAAAAGAAAGTTTTATACCAAAAATTGTCCCTTTTAGTCGAGCCTTCGACTTTAGTCGAAAAAGCGAGACTAAGCGATCCTACAGTCCGTCGTCGTCGTCGGCGGCGGCGGCGGCGTCCACAAATATTCACTCGTTGGTTAAAGTTTTTGAAAATTTAATAACTTTCTTAAACTATACTGGATTTCTACCAAACTTGGACAGAAGCTTGTTTATGATCATAAGATAGTATCCAGAAGTAAATTTTGTAAAAATAAAATTCTATTTTTTCTGTATTTTATTTATAAATGGACTTAGTTTTTCTGCGGGGAAACATGACATTCACTCTGTGGTTAAAGTTTTTAAAATTTTAATAACTTTCTTAAACTATACTGTATTTCTACCAAACTTAGACAGAAGCTTGTTTATGATCATAAGATAGTATCCAGAAGTAAAATTAGCAAAAATAAAATTCTATTTTTTCTGTTTTTTACTTATAAATGGACTTAGTTTTTTTCTGCGGGGAAACATGACATTCACTCTGTGGTTAAAGTTTTAAATTTTTTAATAACTTTCTTTAACTATCATGGGTTTGTACCAAACTTGGACAGAAGCTTGTTTATGATCATAAGATAGTATCCAGAAGTACATTTTGTAAAAAAATAAATCATTTTTTTTGTATTATACTTTTAAATGGACTTAGGTTTTCTGCCAGGAAACAACACATTCACTCTGTGGTTAATTTTTTTAAAATTTAATAACTTTCTCATACTATTTTAAATTTGTACCAAACTTGCACAGAAGCTTGTTTTTGATCAAAAGCTAGTATCTAGAAAGGAAATTTTGTAAATATTTGGTACCTGTGTATCTGTATTTTACTTGTAATGGAGTTTTTCTTCTAGTTAACATTACATACAGTCTGCAGTTTAAGTTTTTAAAACATTTATTCGATTCATAAACTATCCTGAAATTTTTACCAAACTTGGACAGAAGCTTCTTACAATCAAAAGATAGAATCAAGAGGAATATTTTTATTGATTGTTTTCCTCATTTTTGTTGAGCCTGTGAGTTACAGCAAAAATAGGCAAGACACTGGGTTCCGCGGAACCCTTACAAATTTGTATACAAGTAAAATATACCACGTTTCAATCTTTTGATAACCAGTATTCGAAATGGAGCTGAGGACTTGATTTATTCTGGATGTTCAATTGGATACATTTTTCTGTTTTGTTCATGTTGTAACTCCGTTCTGTTCTGTTTGATATTTGTTTTTAATGAATTACGATCTAGAAAAAAGTAAAATCGCAAAAAATACTGAACTCGGAAGAAAATTCAAACATTTGTCAAAAGATGAAACATATCAAATGAATGGAAAACAAGTCTCTATGTAAGCGTTATTTCACTCCAACCTTTCTTATGTTGGGCAACTGTTTTTTCACTAGTGAATATTGGATGTAAATAGTGTGAAATATTTGATCTTGATATCATTGTTTTGTTTATATTAAACCAATTTATTGTTTACATGAGTTAATAGGTTAAATTTCCTTTTTTGATAATTTTTCATATCATGCTACTCGCATGAGATGGAAAATTATCGCTAGAAATTAAGGAACCACGTGGCGTTGCTAATGAAATTGACATTGAAATCGACAATGTTGTCATAGGTAAAACAAATTATCATTGGTTATCTCAACTCGATTGCTTTTCTCGCTTTCGCCGTGAACGGCTCATGCGGGAATTCAATCTCGTTGAGATAACCCAAGATAATCTATATATCTCGTAGTATACCATAACGCAAATACTCAGAAAAACTTTGGCAATCAAATATATATTAAAATTACTGAACATTTAAAAAAGCATATGACTTGATGAATTTGATTAGAAAAATAATAAAAATTTAATTCGTAAATAAAGCATTAATATATTGTGTTATCATGTGTGCAAAGAGAGTACTAACACACCTCATCAATGTATAATCTTTAATACTAGTGTTATATAAATAAATCCCGGTTCAAAGTAAGTAAGGCAATCATTCCAGGTACAAATCCCCCCTGTTTTATATACATTTCCCCCCTTTAAAAGAATGTGGTGGATATTTTACACGGGACCCGGATTAAAAACTCTAGTGAATTTATATTGGTGGATAAAAAACACTAGGGATTTTCATCCTCTGGATGAAGTACAATGGCTTGGTACAGGCATTTCCTTATACATGTAGAAAATGGTGTTCAGTAGACTTAAAGAATAACCGACGAAAAGACATTTGATCCCAACTAACGACTGAACTGAACCATACTACTACTTAATACCCATATCGTTTTGTATTATGTATTTGATTCTTACATTGAAACTATGTTGAAGGTTATTGGTTCTTTTCGGGCGCTCTTTTTGGATATTGGACCCTATCTTTAAATTTGTCTACATTCAAGTGACAAGGGTCCATAATGGAACTTTGTTTGATTTCAGCAAAAACTGAATTATTGCGTCTATATAATATGGTGAATCTTATTGTGCATTTAGATTTTTTTTATTTAGGGTCCTGTTTTCAAATTAGTCCATATTAAGTTTTGCCGGGTCTAAAATTTAAACTCTGTTTGGTTTCAAATGAAATCAATTGTTTGGTGTTATTTAATAAATTTAATCTCACTCTGTTGTAATATTTTAGATATCAGACCATACTACGTATACCGAATTAAATGTCCATTTTAAAATTTTGAAGATCTCTATACACATTTATTTTCTGTCAGAATCCTATATTTTGTAAAACTTTATTACAATCTAAATGCAAGCAAGTATCAAGCTTGAATATTGTGTCCACACTTGCCCCAACGAAAAGATATGATCTAACGTTATGAAAATTTCAATGTAATTAACGATTGTTAAAAGCTGATTAAATTGTTTATCATAGCAAAATAAATAAATTTTATTAGCAGTATTAAACAAAACCCAATAATTTTAGGTTTTATTACCATGTTTAATTAGTGTCAGATTCATAAATCTTTTCGCTAAACCCTACTGTACGTTTTTTGTTAAATAATTATGTATATCTTCAAAACAAGATGTGTGTGTGTTTGTTTTTATTAAGTTGATGGTCAGTCTGTTTCAAAAAGTAGAAGGTCACTTTGTTTCATAAATTAGTTGGTCATTTTGTTTCATGAAACAACGATGTGAACGTTTTGTCAATAAGTTAGGAATGAAAAATACTAGTAAAGGAGGCCGAGATGTAAACACATAAGGCGATATACCTTGACTATGTACTTTTTGAAATATTTTAGTTTGCACGCTTGCATATAAAAGGCTTTTCATACAAAAATATGAAAACCCCGGATCAACTGCTGATAGGATAGGTAGTAGCAATATGTAGTTTTATAAGATATTGAGATATTAAGTCATATGAGCTTTTCCAATAAAAAGTAAATCTGCATGTTGGCTTTCTATTGAAAAAAATCCAACTTAGATACAATAGAAAATATTAATAGATATGTTAAGATTTTGAATGAATCTATCATCAGGATAATAATTTCTCTTATAAATTTTAGTTCTGTACTATAATACAAATGGTTTATGTATGCAGAAAGAATTTTAGCATTTTGTGGCATGTTTACTAATTTTGTATATTATTGGGGGCATTATTGTTCTACGTAATTAAATTGATTTTATTGTAAAACAGGTGTGTAACGTATTAAAAAACGTTAACTGATGATCATTTGATATCTTTAATGTAATGCTGCAGAAATTGAAAAAATGATTGCTCTATAAGAAATAACTATGCAATGGAAACTATTAAACATAAAATGAATTGAACAGTTTGCAGAGAAAACAAGAACCATCATGCGTAAAAATAATGTAATACTAATAGTGCATATTTATTTATTCTTTTTTGTATAAAGCCTTTTAAATATTGATATAAGTATATGCATTTCATAATTTATGAAATCAAAACCTGTAATCTATTTCGGTAGCAGGGTATTATCAACAAATTAATTAAATAGGGTGTCACCTAAAATATACAAGGAAGTCATCAAAGATGCTTTAATTAATTTATTGGTGCTTGGATTTTTCTTGACGTTGCAGTTTATAAATAAATAAGTATAAATTTGGCCGCGGTATAAATTTTCGTGAATTTGAAAATAGTTTTTAAAACGGTCCAAACTGTTCTACATAAAACATGAATATGTGGTAAGTTCTGTCTGATATTTTAAATCATAATTAAGATTATCATAATTTTTACAACTCCTATTTTTTTATTTTTTCATTTATTAATATTCAGAAGATCTTTTGTTTTAAAAAAAACAAGAAATCAAACGAAAACAAATGCAAAACAAACGCAAATGCATTTACAAAACTAGACAAAGTAAATACAAACCACAACAAATAAATAAAAAAGTACAAACAAATAATAATTAAATATTGATATTCATGGTGAATTTGTAAATTCATATATTGAATTTATGTTTCAACTGGACCTTCAATGAATATGCAATATCTAAAAGGTTTAACTCTTCAGTTTGTTTTTGTCTGGTTTGACAACATTTGCTATCCACTTCTTTGCATTCGTGATGAAGTGATATCCACCTAACTTCATAATGAATGTAGCACTTTTTAGAAATTGATTGGTTCTTTTAAAATTTAAAATTTCAAAAACCTTTGGTCACCGAATTATTCGCTTATCTTTATGCGTTGACTACTTCGCAATGTTGATAATACAGAAAAATAAGTAAATGCTCCAGGAATAAAAAAAAATACAAAATAAAGTTTATAAATATCCCATGATAGAAAACAGTGATATTTTTATTAGAGATCTGAAACCTTAACAAACTTCCAGAATTACAGAATTATGTATTTTTTTTTTCAAGATAACATCAACTTTGTTCATACTATGGGTTTAGTAGTCGGATTTTTAATAGTTTCGATAGTTTCGCAGTTAATAAAATTTAATTCACATTTCTTTTACAATTTTTGTAGGAAATCCGTTTGTATAACCATTCTAACCTTCACATTGTCATCTGGAAAAATATTGAATGAGACAGATGGCATGCTAGACGCAATGACTATTGGTCCAGTGAGACATCTCTTACAAAAAAATGCGACATTTGAACCAATTGAAGTACCATCTCTTTCCATGATGAGAGAATTTAAGATAGAATCGGAAAATGACCACAAATATAAATTGAGCGGAAATGAAGATGCGAAAGAAAGAGGTAAGTTTTATATATCACAATAGACCACTCTCGAGTTCATCCGTCACCGGAAAAAGCTCGTCAATTATACACGCCTTTATGACGTCATTTACCAGATCAAGGGGGTCGCCTGTATCCCTGCACTATTTACGTTCATCAAGCGTCTTAGTGATCGTCATTGTGTAGGATAAACTAGAAATAATGGTTGTTTCGTAGGTACTTAATGACAATTCCCTAATGACAGCAGTGCTGGTTTTAAATTTTGAGAATTCAATTTGCCGAATAATTCGTACAATATAGAATTATAGTTTTCCAACCATTCGCTCAACATTGGAACGGAAGTGACGTCGCCCCTAAACGCACAAATGACGGTGATAAAGGCGCGTATAATTGACAAGTTTTTTCCGATGACGGATGAACTCGAAAGTGGTCTATTGCTTTATTATGATTAAAAGAACAACCACTTATGTTAACACACAAAGAGGCTTCAACCCGACTGTACAGTACGGTACTTGCCGACTTGTTTCTTTATTATTATGAGGCTGACTTCATACAGGAACTTCTGAGGGGGAAAGCTAAGAAGTAAGCCCTTTCCTTTAACTTTACTTTGCGCTATATAGATGATGTTCTTTCACTAAATAATTCAAAATTTTGTGACTATGTGAAACGCATCTTTCCCATCGAACTAGAGATAAAGGATACTACAGATACAGTTAATCCGGCCTCATATCTTGACCTATATCTCGAATTTGACAATGAGGGTCGGTTGAAAACAAAACTATACGACAAAAAAAATGATTTTCAGCTTTCCAATTGTGAACTTTCCGTTTCTAAACCGCAACATTCCAGCAGCACCTGCATACTGGGTATATATCTCCTAATTGATACGACATTCCCGTGCTTGCATTCCCTATCATTATTTTCTTGATACAGGGTTACTGCTCACAAGGAAGCTATTAAACCAAGAGTTCCAAATGGTGAAGTTGAAATCATCGCTTCGTAAATTTTACGGATGCCATCAATTGGTCGACCGTTATGGAAAAACCGTTTCACAAATGATATCGGATATGTTCATTACGTCGTAACTACCAATCTAATTAAAAACCGATCTCTCATCGCTCCCGTTTTCTGATATGTCGCGTGAAAGATCTTACGAAACCCGTTTCGAGGTCACATGTGAGTGAACTAGAAGTTATGAACTTATAATTATATGCAAATGATTTGATGACCTATTTTAAATAAGCCAATCAAAACAGTTTATGAATTATTTTGACTGACGATTTTGTCGTATATAAAATGAGTTATATCCCTTTACCTTACGATTAACTTTCAAGATCGTGGAAGAATCAATTTTATTGGTAAAAAAAGACACACATACGAGGTCACTCACATGTGACCCCAAAGCGGATTTCGTTAGATCTCCCACGCGACATATCAGAAAACGGGAGCGATTAGAGATCAGTTTTTAATTAGATTACAATTCCCTTCCCTTTCATGAATGTGACATACCGAATAAGACTATTTACCGGATTTGTGATAGCATAAGCAACACCACGGGTGCCACATGCGGAGCAGGATCTGCTTACCCTTCCGGAGCACCTGAGATCACCACTAGTTTTTGGTAGGGGTTGTGTTGTTTATTCTTTAGTTTTCTATTTTGTGTCACATGTACTATTGTTTGTCTGTTTGTCTATTTCATTTCTAGCCATGTCGTTGTCAGTTTATTTTAGATTGATGAGTTTGACTGTCCCTCTTTTATTTAGAATTTAGCATTTGGTATTCACGACACAACACTTTAAAATTTCATGCGTCCGAAGCGCTTTTTTATATTTAACCTGTAGTGAAGTCATTTGTTCTGAAGAAAGTAGGACTGACTTTATAGCCAAGACACTATTAAGTCAGATTTTTGAAACAAAATTCTACTTCAAACCTTTTCTCAATTCTGTCTTTGACACAGATATTAGTTTGAACTGTAAAGATCTTATTAAAAAAGGATGTCACTATTATAATTTCTTTTGGTGACGTTTGTTAATTGAAGTACTATCCATGAAGACTTCTTGGTCTTTTGAACAAGTTTTGTTATTGATGTTGTCCCAGAGGGTATCACCATCCATCCCAGGAGTCAGCACTTGGTGTTGACTTGAATGTCAATTATATGGTCATTTTTTTGATTGCCTGTTGAAAACATTGAATTTTTCTTATTCCAAATTACGTGTATCTTCTCATAGATTACAAATAGAATTAGGTAGATATCAGGGTATTCCCCGAATAAACAGAATATGTAATAAATGTTCTTCCAATACTGTCGAAGATGAGGCTCATTTTCTATTTGATTGTAACAAATTTGAGGATGATAGAAATTGTATGTTAGCTAGTATTGCACAATATAATTCTTATTTTAATCATATGAACAGTCAAAGCAAAATTATCTGGTTATTTAGTGTAGAAAATGTTGAGTTACTTAAAATAATATGTAATTTTATATACAAACATCTTCCTTAGTGAAGATTAGTTAAAGGAGATCTATGTGTGTATATACATTTGATTGGACATAGAAAATTATATTCATCTGAATATCACAAACATACTAGCCGATTAAAAAAAAAAAAAAAATTGTTAAGATATATTATTTATTCAAATGTTCTCTTATATCCTTGAGGCATCGTCCCCTGGTATCAACTGCATTCAAGTTACCTATGATGCTTCCTTGTTTGCTTTTGATACAGGTAGGAAAGAGACATTTACACACATTTTACATGCCTATGGCCCATAAGGTATCGCCCCCTGGTGTCAGCTGCCTTTAGGAAACCATAATGCTTTCCTATTTGCTGCTGACACAGGATGAGTCATGGACATGTTTAATTTCTACTTTCTTTTTGGCTAATTATTATATATTTAATTGATCCAACTTTTTGTGTACTATACATATGTGGATATCTATTTTTCTTTTTTTCTTTTTGGGCTACTTGTTTGTTATCTATATCAACCACACTTGCAATAAAATGCATTAGTATTAAAAAAAAACATACTATAGATTCTTTATCTACGTATTCTTTAAGAACTTAAATAGTTCTCGTTTATCTTTTTTTTTTTTTATCTCATTGTTTGTATTGTATTATGAAAAAATTATTGATGTTGTAATGTTTATGCCCTTTGGGGCCCATAATTGGAAAATAAAATATCTTATCTTATCTTATCTTATTCCAGGAGTAAATTAACTTAGCTGTCATTGGTATAACTTTTTGTTTTGTTTTTAATCCTCAATACTCTTCAACTTTGTACTTGTTTGGATTTACAACTATTTTGATCTGAGCGTCACTGATGAGTCTTATGAAGACGAAAAAAGCGTCTGGCGTATTAAATTATAATTCTGGTACCTTTGATAACTATTGTAGTCAGATCTTTGTATATTGTACTTATCGATTCTAAAATTTACTTTAGGTATCGACACACCCGATGGTAACCTGACTGCAATATTTGGACCACATCTTATTACAAAAATGGAATCAGTTTTGATACATGAACAAGGGTTTATTTATGGAGACATTGTGTATCGTGCGCTAGAATACGCCACAGAATATTTCTCATTCACAACAAGTCACCAAACATCGGCATTCACGACTACAACTGAAATGGGTCCAACAAGTATGCTAACTGACACAACGGAAACTACAACTGACAAAGGTACAACAAGTATATTGACAGACACAGAGGAAATAACAACAACACCAGGAAGCACAGTAACATCAACAACGCATCTGAATAAGCGACGAAAGAAGCGAAGTATAAACAAGATATTGTAAGTGTCAAAGTGTATGTTTCTATTTCTAGAATAGACTACCTTAGCTGTATTTGGCAAAACTTTAAAGATTTCCTTTTTTCTCAATGGACAAACTTTCAACTTCGTACTTTATTTGGCATTTTTAACTTTTTTTATTGTAGCGTCACTGATCAGTTCTCTGTAGACTTATCGTGCGTCTGGCGCAAATACAAGATTTTAATCCTAGTATATATGATGAGTTTATTCATCGCAATGCCTTTAACTGTATATATTACAGTTTAGGTCAATCAATTTTAAAACGTGATTTTTCTTGTTTCTCCACTCAGGGATCGGGCTATGTTACAGTTCTCTTGTCCAAAACATATTTTCATCATACGATATAACTGAACAGAATGATCATATTTGGTCAACAATTCCAAAGCTATGGGTTATGACATGTGAATGTAACGGTTAATAGGTCCAGTAGTATAGTATGTAGAACGGACTTTTCTTTCTAGATAGAAGGTTCTGGTTCAGAAAAAGAAAATAGTAAAAATAGGATAATAAGGTCCAGAGTTAGAAAATAAATATGGACAATCTTTTTGTTTCACTGTTTATTTTGTGTCTTCATTCTTTTTCTTCGCAGTTTTTTGTATTCGGTGTCAATCTGATGAATTAAACCGTTTTCAAAATAATTTGAAAATTAAGAACTGAAGTTTCTGAATAATGATTGACCTTTTCATCAACTTTGAAGGTGTAAACAAGTCTGCTATATAAATTAATTTCTCTTATTTGGAAATGAAATATTTTAAGGATTTTTTCCTTATACAAAACTTATTATTTTCTCACATCTCATTAAACGATAAAATTGATATTGTTTTATCAATATTAAGATAGAAATATGTGATTTAATTTCTAAAATGATAAACTGTTAGAAAATAATTTACGATTTTTGTACAAAAACAAATATTCAAGCATACCAATAAAACCTTCTATTTTTTTGTAGAAAAATTGATGACCATCGGAAAATTAATCTTTGAACTTTTCTAAACGACATTGAACTCATAACAGTACTTCATATCTATAAATTAACTAATTCCAATACTTTTTACTATTTAAAATACTAAGGTTTTGTTTTTACCTCAGGAATAGATTATCTTAGTTGTACTTGTCAAAACTTTTTTTTTAGGAATTTCGGTCCTCAATGCTCTTTAACATCGTACTTAATTTGGCCTTTTTAACTTTTTTTGCTTTGAGCGTCTTTTGTCTTTTGATGAGTCTTTTGTAGACGAAACGCGCGTCTGGCATTAATACAAAATTTAATCTTGGTATCTATGGTGAGTTTATTTCCATTTGAATTGTTTCACATTATGTCATGTTGTGATCTTTTATAGCTTACCAACCGGTATGACTTTTTTTTGTATTTGTTGAAGGTCATACAAATACCTATAATCATTACGTAAGTGGACAGCTGGAAAAATATCAAATTTCTTTATATTAGTACTTTTCTTAAGTACTAGTACATTATTTGTACTACTGAACAAAATGATTTCATATCAGCAACTTTTTTCATTCAAATTCATTTGATAGATTTGACTAATAACTATACAAATTTTGAAATTTGTTTTAATTTCGTTTAATTGATTTACGCAGAGATGTTTCTAATAAATCGCCCAGTAGAGAACTGTAAACAAGCATACTTGTGAGTTTTCTATAAGAGGAAATACATTTTTTCTCGTTTTTTTCAATAAACTTTATTGTAGGTCAGAAACAGACAGAGAACAAATAGACCAGTTCATCTCAAACCTCCCAGACGCTAGCCTCTTAGATCTTCCATGTCCCTTCACTACTACAGTATGCAATGAAACTGCAAAGTACCGGACTATTGATGGATCCTGCAATAATCTGGAACATCCGTATTGGGGGAAATCATTTACTCCATTTGATAGATTTTTAAAAGCAGAGTATCAGGATGGTAAATAATATCTTAGATTTCCTTCATCATCACGATGGGAAGATTTAAGCTCCATACGATATTCTAATCTTTTGATTTGTTGTCTCACGATGTGCCTATGATTTCTATTGGCTAAAATTGTGACATTTACCGGAAAGGAGAAGATAAGAAATACGGAAAATAAGAAATGTAATAACAGAACGGGTATTCAAGACTCAATGAACAAATTTTACCTCATATTGACGTAAAATATGATACTTTGAATCACTTGGTATCTTTTAAGAAACGTTAAACGTTTAAATTTCACTTTCGTGGAAATAAAGCATCTTATTTTAATTTTAAACTTCTTTTGATACATAAGCTAAATAAGAGTGATGTTGATGCATTTGTCTGACAACTATACACAAAGTTAAAAGGAATAAAAATAAAAAGTGCAAAGGTTTTTGTCAAAATGACTTTCTAATATTTTAAGAAGCACCATAACTCAACTGTTTAAAAAAAGTTTCCTCCCTTGAAATAATATACATGTTAGACAAATTCTAGTTGCACTGAGCATGTTGCCTAGTTATTCATAAATAATAAACCCTAGGCTATAATTTCATCAAATGAATCTGTTAAACTATGAAATGTATTAATTGTTGATTTTAATATATCTTGTATCTGTTTAAATATACATTTCTTTTACGACATAATAATAGAAACAGTTTCAACAATTTTAAAAAGGTACGGTGTTCTGCGCAGTATAAAACATTTTGTCAATATGTACACTGCAGTATAGTTCATCAGGTCTTGAATACTAGATCTGTGACTTTATTTTATATTCAGCATTTCACATCTTCTCCTGTCCGGGACATGTGACAATTTTCACACTTAGCTGTCAATATAATGAAATTCTAGGCGACTCACTGACATACATGTGAAAGGTTTAGCTAGCTATAAAACTATAATTAATCCATTTTTGTTTTAGATACTGTGGATTCATTAATATTCGATGGATACCAATTTTCGTGGATTTCGTTGGTACAGGAGAACCACGAATTCAAATGTTCAACGAATAACAAATTTTCGAAAGGAATGAGTGTAGACTTTGCCAAAACATCGAAATTGAATATCCACGAATATGTAAATTTTCCTAAAACCACGAAAATTGGTACCCACGAAAATAAATGAATCCACAGTAAAGTAATGCCTGAAACAAATCAGGATATAATAGCTGTTTTCCAATCATTTGATGTTAAGACGTTAAATTCTGGTTTGCATAGCAACTTTGACACATTTAGACTTGTATAGAAAAAAAAAACATTTAAAATATATGACAAATTCAAAAACATGCATCATGCTCATTTTCCTTTAAAGCATCACAATCACCTAGAATATTTAGCAAAGTAAGCGGAACAGCATTAGAGGGTCCACGTGAGATCAGTAACTTTGTTCACACCACAAGTACACTTGCCGATATTGATCCAGCCATTAGCTCCTATATGATGACATTTGGACAGTTCCTTGATCATGATATAACAAAAACAGCTTTAGCCAAAGGTAAGAATGTGATTTGCTGGAAAAATGTATGTAATGGTCTTTCAATATTTCGTCTTACGGTGTTTATGTATCACAACTCGCTATGATCGTGTCTGTAGTGACGTTTTGGATTTCAAATAGTGTAGGCTTTGTATAACTCATAAATTTGCATGGGGATTCCGTTACACCAATTTACTGAAAAACCATGGGTACTAAAACTTGGTTTTCAAGTTTAGGTGTACTTGTAGAAAAATCTTTTCAAACTATAAAAAACGGTGATTTTTTAAACCGAGCCCATAAATTTAGATACGATCCGGTTACACTTCTAAATCCTTTAAAATAAACTTACTCTAAAAAGTTGCCTTTCTGGCAGTGTAATACAATCTTTGAATATTGTATTTATTGGTTTACATATTGGTTCTGTTATTAGTAAACTGAAGTTATATCAAATATTAAGCGTATGCACTTTCATGGTACTAGAGTGTTGCTCAATACTGTCGAAGGAAACGTGATTGAAGGCGTTGACAATGCAATGAAACATATCTATTCTTAAATTATTAATGCGCTGGGTCAAAGTCGTTTCATCTGTACTAATAAACATAAATTGTGAAAGGTATACCGCTATGTTTTCATGGTAATTATTGTTATTTGATCATCCTTTGTAAATACCTTGTAAAAAATAATAATCTCATGAAAATGTATCTGAAAATAGGGTTGTTAACATATTTAATTTGCACTTACAACCAGTTGTTTCCTTACTATACATTGTAAATCCTGTACCAAGTCAGTAATATGACAGTTGTTGTCCATTTGTTTGATGTGTTTTATAATTTGATTTTGCCATTTGTTTAGGGACTTTCCGTTTTGAATTTTCCTCGGAGTTCAGTATTTTTGGGATTTTACTTTTTATTATGGAATTTTAAATGGAAATGGATAAAAATTTAAGGAATATAGGCATACTAAATTCGTTTTGATACCTATGTTATTAGAAAAATTTAATTCAGGAATTCAACTATCAACGCAGATAATTTAAGTTAAATAGGTACGCTTCGTACAATTGTGAATAATTATTTGGTGACTCGTTGAATATTCATCTTTATTAATTTTCTTAGAAAAGCTAACTGATTTATAAAATTATTTTATCCTATTCATTTTATAATTTTGTTATAGCCTATTCATTTTATTATTTAATCATAGCCTATTTATCTGATATTTTGATATAAAGTAATGTTATGCATTAAGGAAAAACTCAAATGATTAAGGTATAACACATAGTGAAGAAAGCTTTAATAACATGTTCTTGTTATTATCATTACAGGAGCCTATCCTTTTAATTTAGACTGCTGTAATCCTAGTAGGTAAGTGTTCATGAAATCATAATGGCAAAAGGTTAAACAAGGGTAAGCTTAATTTATATAGAAATACTTATATCTCATTCAGTCTTTGAATTAAGAAACACAATTTAAAAACAATACCTCCATAAATCACATATTCTAATAAGCGAATCAGTCGTGGGTTTAAGGGAGTGGTTTAAAAAAAATATGCATATATTTTTGAGGTTTGTATATATTTTGAATTACACATACGTATGTATATGGCGTTTTTATGGTTGTCAAGGAAAGATGTTATCCTCAAGTCTTCGAATCTTTTATCGTTTCAATACTGTAAATTTACCTGTTAATCTTTTGAAGAAAGAAAAAGAAATAGTTTTTTAAAGATTGTACAAAATAAACTGGAAAGTAATTCTAACAACCATAATGTATTGTAGACCAATCAATTCAGATTGCTTTCCATTCACTATACCTGGTAACGACCCTTACCATCGGGATTTACTAGGAACTAATAGTAGGAGATGCATGAATTTTGTTAGATCTGTAGCGGCTTGTGACATTGGTTGTAATTTAGGTAAGATGTTTTTATTAATATTATCATGCAAATTAAACCTATAGAAAAGAAAAATATCTATATATAACAGTATTGTTTTTGAAATATTTTTTTTATTATTTTTCTTTAGAAATTTATAATTACCTAACTTATAATGCCAGAGGCTCCTGACTTGGGACAGGCGCAAAAATGTGGCGGGGTTGAACATGTTTGTAAGATCTCAACCCTCCCCCTATGCCTCAATGTAGAAAAGTAAACGCATAACAATACGTACATTAAAATTCAGTTCAAGAGAAGTCCGAGTCTGATGTCAGAAGATGTAACCATAGAAAATAAACAAAATGACAATAATACATAAATAACAACAGACTACTAGCAGTTAACTGACATGCCAGCTCCAGACTTCAATTAAACTGACTGAAAGATTATGATTTCATCATATGAACATCAGGCACAATCCTTCCCGTTAGGGGTTTAGTATCATACCATCATAACATATATGAGAAGAACATAACCCGTGATAACTACTTTAACAAATTCCTTATTTCCAGTGTCAATTTTATTACAGAACAGATCAATAGTAATAGTTTTCTTAAAATCTGGCAACAATAACACATCAAACTCTCTAAAGATCAACAACTTTTGAAAACAGGCAACAGTTATAGACACTATGCATTAACAACTGTCATCAATACAACCAACCCAACATTTTGACCATTTGTCAACAAAAATACCTTGAATCAACCTTGCTATATTCCATTGTTACTTTCTGCAGTTATGCAGTAATTTCAAATATTCACCAATTGCCAATTTATTAAAATCACTGTCTTATGTTGGACTGAACCTGAGTGAATAATATGAAGTTAAACAAAAAACGTAGCATACAGCAATACAGCCAATACTTGGTAATTGAAGACTTAAAAATAAAAGAGATAATATAAAATGATCTACCTAACAGTACTAGACTTAACGCCTGGGTATGTGAATATTCCAGGTTATCGGGAGCAGATTAATGAACTTACACATTACATTGATGGTTCTAGTGTTTATGGTTCTACTGTTGAAGAATTGGATGCATTGAAAGACCCTACTGATAATGGTAAAGTATAATTAAGTGTTATACATATACGCACTAAAATTTAGAAAGCATGTTTGAATAACGTCTCAAGGCCGTACGGTGACCTATAGTTGTTAATGTCTGTATCCTTTTGGTCTCTTGTGGACAGTTGTATCATTGGCAACCATACCACATCTTCTTTTCTTTTTTTCCTATTAAACGGAGAGTAGAAACAGAAATTTCCAAAAATAATGTTATCCATTCGAATCAAAATAAAATGACATTACACAGACAAATGTGAAACTTCATCGTTTAATCACGATAAATATATTTTATATAATTCCTTTTCCGTTTTCAGAAACTATATATCAAACTTCATTGTGAATCCGGTTTTAATGTATGAATTAAACAATTCGATATTGCTGTGATATACCTTAAAGCAAAGGATAATATTTATTTTTTACATTAAAAATGCTTTTCCGTCAATGATTTCTATATCAGAATCACTCAGTAACGATATGATTCAAATTGATTATAAATAATATCACACGCTTCTTAAGCCCAGTTGATAGAGAGAAAAAATTTCCGGATCAACTGTATTTTTTTTTTGTCGTTCTCAATATGCATGAAATATTTTCTTTTCAGCAAAAACAATCAATCAATCAAGTTTACTAGTGAATTTGTTGGTAATAGAATTATAAAATTTATATCGGCATGCGTCTTCGTAAGTTTTTTTTCAGAATGCTGTTTAGAATTAACATACGCATGAAATGACCTTCTCTATGAAGTCTGTGGTATATCTTTGCACACTTTATATGTAATATTTTTTATGATAACAGGAATGATGTTGGTTTCGACTGATGATAGACTGCCTCTTGATGACTCAGATACTCTTAGTTGTACATCGGATGCAGATAAGACATGTTTTAGAGCAGGTACGTGTTAGTTTATTACCATAATATACAATTGTATATTAACAAATGGACATCAGAACTGATCTTAAAAGTCGGAACACAGGTATACAACTTAATTGTGAAGGATACACAGGTATATGAACAATTGCCCTTTGTTACCAGGAATCAATAGTTTTAATGAATTTCAAAATGTGTGTATAGTATATTTATGAGTTTTGGAGATCACATAAGACGCATAGAAAGTTTTCAATATGTCCGAGATTGAAGGGTATGGAGTTGTAATATTTGGTTCAAACCCTATCATTTCTTTTGGAAGAGCATGCTGGTCAATATCAGTCAGTCGACAATGTGTTCAATAGAAATAGTCAAAATTAAAGTTTGTTTTCAAAAGTATAAACGGATATGAATTTTTTTTGGAAAATATGCCTCAAAGTTTTTTTGTTTTGTTTTATTCGACTTTCGAATGTTTCCAAGCCAAATGGATGAGTTTGAAATACATTACGTCTATATAGTATATGTTTGCGTTCAAAGATTTTCACAGAAGGTTATAAGTCGTCCATGTACTGTCGATCTCAACTTTCGAACAGTGTTTTCAATTATAACTTTTTTATTTTGAAATAATTCAGTTTTCACAACTAATAATATTCTATTACTCTCCAGTTCAGTATATCCTATAATCTGATATTTTTGTTGTTGTTGCTTGAGTTTGTGCAGTGTATTTTGTTTTTTTTCCCCTATTTTACTTTTTCTTGTCTGGTGATATTCCTTTCCCCCTTATTACGGTGTGCATATTCAGTTCATTTTGTCCATTCGTTTTTGATGTGTTTTGTCCATTCGTTTTTTATGTGTTTTGTCATGTGATTATGAACTTTCTAATTGAATTTTCCTCAGAGTTCAGTATTTTTGTGATTTTACTTTTTAATCATGAAAACCTTTCATCAATCCTGTCTAAACTATGAGCTGATAATCTGGTATTGCACAAGGTCATTTAAGGTACCAATACCGAACTTCGAGGAATATTCAAAAATGAAAGACCTAATCAAATGGCAAAATCAAAAGCTCAAGCACAGTTATTTTTCGCTGACTACTATAATACTTCATTAAACGTAATTCCGTTGGATGTGTACTCATTAATTATTTAGTTTAGGATGTTTTGTCTTTAAGTGAAATGTTAGTTTAAACTACAGCTTTCAGCAACTACAAATACACATTGATCGGTACTTTGCGTTTTTGATTTTTTTTGTGCCTTCTGACAACTTGATTAATGGAGAGAATGCAAATCTGCTTTTACAGTTTGTATTTCACTACTTCGCAATGTTGTGGTAGGATTGAGCGCTAACAAACGTGTTTAACTACGGTCGATTCTTATTGAATTTGTTCTAAGGTGTAATTCAGCGGCTGTCGGTTGATAAGGGATTAAGGTCTTATTTGTTTTCATGTATTTTCTATGTTTCATTTTCAGTATATGAAAAGAAGTCCATCGAAAGGGAAATTGAAATTCAGTTATAAGATTCAATATTTGTAATCAACGCTCTGTACTAGAGGTCGGTTATTTACAAACGTATCAACCGTATCGTATACGTTGACGTATCCGCATCCGCAGATATGTCGAAAAATATTATGTGATCCCGAGCTTATTGATAAGATCATGCTTCATTTTACAAAATCTAATTGGAATCTCTTCGAAACAATCAAACATACACTTTCAATATTTATGAAAGTTGTGTTTTCTAAAAAAAAAAAAAAAAAGGAGTTCTATCAACAACTTTTACATGCCGTTAGAAAGGGGCCAATGTAGGGCAGGTACACGAATATCGTACACAATCCTTTAATAATCTACTTAAAAAATATTTCAAGATCTTACAGGAATAAATACAAAAAAATCAATTGTACTTTTTTTTTTATACATGTAGGGAACTTTGAATATTGTTCATTTGCGATGGTATCTTAAGAGGTAATAGAAACACGAGTTGTCTTCACATGTCATATAAATGAATGTACATGTAATAAAACAGTACTGAGTATCACTCTATTTGTCAAATAACGATTTGGTTCTACGTGAACACAAGTTCATACACCGTGAAACAAACGACTTTACCGTATTCACTCCTATGATGTCTTTAAACTGGTCCAACTATCCGGAATATCTTTAAAAGTCGGGTTACATATATTCCACAAAAACTCGAAATTTCCTTATGGTTTTGTAAATTTCTGTATTAGAAATTAATCAGTCGCCCATTTGCATTACTGAAAGTACATAAAATTAATCTTTCGGGACCACATACTCTTTTTGGTATATCTGCAGATGCGGATACGTCAACGTTTATGATACGGTTGATACGTCTGTAAATGACCGACCATTAGAGCATTTGCATTAATCAAGTATTTGCTGGCGTATCCGTATCGGCGTATCGTATTACACGTATATGACGAAAGGATAAATTAAGCCAGGTTGGTCCCGATAAAGATATTTTTAGTGCAAAACATACAATAAGAATAGTTAATCGTATATAAAAAGTCACATACCGATAATACTAATAAACCCAATATAAACTTAAATAAACAAATAGGTTCTTCGGGCAACAAGAGCTGCCCACAAACAAACAACCCTAAGTTAAGTATCACTATGATGTCTGTATAGATTTCCAACAACTCTTAAAGGTGTTATCAGGGGATGTCGCGATGGATATATGCAGTTGCCTCAAAAAAATGTTTCTGGGGTTTCCCCTTTCGAATTATAAAATTCGCGACGTTGCATAATTATTGATCCAAACACATTTCTCCCCTGGCGGTTTGGAGATTGGGGTTCATCCCAAACTAATAAGTTTCTAGATATTGTCATAGAACGTTCTGGTGGAGCGGTAATCATCGATAACAATTCTTTCAAATCTACATCAATAGGCGATGAAAAGTTTAGGAGCATTTCAAGGACTTGCAAAACGAAGTCCATACTGGCATCAATTCTAGAAGAAAATTGAAGAAGGAACCAAAATATAACAAATACAATTCTACGTTGATCCAAAAAAATCAGGAAAATATAAATATGCATTATATAAAAGTCTAATAAAAAACAAAAATAGCTTTTATTTTCTCAATCTCTCTGATAAATTTATATTTACACTCTCAAAGGTGATGTTGTAAAAAAACATTTCAATTAAACGTTTTGGATACGTTTTATGAATCGAGTACACCCCTTTTTCTTAATTCAGATTTATGAGGCTCTGGATGTTTATTGTGTCTAATTGTTTGAGTTGATCAATTTATATCAAAGAAGTTATAATATCCGACTTTATATCAAAAACATTATTTCAATTAAGATATATACGTACTCCAGTTATTTGTTTCATGAAGAAAAGATCCTTGAGTTATGATAATGTTTGACTTAATTTGGAAACTATCCTCGTGTGCCATTTTACACGTATCCGCGTACGTATCACACACCGTTAGCACGAGTGCACCTTACAGATGTAGACAACTTGAAAACATGTCGAATAAAGCTATGAGTATGTATCTTATGTGTTTACTGTTCTTCATTTACGATATTTAGATGTATCATACTTGATAATATAAATGTTAATAGTATATACCATAATTGATGCTAAATACAGTTTCCAGTGAAGAAAAGGTGTGTTGGATTTGATTGATACTATAAGTCCGAAGCAATTGTGCAACCCTAGCCCGTTTTTTCGGCAACATGTATTTCATATTTTATTTTTATTTTCTTAAACACAATAAAAAACTTCTATTGTTTCTGGCGTCTCTCATTATCGAGGAACTAAAAACGATTCCACAAATTAATCATTTGTTATCAGTCATATCATTCTAAAGGGGATTAGTTGCAATTTTCTAAAAACCCTGATCCTCGAAACAGCATACAAGGGGCGGATGTATGATTTGCTATCTAGAGGTGCGCGTGTATGGAAAATATAGGATTAAACAAATTAGGAAATTAATAAAACCCAATGAAAAACCCCAAAAATAATAATCAATGCGTTCTAAGCATATGGCACACGCCCTCAATGCTCCCTTCTTGATATCCACAAAAGTAGTTTAATTTGTTTACACTGTTACGATTGAAATAACATAAAATTGATGAAAAGAAATACGTCTTGAAGAATTAATGTTGTGATTGAAAGGGATGTAGAAAACAGGAAAATTGAACTATCTAAGCAACATGTGCCATGCAGTTACAGCAATAAAACGAACGATCTCATTATTTAGACACGGCGAAATTGTCATCAACGTCCCCCTATAACTTTAGCCTATGTAGTATAAAGAAACACACAAAAATAATCACAGTAAAACTCAGTGTTAAAGAATTCCGAATCCTATGTCAGAACAGGCAAAAAAAGAAACTAAACAAAATGACAATGATACATATATTCACAAAGGACAACTACATGTAGCAGTTACTGATATTCCTGTTCCAGACCTCAATTAAATAATATTATTAAATGTTTTTCCTTTTTCTACCGAATAGCTGCAAAATATGAAGAATTTGATAAAAGTATACTTAATTCCGAAAAAAATGTGTAGAATACACAAATGATGTTATACAATAGATTTTTTTTTAAAGAAAAAGCATACAAAAATGCAGCCCCACATACCCAAAATCAATACCTTTGTGTCGTAAGAACTTTAAAAAGCTGGGATTTAGGGGAAATACATACAGGAACAAATTTAGATATAAACTGTGGTACATTGGCAGATCCAGGGGGTTTCGTAAGTTGGAGCCCCCCTTTTTATGGCCAAACAATGCTTTTGAATGGGGACCCCCTTTTTGTCCTGAGTTGGGAATACCCCCTTTTTAAAATGGTTGGATCCGCCCCTGTGGTAGTAAATCAACAAACATAACTTGTGTAGCAATCAGTGGAGGATCCAGATTTTTTTTAGAAGTGAGATGGAGATGGGGATAGTCTCGCTTAATTTAACGGGTTAATTAGCAGTTTGATAATGGGCAGTAAACACACTTGTATTAGTACATAATGTTAACGTTAATTTTCGTAGACAAGGTGTGTTCGATTTGATCCTTTCATATATAAAATATTTGTATATGAAAAAGAAACACTTGGCACACACAGTTCTTAAATACGAAGCGTGTATGTTCTTGGTCTTATAAAAGCAATGACTCTTTAGTTTTTTAACTATATATCATCAATATTTGGTTCATATTTTACATCTGTTGAGTTTTAATTGAGGTCGGGACTGAAATATTATTTTATACAAATCTGCCCGATACGTATACGTCGATCCGTGCACGTATATAGATACGTGAATAATGCAAATGCTCTATTAGAGCATTTGCATTAATCAAGTATTTGCTGGCGTATCCGTATCGGCGTATCGTATTACACGTATATGACGAAAGGATAAATTAAGCCAGGTTGGTCCCGATAAAGATATTTTTAGTGCAAAACATACAATAAGAATAGTTAATCGTATATAAAAAGTCACATACCGATAATACTAATAAACCCAATATAAACTTAAATAAACAAATAGGTTCTTCGGGCAACAAGAGCTGCCCACAAACAAACAACCCTAAGTTAAGTATCACTATGATGTCTGTATAGATTTCCAACAACTCTTAAAGGTGTTATCAGGGGATGTCGCGATGGATATATGCAGTTGCCTCAAAAAAATGTTTCTGGGGTTTCCCCTTTCGAATTATAAAATTCGCGACGTTGCATAATTATTGATCCAAACACATTTCTCCCCTGGCGGTTTGGAGATTGGGGTTCATCCCAAACTAATAAGTTTCTAGATATTGTCATAGAACGTTCTGGTGGAGCGGTAATCATCGATAACAATTCTTTCAAATCTACATCAATAGGCGATGAAAAGTTTAGGAGCATTTCAAGGACTTGCAAAACGAAGTCCATACTGGCATCAATTCTAGAAGAAAATTGAAGAAGGAACCAAAATATAACAAATACAATTCTACGTTGATCCAAAAAAATCAGGAAAATATAAATATGCATTATATAAAAGTCTAATAAAAAACAAAAATAGCTTTTATTTTCTCAATCTCTCTGATAAATTTATATTTACACTCTCAAAGGTGATGTTGTAAAAAAACATTTCAATTAAACGTTTTGGATACGTTTTATGAATCGAGTACACCCCTTTTTCTTAATTCAGATTTATGAGGCTCTGGATGTTTATTGTGTCTAATTGTTTGAGTTGATCAATTTATATCAAAGAAGTTATAATATCCGACTTTATATCAAAAACATTATTTCAATTAAGATATATACGTACTCCAGTTATTTGTTTCATGAAGAAAAGATCCTTGAGTTATGATAATGTTTGACTTAATTTGGAAACTATCCTCGTGTGCCATTTTACACGTATCCGCGTACGTATCACACACCGTTAGCACGAGTGCACCTTACAGATGTAGACAACTTGAAAACATGTCGAATAAAGCTATGAGTATGTATCTTATGTGTTTACTGTTCTTCATTTACGATATTTAGATGTATCATACTTGATAATATAAATGTTAATAGTATATACCATAATTGATGCTAAATACAGTTTCCAGTGAAGAAAAGGTGTGTTGGATTTGATTGATACTATAAGTCCGAAGCAATTGTGCAACCCTAGCCCGTTTTTTCGGCAACATGTATTTCATATTTTATTTTTATTTTCTTAAACACAATAAAAAACTTCTATTGTTTCTGGCGTCTCTCATTATCGAGGAACTAAAAACGATTCCACAAATTAATCATTTGTTATCAGTCATATCATTCTAAAGGGGATTAGTTGCAATTTTCTAAAAACCCTGATCCTCGAAACAGCATACAAGGGGCGGATGTATGATTTGCTATCTAGAGGTGCGCGTGTATGGAAAATATAGGATTAAACAAATTAGGAAATTAATAAAACCCAATGAAAAACCCCAAAAATAATAATCAATGCGTTCTAAGCATATGGCACACGCCCTCAATGCTCCCTTCTTGATATCCACAAAAGTAGTTTAATTTGTTTACACTGTTACGATTGAAATAACATAAAATTGATGAAAAGAAATACGTCTTGAAGAATTAATGTTGTGATTGAAAGGGATGTAGAAAACAGGAAAATTGAACTATCTAAGCAACATGTGCCATGCAGTTACAGCAATAAAACGAACGATCTCATTATTTAGACACGGCGAAATTGTCATCAACGTCCCCCTATAACTTTAGCCTATGTAGTATAAAGAAACACACAAAAATAATCACAGTAAAACTCAGTGTTAAAGAATTCCGAATCCTATGTCAGAACAGGCAAAAAAAGAAACTAAACAAAATGACAATGATACATATATTCACAAAGGACAACTACATGTAGCAGTTACTGATATTCCTGTTCCAGACCTCAATTAAATAATATTATTAAATGTTTTTCCTTTTTCTACCGAATAGCTGCAAAATATGAAGAATTTGATAAAAGTATACTTAATTCCGAAAAAAATGTGTAGAATACACAAATGATGTTATACAATAGATTTTTTTTTAAAGAAAAAGCATACAAAAATGCAGCCCCACATACCCAAAATCAATACCTTTGTGTCGTAAGAACTTTAAAAAGCTGGGATTTAGGGGAAATACATACAGGAACAAATTTAGATATAAACTGTGGTACATTGGCAGATCCAGGGGGTTTCGTAAGTTGGAGCCCCCCTTTTTATGGCCAAACAATGCTTTTGAATGGGGACCCCCTTTTTGTCCTGAGTTGGGAATACCCCCTTTTTAAAATGGTTGGATCCGCCCCTGTGGTAGTAAATCAACAAACATAACTTGTGTAGCAATCAGTGGAGGATCCAGATTTTTTTTAGAAGTGAGATGGAGATGGGGATAGTCTCGCTTAATTTAACGGGTTAATTAGCAGTTTGATAATGGGCAGTAAACACACTTGTATTAGTACATAATGTTAACGTTAATTTTCGTAGACAAGGTGTGTTCGATTTGATCCTTTCATATATAAAATATTTGTATATGAAAAAGAAACACTTGGCACACACAGTTCTTAAATACGAAGCGTGTATGTTCTTGGTCTTATAAAAGCAATGACTCTTTAGTTTTTTAACTATATATCATCAATATTTGGTTCATATTTTACATCTGTTGAGTTTTAATTGAGGTCGGGACTGAAATATTATTTTATACAAATCTGCCCGATACGTATACGTCGATCCGTGCACGTATATAGATACGTGAATAATGCAAATGCTCTAATAGAGCATTTGCATTATTCACGTATCTATATACGTGCACGGATCGACGTATACGTATCGGGCAGATTTGTATAAAATAATATTTTAGTCCCGACCTCAATTACAACTAACAGGTGTAAAGTATGAACCAATTATTGATGATGTATAGTTAAAACACTAAATAGTCATTGCTTTTATAAGATCAAGAACATACACACATCGTATTTAAGAACTGTGTGTGACAAGTGTATCCTTTTCATATACAAATATGTTATATATGAAATGATCAAATCGAACACACCTTGTCTACGAAAATTAACGGGAACATTATGTACTAATACAAGTGTGTTTATTGCCCGAGGCGGGTCAAGAGGGAGAATAAGGAACCCTAATCTAGATTTTGATTAAAAATCATCATTGAATTTTGGCAGAATATTGTCCCGGTCCCGTTATTAAACTGCTTATAAACCCGTTAAATTAAGAGAAACTATCCCCATCTCTATTTCACTTTTAAAAAAAATCTTGTTCCACCACTGATTGCTACACAAGTTATGTTTGTTGATTAACTACCACAGGGGCGGATCAAACCATCTAAAAAAGGGGTGTGGGGGATGGAGGGTCACAAACCAGGACAAAAAGGGGGTCCAACTATATGTCCCCATTCAAATGCATTGATCGGCAAAAAAGGGGGGGGCTCCAACCCCCGGAACACCCCTGGATCTGCCAATGTACCACAGTTATATCTAAATTCGTTCCCTCTATGTATTTCCAATAAATCCAAGCTTTTTAAAGTTCTTACGACACAACGGTATTGATTTGTGTATGTGGGGCTGCATTTTTGTATGTTTTGTTTTAAAAAAAAAAAAAAACTATTGTATAACATCATTTGTGTATTCTACACATTTTTTTCGGAATTAAGTATACTTTTGTCAAATTCTTCATATTTTGCAGCTATTCGGTATAAAAGGGAAAAATATTTAATAATTAATTGAGGTCTGGAACAGGAATATCAGTAACTGATACATGTAGTAGTCCTTTGTGAATTTATGTATCACTGTCATTTTGTTTAGTTTCTTTTGTTGCCTGTTCTGACATCGGATTCGGAATTCTTTAACACTGAGTTTTATTTTGCTTATGTTTGTGTGTTTCTTTATACTACATAGGCTATACGTATAGGGGGACGTTGATGACAATTTCGCCGTGTCCAAGTAATGGGATCGTCCGTTTTATTGCTGTAACTGCATAACACATGTTGCTTGGATAGTTCAATTTTTCTGTTTTCTACATCCCTTTCAATCACAAAAAAAATCTTCAAGAAATATTTATTTTCATCTACTTTATGTAATTTCAATCGTAACAGTGTAAAATAATTAAACTTCTTTTGTGGATATCAAGAAGGGAGCATTGAGGGCGTGTGCCATCCGCTTAGAACGCATTTGATTATTATTTTTTGAGGTTTTTTATTTGGTTTTATTAATTTCTTATTTGTTTAAACCTATATTTTCCATAGACGCGCACCTCTAGATAGAAAATCATACATCCGCCCCTTGTATGCTGTTTCGATGATCAGGGTTTTTAGAAAATGCAACCTATCCCCTTTGGATTGATATGACTAATAAAAAATGATTAATTTGTGGAATCGTTTTTAGTTCCTCGATAATGAGAGAC
The DNA here is from genome assembly GCF_036588685.1 of Mytilus trossulus. Classification (NCBI taxonomy): domain Eukaryota; kingdom Metazoa; phylum Mollusca; class Bivalvia; order Mytilida; family Mytilidae; genus Mytilus; species Mytilus trossulus. Next base: position 67,094,714 of record NC_086376.1, on the reverse strand, counting down.
GCTAAAGACAAAGATGTTTTTTTATTGAGCTTTAGAAAATGAAAATAAAACATGAAATTACATGTTGCCGATAAAAAGGTTAGGGTTGCACAATTGCTTCGGACTGATAGTATCAATCAAATCCAGCACACCTTTTCTTCACTGGTCACTGTATTTAGCATTAATTATGGTATAAACTATTAACATTTATATTGTCAAGTATATTACATCTAAAAATCGTAAATAACGTACAATAAACACATAAAATACATACTTATAGCTTTAATAGACATGTTTTCAAGTTGTCTACATTTGTAAGGTGCACTCGTGCTAACGGTTTGTGATACGTACGCGGATACGTGTAAAATGGGCGCACGAGGATGGTTTGTTACTTTAGTCAAACATCTCAATTGAAATGATATTTTTGATATAAAGTCGGATATTTTAACTTCTTTGATATAAATTGATCAACTCAAACAATTAGACACGATAAACATTCAGAGCCTCATATATCTGATTTAAAAATGAGGGGTGTAGTCGATTCATAAAACGTATCCAAAACGTTTAATTAAAATGACCAATTTTTTTTACAACATAAAATATATTTTGATCAGAGAGATTAAGAAAATAAAAGTTATTTTTGTGTTTTATAGACTTCTTTATAATGCATATTTATATTTTCCTGATTGTATTAGGATCAACGTAGAATCATATTTGTTATATTTTGGTTCCTTCTTCAAGTTTCTTCTAGAATTGACGAAGTATGGACTTCGTTTTGCATGTCCTTGAAATGCTCCGAAACTTTTCATCACCTTTTGATGTAGATTTTGAATGAACTGTTTTTGACGACGTTCTATGACAATATCTAGAAACTTTAATATTATTTTTGGATGAACCCCCATCTCCAAACCGCCAGGGAAGATATGTGTTTGGATCATTATTTATGCGAAGTCGCCAATTTTATAATTCGACAGGGGAAACCCAAGAAACATTTTTAGATATTAATAATTCATTTTATCCGTAAATGGTTCCTACTACCCGGCGTAGACCCTCGAGCTCCCGGATTGATCGCCGTAATCAGTTGTTGATGAAATTTTTGTGGTTGAAATCATACCTTTTGATGAACCAAATTTCTCTGATCTTTGACTTGAGCATCAATTTTCCCAAACATCACGCATTGTTCACGCAACCTGGCAATTACTTGAGGTCCATTTATGCCATACTATATCTTTGCCAAGCAGCGAGTAATGGTTTGGGTATGCAGGATAGATGGAGATATATCCCGATGTCGTAGGTTGTATAAATGGCACCTCACACGACATATATCATCCAAGCAACGAAATACAACAAATATATTACAGTGGTCATCGTCTTTTTCATTGCAAATATACGCAAGTTGCTATTGACGATGAATTGCGTATACAACATGTAGAGTCTGGATTTTTAGGACATATCAACGATGCTCATTTGTTTGCCCTGATGTCGTAGATTTCCATAAACGGACAGCTCCCTATTCTGTTGCACTGGGTTGGAGTTTTTTACATGGCAACTGCATATATCCATCGCGACATCCCCTGATAACACCATTTACTTTAGCTCACACCAATCGACGTCCGTTTACCCTTAGAAGAAGTTTAAGACATTTTACCGTGTTGTGAGAAGATATCGTGTTTATGTAGAGCATGTTATTCGGTTACTCAAACTTTTTAAAGTTGATGGAACTCTATACAGACATCATAGTGATACTTAACTTAGCGTTGTTTGTATGTGGACAGCTCTTGTTGCGCGAAGAACCTATTTGTTTATTTAATTTTATATTCGGTTTATTAGTATTATCGGTATGTGAGTTTTTATATACGATTAACTATTCTTATTGTATGTTTTGCATTAAAAGTATCTTTATCGGGACCAACCTGGCTTAATTTATCCTTTCGTCATATACGTGTTATACGATACGCCGATCCGGATACGCCAGCAAATACTTGATTAATGCAAATGCTCTATTAGAGCATTTGCATTATTCACGTATCAGGATACGTGCACGGATCTACGTATACGTATCGGGTAGATTTGCTTACAATAATGATTTTACCCCGATCTCAATAAAATTTTAAGGCATTATGAAATATTTTCATCGGGACCAGTTAGCCTTAATTTACCCTTTCCTCATATACGTGTTATACGATACGTCGATACGGATACGCCAGTAAATACTTGATTAATGCAAATGCTCTATTAGAGCATTTGCATTATTCACGTATCTATATACGTACACGGATCGACGTATACGTATCGGGCAGATTTGTATAAAATAATGTTTTAGTCCCGACCTCAATTTAAACTAAACAGATGTAAAATATGAACCAAATATTGATGATATATAGTTAAAACACTAAATAGTCATTGCTTTTATCAGATCAAGAACATACACGCTTCGTATTTAAGAACTGTGTGTGCCAAGTGTATCTTTTTCATATACAAATTATTTTATATATGAAAGGATCAATTCGAGCACACCTCGTCTACGAACATTAACGGGTACATTATGAACTTAAAAGTGTGTTTATTGCCCGAGGCGGGTCAAGAGGGAGAATAAGTGACCCTTATCTAGGATTTGATTAAAAATTATCATTAAATTTTGACAGAATATGGTCCCAGTCCCATTGTCAAACTTTTTAAAAATATGGACGTTTTTACCCCTCAAAATTTCCTATGAGTACAGAGAAACTGGTACATCTAGGAAAGTTTTAAGACATGGCAGCCAGGAACTAGATATATAAAAGTTATATGAAGTATCATTCCAGAAAATTAAAAACTACCTGGATTTTGATGTCCATATTTTTCCAGTCTGCAGAAGATAGCAAAATAAACAGACACCCGAGTTTCATTTGATACGGTCCACTCATTTACACTTTTTAAATCATCTATTGTCTTCAGATGTCAATTGTCCATCTATTGTCCATCTAAATCAACACTACTCACAACATGTATTATCTGAGGGGAGATTCTCAAACCTCTTTCTCGACTTAGTTTATTTTGGCACCTTCTGCAGGAACGAAAAAAAACAAATGGAAAGCAAAATTCATATATATCTAGTTCCTCCCATCCCTTAAAACTTTTGCAGCTGAATAGGTTTGTCTGTACTCAGAGTAAAATTTGTGGTGTAAATACGGCCATATTAGCCAAAAAGGTTATGATGAACCTTAATTAAAATGACCCATTTTTTTTAAAACATTCACCTTTGTGAGTTAAACTATATTTTGATCAGAGAAATTAAGAAAATAAAAGCTATTTTTGTTTTTTTATAGACTTCTTTATAATTCATATTTATATGTTCCTGATTGTTTAAGAATCAACGTAGAATTGTATTTGTTATATTTTGGTTCCTTCTTCAATTTTCTTCTAGAATTGATGCCAGTATGGACTTCGTTTTGCAAGTCCTTGAAATGCTCCGAAACTTTTCATCGCCTGTTGATGTAGTTTGAATGAATTGTTTTCGATGATTTCCGCTCCACCAGAACTTTCTATGACAATATCTAGAAACTTATTATTTTGGGATGAACCCGCATCTCCAACCCGCCAGGGGAGAAATGTGTTTGGATAATTAATTATGCGAGGTCGTCAATTTTTTATCGGGACCAACTTGACTTAATTTATCCTTTCCTCATATACGTGTTATACGATACGTTGATACGGATACGCCAGCAAATACTTGATTAATGCAAATGCTCTATTAGAGCATTTGCATTATTCACGTATCTATATACGTACACGGACCGACGTATACGTATCAGGCAGATTTGTATAAAATAATGTTTTAGTCCCGACCCCAATTTAAACTAAACAGATGTAAAATATGAACCAAATATTGATGACATATAGTTTAAACACTAAATAGTCATTGCTTTTATCAGATCAAGAACATACACTACACGCTTCGTTTTTAAGAACTGTGTGTGCCAGGTGTATCTTTTTCATATAAAAATTATTTTATATATGAAAGGATCAAATCGAACACACCTTGTCTACAAACATTAACGGGTACATTATGAACTTAAAAGTGTGTTTATTGCCCGAGGCGGGTCAAGAGGGAAAATAATTGACCCTTATCTAGGATTTAATTTAAAATTATCATCAAATTTTGACAGAATATGGTCCAAGTCCCATTATCAAACTGCTTATAAACCCGTTAAATTAAGAGTGACTATCCCCATCTCAATCTCACTTTTTAAAAAATCTGGACCACCACTAATTGCTACACAAGTTATGTTTGTTGATTTACTACCACAGGGGCGGATCTAACCATTTTAAAAAGGGGGTGGGTGTTCCCAATCCAGGATAAAAAGGGGGTGTTCCAACTATATGTCCCCATTCAAATGCATTCATCGGCCAAAAAAATGGGGGGCTCCAACCCCCCCCCCCCCCCATCTGCCAATGTTAATAAAAACAAAACATGAAATACATGTTGCCGATAAAAGGGGTTAGGATTGCACAATAGCTTCGAACTGAGAGTATCAATCAAATCCAGCACACCTTTTCTTCACTGGAAACTGTATTACGCATCAATTATGGTATATACTATTTACATCCATATGGTCAAGTATATACATTTTAAAATCGTAGATAAAATACAGTAAACACACAAAATACATAATCATAGCTTTATTAGACATGTTTTTAAGTTGTCTACATCTGTAAGGTGCACTCGTGCTAACGGTTTGTGATACGTACGGGGATACGTGTAAAATGGGCGCACGAGGATAGTTTTTAACTTTAGTCAAACATTATCATTACTCAAGGATCTTTTCGTCAGGAAAAAATAATTGGAGAATATATCTCAATTTAAATAATATTTTTGATATAAAGTCGGTTAGTGTAACTTCTTTGACATAAATTGATCAACTCAAACAATAAGACACAATAAACATTCAGAGCCTCACATATCTGATTTAAGAATGAGGGGTGTACTCGATTCATAAAACGTATCCTAAACGTTAAATGATCTTTAAGGTTCATCTTAAGGAATTTAAAAATATGGACGTTTTTACCCCTCAAAATTTCCTATGAGTACAGAGAAACTGGTACATCTAGGAAAGTTTTAAGACATGGCAGCCAGGAACTAGATATATAAAAGTTATATAAAGTATACGTTTCAGAAAATTAAAAACTACCTGGATTTTGATGTCCATATTTTTCCAGTCTGCAGAAGATAGCAAAATAAACAGACACCCGAGATTCATTTGATACGGTCCACTCATTTACACGTGTAAATCATCTATTGTCTGCAGATGTCAATTGTTCATCTATTGTCCATCTAAATCAACACTACTCACAACATGTTTTATCTGAGGGGAGATTCTCAAACCTCTTTCTCGACTTAGTTTAAATTGGCACCTTCTGCAGGAATGAAAAAAAACCAGGAAAGCAAAATTCATATATCTAGTTCCTGCCATCCTTTAAAACTTTTGCAGCTGAATAGGTTTGTCTGTACTCAGAGTAAAATTTGTGGTGTAAATACGGCCATATTAGCCAAAAGGTTATGATGAACCTTAATTAAAATGACCCATTTTTTTTAAAACATTCACCTTTGTGAGTTAAAATATATTTTGATCAGAGAAACTAAGAAAATAAAAGCTATTTTTGTTTTTTTATAGACTTCTTTATAATTAATATTTATATGTTCCTGATTGTTTTAGGATCAACGTAGAATTGTATTTGTTATATTTTGGTTCCTTATTCAATTTTCTTCTAGAATTGATGCCAGTATGGACTTCGTTTTGCAAGTCCTTGAAATGCTCCGAAACTTTTCATCGCCTGTTGATGTAGATTTGAATGAATTGTTTTCGATGATTTCCGCTACACCAGAATTTTCTATGACAATTATCTAGAAACTTATTATTTTGGGATGAACCCGCATCTCCAACCATCAAGGGGAGAAATGTGTTTGGATAATTAATTATGCGAGGTCGCCAATTTTTTATCGGGACCAACTTGACTTAATTTATCCTTTCCTCATATGCGTGTTATACGATACGTTGATACGGATACGCCAGCAAATACTTGATTAATGCAAATGCTCTATTAGAGCATTTGCATTAATCCAATATTTGCTGGCGTATCCGTATCGACGTATCGTATAACACGTATATGAGGAAAGAATAAATTAGGGCTAGTTGGTCCCGATGAAAACATTTTATAATGCATCAAATTTTAATTGAGATCGGTGTAAAATCATTATTTTAAGCAAATCAGTTCGATACGTATACGTCGATCCGTGCACGTATCCTGATACGTGAATAATGCAAATACTCTTCTAATAGAGGTCGGTCATTTACAAACGTATCAACCGCGTATCGTATACGTTGACGTATCCGCATCTGCAGATATGTCAAAAAATATTATGTGATCCCGAGCTTATTAATTAGACCGTACTTCATTTAAAAAAATAAAATTGGAATCTCTTCTTAAATGTGATAGTGGTGTTTTGTAAAAAAAACATGTAACTTTGAATAGTGTTCATTTGCGATTTATCATAAAAGGTAATAGAAAGTACTGAGTATCACTCTATTTGTTAATCAACAATTTACCATTTCAATTTTTTCAATGCTACGTGAGCACAAGTTCATACACAAACAAACGATTTTACCGTATTCACTCCTATCATGCCTGTAAACTGTTCCAACTATCTGGAATATCTTTAAAAGTAGGGTTTCATATTCCACAAAAACTCAATATTTCCTTATTGTCTTGTACATTTCTGCATTAGAAGTTAATCAGTTGTCCATTTGCATTATTGAAAGTACACAAAATTAAAGCTGGGGATCATATACTGTGTTTTGGTATATCTGCAGATGCGGATACGTCAACGTATATGATACGATTGATACGTCTCTAAATGACCGACCTCTATTACTAGATTTATTTCACTTGACGGGGTTTAAGAAGTTAGTTTATTTAAAACAAGTCAATCTATATAAAGGAGTTTTGGGATAAACTCATCAATGAAGTGTTCAGTTATTCGTCCCATATCATGCACTCAGTTCTTTTGTATATGCGTTTGTTGACACTGACAGGTGATTAGAATTCAATATTAATTATAACGACAATTATCCTTACTATACACATCTTCAAATAGACTGTCCTTACGCAAATTAAAACATAAGCTCCGCCCGATCAGTTGAAATAACCTTGGTAACATATTCACAAAGGCACTACAAACAAATATTTATAAAACTACAAGTTTAATTTTGCATTCGGCATTCTACATGCAATTTAAATTTGAATTTATTGAATAAAATATATAATGCAAAGGTAGCTTTTACTTTATTTTCTGATCTAAGGTTATCAATTCTTAATTGAAGTTGTTGTTAAATATTTGTCGTTATTTTCAAGAGCATTGAATGTGATCGCGTACCAGAAAACAATCATATTGAAAAAACAAAATACTTTTTCCTGTAGCTTTTTGAAATATGTTTTCTCTACGACACAGGTGATGTGAGGGCCAATACACAACCCGCCCTCAGTTCCCTACACACTATTTGGATCAGAGAACACAATCGAATTGCCCAGCATTTCAAAAATAGTCCCGAATGTTATAACTGGACTGGACAACAAATTTTCCAGGAAACTAGACGCTACGTTGCGGCTGAAATTCAACATATTACCTATAATGAGTTTTTACCCAAACTATTAAGCATAGAAATCCGTGAACAATTTGGTTTGGTACCATTATTGGATGGACATTTCATTGACTATGACCCAAGTGTGCGGCCAATGATCAGGAATTCATTTTCATCGGCAGCATACAGAATGGGACATAGTTTAATAAAGGATAAGTTTGACTTTCCCAGCAGCTCTTTTGATCTTCACGTGCATTTGAACAAACCTGATTTATTATACGAACCGAGTGGTATAGAACGTTGTACACGAGGAATGTATGAAACCAAAGCACAAACCATAGACGAGAAGATGACGAGAGAAATCACTTGGAAACTGTTTGAAACTATGGCAGGAAATGGCGGAGATTTGGCAGCTTTCAACATTCAGCGAGGTCGAGATCATGGACTTCCGTCATATACAACGTGGCTACATTGGTGCACAAATAAAACAGTTCAAAATGAGAATTTTAACGCTGGTGTAGAAGGGGGTCTTATTTATCACAGTGCGGCAGCCGCGGCAAAGCTGGGCAGAGCTTATACGTAAGTAACCCAATACATGTGTAGTTAAAAGTATGAAAACTAAAAAAAACCAGGCCTTATAAGGGTATCAATTGTAAAGTTTTGTATTTAAATAGAAAAAAAATATGTCGAACACACACAAACTTGTACAATAAGTTTTATAAAATGAAAGCAAAAAAGTTATAACTCTCATGCGTCAAGATCGATTTACCTTCACCAGGAACGTTTAAAGCCGAATATTTGAAATCCATGAAAGTAAAATGACCTAAATAGTTCAAGATATATATATGAAAGAGGACCTGAAAATTAGACAATTTTTTTAAATATCAGTTTTGCCTGATAGAGTAACAAAGTTTTATAAGATACTAAAACATTATACGTAAGTTTCACTCCAATCAAATAACTGCAAACTTGGCTTTGGAGTTTGAAGATTTTGTGGTTTGTCATACCAAATTGATTGGTAATTTTACAGTCATTTTATTCAAAATACTTTTCACCTTTGAGCTTCTTCATGCAAGCTTTTCTACGAAGCCATTTCATTTTCCTTTGATTAAATAGCATGCGGTCTTAGTGAAAGCGGTGGTTTATATTGTTTTGTTCGTCACTTTTTCGTTGATACCATATCGTCTCTTTGTTGTTAACAATGAGCAACCAACATATGCATATACATATATATATGACCTCATCTTATAGGTACACTTGTGATATAGAATTGTTTCCTGGAGGTATATCAGAAGAACCTTTACCAGGCAGCAGATTAGGACCAACATTTACATGTATTCTAGCTTTACAGTTCAGAGCCCTAAAATATGGCGATAGATTCTTCTATGAGGGAAATACTCCCCTAAATCCACATCCATTTACACAACAAGAACTTGGAGGTTTCCGTCCAATATCAATGGCAAAGATAATATGTGAAAATACAAATATTGAACAGATACCACGAGATGTATTTTTAGAACCTTCAGAAAGGTTAGTTAGTCTAAAGTGTTAATGTTTACAAATTGCGTAGAAGACTCCCACCCAAATCAAAGACAAAACTGAACAAACAAACAGGTTAACAAACAAAACCAAGATACGACCAGTACAGTTGAGTGATATTAGTCTCGTTTCTGAGTATTAGAGGAGGCTCGAGGGTACCAAAAAAATCAGCAAAAAATTGAAACAATTGTTTTTTAATTGCACATTTTATTTATAACACTTTTGCATTTTAAAAGTTCCAAATTGTCTCCCTTGGGTAAACAAATGCCATTTTTTGGCATAAACATTTAAATAACATTTTTTTTTTACTAATAAGGGAACTATATTTATTTATTTTTTAAATGAACTGTACTTTAACTAAACAATTGTAGAATGTAAGCGATTTCTTAATAAAGTTCTTTTTTTTTTTATTTTGATTTAACCTTTTTTACTTCTATTAGTTCAACAGAAAAAAGTACCTGAACAGAAATGCATGGTTCTTTCAAAAGTAGATTGTGAGCTTAAATGAACGGCGACCCCACATTTTTTAAAGTATAGGATAAATAGATATAGGAAGATGTTGTGCGAGTGCCAATGAAACAACTCTCCATCAAATAACCATTTAAAAAAAGTAAACCATTTTAAGTCAATGTACGGCCTTCAACCCGGAGCCTTGGCACACACCGAACAACAAGCTATAAAGGACAACAAAATTACTGGTGTCAAACCATTCAAACGGGAAAACCAACGGTCTCATCTATATAAAAAAACGAGAAACGAGAAACATGTATAAATTACATAAACCAACGACAACTATTGTACACCAGATTCCTGACTTAGGACAGGTGCAAACATTTGCAGCGGGATTAAACGTTTTAATGGTACCAAACCTTCTCTCTTTTCTGAAACAATAGCATAACATCACAACATAGAAAACACAGTTTATTTAAAGAGAAAAAAAGCGAAACATTTATTTAAAAAAAAATGATTTAGACCAGAGAGTCTCCTTAAACAATGATTTTTTTTCTTGTTTTCTGTATTAGAAATTGTACAGTTTACTTTTACAAGTCTGAGTCATTCTTTTAAACTAGGGCTCCAGATATGGGATTATATGCATATAGTAAAGCAAAGAGTAAAATAACGAAAATACAGAATTTAAATGGAAAGTCCATAAACAAATGGCAAAATAAAAAACTCAAACGACTGGTAAAACAGCTGTTATATTGCTGACTTGGTACAGACATTTTCTTATGTACAAATTGGTGGATAAAACCTGGTTGTATAACTAGCTAAATCTCTCACATGTATTACAGTTGCATAATATTTCATTATAGTGACAACAATGTGTGAACAAAACAAACAAATATAATAGGTAAACATGTTTTTTTTTAAAGGAATAGTAGTCAACACGTTATTATCTCAATCACCAAACAAATATGTCAACAACAAAAAACCGTAGGCAAAAATACAAAAAAAAATATACCATAGCGCTATGAATAACAAAATGACGGATGGATAAGAACCGAGTCGCATTAAATGAATTTTATTGTAATGTCTTTATTTCCAAATCAATGACATTTATTTGATATTTTCAGTAATCCTTTAGTGAATTGCTCGGATCTTCCAGATATCTGTTTCCCTAAGAATGGTGGATGGAGCGATTGGAAGGACAGCTGTTGTAGTAACTGTTGTACCAGACAACAATACCGATCATGTGATAATCCGTCACCCAATGAATGCGGGAAACCATGTGAAGGATACGACTTTAGATACAAAAACGCGTGTCATTATGGCGGCGGACATGGGGGATGTTGTCACTACGGTGGTGGTCATCACGATGGCCATTAGAGTTTTCATCATGTAAACAGCAGAAACAGATTAACTTTTAAAAAATGTATAGTAAAGTTAAACAGTTGGCCATTTGTTAATTTTAATCACTATAATTTTTATAATTTCGATTAGTAATGCTTAAACGTCACAGTTTGTGGACGTGAAGCTTTGAAAGTATGCAAGTATGCTTAAGCCATTATGGTACCTTCATTACCAATTGTATCTGTTCTGTTTACTTTTCAATCGTTAAGTCAAGAACGTAACTGACAAACTCTATTTTAGGAACACGTGTTGTTTGCAAGGAAATGTCGTTTGGAAATTTTATTCCCCGAGGGAATCACAAGCCCCGAAGTCAGCTCTACTGTGTTGACATGAAATATCGATGATATGGTCATATTTATAAATTTGTAAAATAAGTTTACAAAACTGAACAGCATTTAAATACTTAGGCTTTTCTACCACAGGAATAGATTACCTTACATGTATTAAGCAAAACATTAAACATATTTTGGTCCTCATTGCTCTTAATTTCGTACTTTATTTGGCCTTTTCAACTTCTTTTTGTTCGAGCGTCACTGATGTCTTTTTTAGACGAAACCCGCGTCATGCAAACATACAATATTTCAATCCTAGTATTTATGATGAGTATATTTTCTTGTTAGCTTTATTTGATAAAGTATTGTGACTTGACCGGTTTTTTTGAAACAGACAGAAAGATATGACAGAAACCCTAAAAAAAAAAGTTTAACTATGAATAGTAACTTTTTGAGTGAAAAGATGTTCCGTTGCTGGATTTAAAGAATGATACTTAATTAATTTGAGTAATTACGTCAGTCTTAATGTTTCAGAATTTGTTATAAGTCAAATTGTTTTTAAAGAATTAACCTTATCCAATAGTGCTAAATATACTTGTAACATGTGTTGTGTCAAAAGAGGGACGAAAGATACCAGAGGGACATTAATTTTTTTTCTTTTCGAATGCTTTATAATTTTATATCAATTCTTCTGTAGCTTTTATGTAACAGTATATTAGGTTTCTTTGTTACGTTGTACAGTCAGTATATATTGTAAGATAAAAGAACGTCTAATAGTTCCCTCAAAACAACCGAGTGCAAGTCCTTTTCTGGTTTAGTTTATGTTGTTCAATCTTATGTTTTCTTTGTAGTGTTATGTGGACTATTTGTCTTTATTCTTTATGTTTTTTTCAAGTCCTTAATATTCATTATTAAGTTTCAGACACATAGGAGTGTTACAAAAAAGGATTGATGTAAAAATTGTTGGTTGCTCAACAAAACAGCGGTAAACATTTCATGCGGATTTGTTCTCATCCTGAATATGCATTATGCATATTCAGGATGAAAACAAATCAACAATCAATTCATTATGATATGTACTGTAATAATTGTCGTCTGGGACGAACGTTAGTAAAAGTTTTACAGTAATTTACTAGAAAGGAGAGATAATTGGTGCCTTGCGAAATTCCACACACGGACCTCTTACAAGTTGGTGCACGTGTAATTATTGTCAAAAGAGAGTTATATTCTCCCTACACAATGCATCAAATTTAAAGTCCCCATTCTGAATTGAGAAAGCTGGTTTACTTCCCACACCGACCAACGGACGACCTGTTTTGCATGTTTTATTACACGTCGGAGGCTAAATTCCTCTAAATTATAGTAACATTCTTTACAACCTTCATATTCGTAATGATTGTAGTACATACATTCTATATACAGGTGAATAGGTAGTATTCTATATTGAAATGAACTGCATTATAAGATATTCATATTTATCAAAATTATACATGTATCGATTCAAACTTATGCCTTAAGGTTAAGGTTTTATGGTTATATAGATGAGTTTGTATGATTAGATACATGTATATAAGTAAAGAGATTTTATATAACAGTAATGAGACCAGGGTTTCCCCTGGGTCAATTATTTTTTTCGCCACCTCTTTCGCCAAAACAATATATTTTTCGCCACTTTATTATTTTTTTTCGCCAAGTAACACAAGTTTATATTTCTTTTAAAATTTTCCTTTTTTTCCAGCCCCCCCCCCCCCCCCCCCCCTAAATAAGAAGTGTTTTTTACAACAAAACGAAGCATCATATCACTTGAAATTGATCCCTCGTGTAAGTTGTAGTCATTACATTGAAGGGTGACACTCATATCACCCTTTATAATAGACCACTTCATAACCAGAGGCGGATTTAGGGGGGGGGGGCAGGGGGCCTGCCCCCCCTTTTTGGAAAAACATTTGGTTGCTTATATAGGGAATCACTGAAGCGTGACTGGAGCGGGCCCCTCTTAGGTCAGTCAGTGGGCCCCCACTTATGAAAATTCCTGGATCCGCCACTGATAACGACAGTTTTCTTTTCTAGACCATCGTAAATAAGTAAAACTATATGCTCGAAAAAGTTATCTTGAAACACGTGTGTCACTGAAACGACTTTGAAGTACAAAATCAAATCAATGATCTATATGAAAATTAAATGATAAAGTTTCAAATCAGAGACCTTTCGTGCTTTTGAACATTTTCGTCATAACAACAATCTTCTTTTCTGGACTATCATAAAAAGAAGGAGTGGAAGCGTAAAAATTTTGCTTCAAACACGTGCGTCGCAAAGTGGTTATTAAATCCATTTTGTGACATGTGACAGAAGCCATTTAATAACTCATTTATTCATATCATTTTGTCATATCATACAATCAACACCTTTATTAATTAGTCCTTTGATGTCGATAGCTATGAATGCAATCAGCTGATTATTGATTTTGTCAAAAACTTTTCGAGTTCAAGGTGAATTCCGAGTATTGTCTGATCGGTAAAGTCTGAGAAACCCGAAAAAAGTAAATAAACAAGATGGCTGAAAATAAATCGTTATAGATATATTTCTTTCGCCAAATTCTTTCGCCAATGACGAATTTTAATCGCCACAATTATTATTTTTTCGCAAATTGCGAAAATGGCGACCGCCAGCGGAAACCCTGAATGAGACATATACTAGTAAATGTAACAGTAGTATACTGTTGTCATAAATCGATTGAAAGAAAACAAATCCAGATTACAAACTAAAATCGAGGTAATTACAATAAGAAGAGAAAATGAACAAGAGTGCAACAAAAAACAAACGCTTACATATATAGAAACGAACAATTTGAAAGCAACCGTCATATTTCTGACTTGGTACAGAACATTTCAAGAAAACACGGTGGGTCGAACCTGGTTTTATGGCTAGCTAAACCTCTCTAACGCCAAGATACGGAGAAACGAACTACTTGATAACAACTTCCATTCTCCTGACTTGGTACTTAATTTTATGAAATTCAAATATGGCAGGCACAAATCAACGATTACAACTGAAGTACAAGCTTGTAACTTAGGACAGGCAAGTGAATAGTGTGGTAAGATAACGCATGATTGTGATCGAACAACTATTCCCCAAACCTGGTTTATATCTAGATAATAGTTGGGGTACACATTCTGACAATATTTTTCTGCCTATCGTGATTCTGTGTTCTTGTCCCAGACTAGATTACATTACCTGTATTTGGCAAAACTTTTAGGAACTTTTAGTCCTCAATTCACTTCATCTTCTTACTGTAGACGACCTTCTTATCATAATTTTATTGGAGCGTTACTGATGAAAAGCGCATCTGGCGCAAATATGAGATTTCAATTCTTGTATTTAGGATGAGTTTATTCATATAATGCTGGTGTTGAAGTTAACATTGAAGATCAGTATGAAAACCTTGCTGTGAGCTTGTTTGGCTTGAAAACCAATATGAATATCACGATTGGCTATGATTAAAATTTAAATATACCGCTTTGGTAGATGACACTAATTTTCGAGGTAAGTGTAATGTATCAAACTGTCGTATACGCTATACACTTGAGAGTAGGCGTCAATTGGTTTATTTTTGATATGAATATTGCTTTTTCAATTTATTTTATTAATTATGATTGACTTCTTTCATTTGAAAAGGTGGATAAAAATCATTCAAAAATGATTGTATTCGTTAAAGGAAATTGTCTGAATTCAAGAGTATTAAGGCTTGTTATCATATAATTTTGGTTTTAGAGCATGGTGCGGGTAAACAATGTGATTTATAATAACTGATTACAATGTGAGTTTTTTGTGCTTCTTTGTTACATACTTGTTGTAGTGATTGGGATTGAAGGACAGTGTTGACTGCTGTTACACTATTTTGACTTTTTTTAACGTTTTATAAATTCATAAATTCTAAATTCATAAATTCAAATGTGCCTTTTAGCCATCGTATGTGACGTCATTTTTATGATTTATTGCGTTGAGGCCTGGACTGATTCGGGTGTGTCTAGACTTGCTACATGTCCCTTCCTAATTATGTTTTTTTCTCTTTTTTTCAATTTTGCCCCTTTAATAATTTTACTGCTATAACTAGGAGATTACAATTATACTGACATCTGCAGGAGGAACCTTTCTCCAAGGGCAATCAGTAGGCTGGCACTTATCAGTAAACATATAAATTAGTAAGAGAGAAATAATAGGAAGGGAATTGTAGCAAGTCTAGTGTGTGTCTATTCTGTGTTGGTCTTAGCATTATGTATTCGGGTTTAGTTTTCTGTAATTAGTTAATACTTCAGTTTCATTATGTATATCTGTTTTATATTCATTTGATAAAATTTACTGTTTGCAATAGCTTTAATTGTTCTAAATAATAAGGATGTTCTTATCTCAAGCATATAAACATAACCGTATTTGACACAACCTTTTTCAACTTTTGATCTTCAGTGCTGTACAACTTTGTACTTTTTTTCACTTTCGATCTTTTATATCTGGGCGTCTTGTGTCGTCTAGTCTTGTGTGGACGAGGCGCGTTTTTGGAGTATTGAATTTTAAACCTGATGCTTTTTGTTATCTATTATCATGTGTTTCTTTGTCTAATATGTTCTCCTATTTATTTGTATTGTAGTCCTGTTATATCATGTTGTCATTTCAATGTTATATTTAACATTGCCATTAAAGTGCGAGGTTTGGCATGCCACAAAACTAGGTTCAACCCACCATTTTTTCCTTTTAAAATGTCCTGTACCAAGTCAGGAAGATGGCCATTGTTATATTATTGTTCGTTTCTGTGCGTGTTAAATTTTAACATTGCGTCGTTTGCTTTCTCTTATTTTTGAGTGTAAGTTCAGATTGCGATAAGACGTGTCTCGGTACTTGTCTATCCACAATTCATGTATTTTGTTTTGATGTTATATTTGTTATTCTCTTGGGATGTTGTCTGATGCTTGGTCCGTTTCTGTGTGTGTTACGTTTCGGTGTTGTGTCGTTGTTCTCCTCTTATATTTAATGCGTTTCCCTCGGTTTAAGTTTGTTACCCCGATTTTGTTTTTGTCTATATGGATTTATGAGTTTTGAACAGCGGTATACTACTGTTGCCTTTATTTATGTATTTTTGTTTTGTTCACACATCTATGTCAATATAAAAAAAAAATGATGCGACTGTCATACAAGTGAAAGGTTAAGCTAACTATTAAGCTAGTTTTTATTTTATATACAAGAAGATGCCTGTACTAAGTCAGTAATATGATAGTTGTTTTCCATTCGTTTAGTGTGTTTGAGCTTTTGATTTTGCCATTTGATGAGGGGATTTTCGTTTTGAATTATCCTCGGAATCCAGTTTTTTTTTTATTATTTTACTTTTTCGTATGTAGTTTATATGTACAAAAAAGGTGTTCAGCTTCGTAGATAGAGAAAGTTATATATTCAATATGTTTTGTACATGACATTGCTAAATGTTATGACCAGCTAAGATATTTTGCAGTAAATTACTGTTGCCTTTATTTATTTATTATAATTATCTTAAACAGATCTTAAAGAAGTTTCAAATTACATTGTGCAACAAATTTTGGATATTCAGATAATCATAATAATAAGTTAAGTAAAATGTGAGAGTTTTGAATTAAATCGATATTAAATAGTCTATGCTCAGCTGACTTTCCGAATAAGATTATAATCAGATATTCAAGTTATAAATGATGCATATTTGTGTTAACATAAATGTGAAGAAGCTATTTAGGAATTGTATTAGTTGAAATTGCCGTATGTGGTTATTCTCAAAACAATTCCACTTACAATGTACTAAGTTCGCTATGCCCGTGTCTGTTGTGACGTTTTTGATTTTAACGAACGCAACCAATGTATTACCGGTAAACTATTAAACCAGGGATATCGTTACCATAAATTACTTAAAACCTTTACTAAATTTTTCCAAAGATATAAAGATTTGGTTTTGAAGTTTGGTTGTACCTGTAGAAAACATAGTTCAAACGGGATAGCACATCCTCATTTTTACGGAAAATGTTGTTAACTGTGCCCGGAAATTTAGAAATGATCCATGTAAACTTGCTGCTCCTTTAAATAAACTTATTCTAAAAGGTTACCTATTCAACACTGTAATAAGATCATTGAATATTGTTTTTATTGGTATAAATATTGATTTTGTTATCAGTAGATTAAAAGCTAACTAAATATAACTCGTATGTTATATACATATACATTTTCATGAATCTACAATCTGTCGATACCTGTAACTTGCATTGGCATTGCACGAGGTCATGTTTTTCTCTGGCTGTTTATGGCGTCTTTACACTAAATCCATTGTATGTTGGATGTGTACGGATTGAGTGTTTAGTCTTAGAGGCATGATTTTTTTTTATTAGTTGTTAGTGGCATTGAACTAACTGCGAGTACTCTCAGATCTGTTCATTGTGTCTTTTTGTGTCGGGATGTATAAGTACCCGGCCACGTCCACTTTTATTTTTGTCTATCTGATGAGTTAAGCCCTTTTCAACTGATTTTTATAGTTCGTTTCTTATGTTGTACTGTTATAACACTGTCCCAGGTTAGGGGGGGGTTGGGATCCCGCTAACATGTTAAACCCCGCCACTTTATGTGCCTGTCCCAAGTCAGGAGCCCGTAATACAGTGGTTGTCGTTTGTTTATGTGTTACATATTTGTTTTTCGTTCATTTTTTTTTACATAAATGAGGCCGTTAGGTTTTTCGTTTGAATTGTTTTACATTGTCTTATCGGAGCCTCCTATAGCTGACTATGCGGTATGGGCTTTGCTCATTGTTGAAGGCCGTACGGTGACCTGTAGTTGTTATTGTTTGTGTCATTTTGGTCTTTTGTGGATAGTTGTCTTATTGGCAACCATACCACATCTTCTTTTTTATATAAGGAATATAACTTAAATTTTAAATATGTGATTTGTCAAATAAAGGCAATGATATTTTACCACTGTTCGAAATTCATATATCGACTGAGAAAAAAACAACAAATCCGGGTTTTAAACTAAAAATGAGGGAAACACATCAAATATAGGAGGAGATCTAAGATACAGAAACACAACACTAAAATGTAACACACACAAAAACGAACTATAATATAATTATGTCTTTAAGGAAAGAAGAAAAAAAATATGGAGGGTTGAACCTGGTTTTATGACTAACCAAACATCGAGCTTATATGGCAATGTTAAATATAACATTTAAGTCAACATTATATGACAGGACTACAGTACAAATAAATGCAAGAACATTCAGGACAAAGAAATACACAATAAACATTACAATAGGACATTTTGACATGCTAATAGCTATCTAAATATGTTCAATTGTTTAATACAATGCAAAGTTATTTTTTATGTCCCAATATTCCAAGAAACGTAGTACCGGGAACCAGGATAAGCGACGTCATACTCAACTCAGAAAAATATAAATATACTAAAAAAACACAAAAGACTATTACATAGGACAGAGGTTTTAGACATTGGACAGGATCTTAATGCATATAGTTTATTCAAAAGTGGATTTCAATTATTCGAACAAACCATTACTACTGTTGTCTTTTTAATATTAGCTGCGCTTTAAGTAAAAATTGAAATAACTTTGATCTAATGAAAGGTCAATTATCCATCAACAATGGGAAACGGTATTGAAGTGTGCCCATTTAGAAATTAAATTGTATATTTCCATGGAGAAAAAAGATATTTAGTGAAAAAAAAATTATTGAAAATATATTCATATAAGGCTGATTGCAACTGATCAGTAACATAATTTCACATTTCGAATGAAATCTCTAACAAGTTAAGGTATGCTGTATATGTTCAAATGCTGAATATAAATACCTTCTAAAATGCACTTTAAAGAATTATTACATTAAATCCACAGTAGATTCATAAGTACTATTTGTCTGCAAAGCTTAAAATATTGGCTCGTTGCCTATACTTATGTCGGACTTGTATATATTAAACTTTTACCTATTTTTAAATACTATGACGTTTTCTTTTACTTTGATTATCATTATTTACAGATGTAAAAATATGAAATATAATATAATATATATATATCTATATATACATAAGTACGTCTGAGTCAGTGACAACCCTACAACAGATGTATCCATCGGATCGCCATCAATGATGGTGATACATGGCTGTGTACATAATGTATATACAACTCGTCTAAACATCAACCCAACAATGTTAGATCTGTAAATTTGCTTTCGCAAATTTTTGGTTCTTCCTGCAGTGCAGGCGATTTGGTGTCACGATATCACAGTAGCATGGGTTCGAATCCCGGCGAGGGAAGAACCAAAAATTTGCGAAAGCAAATTTACAGATCTAACATTGTTGGGTTGATGTTTAGACGAGTTGTATATCTATATATATATATGTTAAGGAGGCGATGAATTAATTCACGCGTAATTTTTAAATAAGATAAATTATATATTTTAACACGTTTCTTTGGTAAATGCGTTTAAAATGTATTAAGAAAATTATATTTTTTTCAAAATCATATCCTGGATCTTTAAAAAGTGCAATAATAAATCTACCACCAAGATAAAGTTAAATTTTCTATTTTATCATCTGTTGATTTCAGAAAAAAAGTATTTTTTCCCTAAAATGTCGCATTCTTAAAATACATAATTTGAAAAAATAGTTTCAAGTTGTATCTTATTATTTATAATTCTTTTTTTGAATTTTGAAAGGAAAACGAAAACTCATTCTTTGACAGTTTTGATACGTTATCCCGTTTCATGAAAAGGTAAATAGCGCAGCAACGAACCGATTATGCACATGTAAGCTGTTATTACAAACTCTTACATATTACCGTCATTGATGATTTAAAATTTACCCAGGATTTAAAAAGTTTTTTTTTAAATACTTTTATAGCGTTAGACAGATTCCATCTTTATCAATTAATTAATCTTCTAACGAACCGATGGCTTGGTCAAGCTGCTGGATGGAAACATATTCCTTTATATTCGAAAAAGCCTCTATTCTATTTTATTTTTTCCTCGATCTTGCAAAAAAGTAAAATAAGCAGATGGAGATAAATAATACAGATTAATGATAGAGAAGCGGAAACCTATGCAAGTAAAATGATAATTCCGTAGCAACAGCAGCTCGTAATAACTAAAACCATATCATTGTATAGAAATAAGCTTGGTAACATTCTGATACTTATATTTTTATACTTACCCAGACCCAGTTTTTGGTGGGGTTCGTGTTGATTAGTCTTTAGTTTTCTGTGTTGTGTTTTGTGAGCTATTATTTGTCTGTTTGTCTTTTTATTTCTTAGCCATGGCGTTGTCAGTTTATTTTTTTAATATATGAGTTTGACTGTCCCTCTGGTATCTTTCGCGATTTTTTTTAAAGGTAAGCATACTGTTTTAACTATAGACAGTATATGTACAATATGTCGGTAGATCGGACCAAATCTAGTAAAACTATGTCATCAATAACTCATTACTAAAAAGTAAAATCACAAAAATACTAAGCTCCGAGAACAAATCAAATAGGAAAGTCCCTAATCTAATTGTTTTAAATAAAAACCAAAAGCTCAAACTCATCAAATGAATGGATAACAACTATCATAATTCTGACTTGGTACGGGTCTTTTCCTAAAATAAAAGATACAAAGAATGACGGCTCCTGACATTGTTATGTATTCATGTCGTTTCTAATCATCTTAATCATCCAAATCAATTTAATTGTCACCTTCATTCATAATAAAATACTCGATTCATTCAAATGATGGACAATTATTAAAATACAGATATCTATAATTGCATCAAGAAAATACATCATTCATTTTTAATTTTATATCCGGGAAACGTTCATTCAAAGGTACAAATCTCAGTGTGCCATTTAAACCAGTGGAATGAAATGAAGAACATAATGTCTATAGCTAAATTTCATACAGAATGAACGAATCACTACCTTTTAGATACTCCACCTTAAATGTTTTAGAAAACATGATCAAGAACTTAATCAAGTTTGCGAAAGCCTTCACTCACTGGCCATTTTTTCATTCAACTAACTGTCTTTGTTTAGAACGCAACTGATTATTCACAATTGACGATGAAACGCATAAAACTATAAGCACAGTAACGTTATTGAAAGAGGGACGAAAGATACCAAAGAGATAGTCAAACTCATAAATCTAAAACAAACTGACAACGCCATGGCTAAAAATGAAAAAGACAAACAGAAAAACAATAGTACACATGACACA
Organism: Mytilus trossulus; assembly: GCF_036588685.1. NCBI lineage: Eukaryota > Metazoa > Mollusca > Bivalvia > Mytilida > Mytilidae > Mytilus > Mytilus trossulus. The sequence continues at coordinate 67,073,196 of NC_086376.1, read as the reverse complement.
ACATAGAAAACTAAAGAATAAACAACACGAACCCCACCAAAAACGAGGGGGGATCTCAGGTGCTCCGGAAGGGTAAGCAGATCCTGCTCCACATGTTGCACCCGTCGTGTTGCTTATTTGATTACAAATCCGGTAAATAGTCTAATTCGGTAGGTCACATTCATGAAAGGGAAGGGGATTGTAGTTACGACGTAAGGAACATATCCGATATAGTTTGTGAAACGGTTATTCCATAACGGTCAACCAACTCGTGATGGCGTCCGTAAAATTTACGAAGGGATGATTTCAACTTCACCATTTGGAACTCTTGGTTTAATAGCTTTTTTGTGAGCAGTAACCCTCTTTCAAGAAAATCATAATAGGAAATTCAAGCACGGGAATATCGTATCAATTATTGAATTGCTTCATTTGTATGGTTTTAGATCATTCCAAACAATGTGGAGACCATGCAGTAATATTTCTGTTGAATTGTGTTCTTGCGTGTCTACTTTTGCTCGGCTTGTGTAGCTTAATTTTTTATTGATTAACTAAACCTTAACTTTCCATATACTAAAATTTGGTCTGCCATATTAATGTTTTTTTGCTTATTTAAAATGTTAAATGTAATCAAAGTTACATAAGTTATTTGAAAAAAAAATCAGAAATCAGAAATCACAACACAACTGGAAAAAAACCCATACACCCCTACATCATCCACAAAAAGGGAACATTTTAGAAAAACAAAAATCCGTCATTCTCTTCTATTTGTACTTGCTTTAGAATGATTACTTTTAAAAATAAGATTAGAAAATCACTGTTAGTACGGATGATACGTGCAGAAAAATAAATACCGTTTATGTTATTCCTTTGGGTTATATATCGACATTATAATATTGGCTCTTTTTATGATTTAAAGAAAACAATATCACCTAGATCTAGGTAGCTTTTGTTGTATATCAATCAACGATATTTTTCTAAGTCTGGTAATAAATTGAGAAAAAAAACACAGGAACTATTCTGATATTAACGGGCCGCAAATGGTACCTATTGGCATATATAGAACCTGTCGATAAACTTTATTGCGGGGACGATAATAGATGTTGTAAAATGGAAATATTGTAAACATCCATCTCATCACTCTTTTAGTAAGTACATCTAGCATGTTTGCCCAATCTTAAAAGAAAAAGCTGTATTTAACATTATAGATGTGCTATACACAAGTTTATAGTATGAAGCTGTGGTATCTTAATTAGTATGTTGTAGAAATATGATAATGTAGGCTTTTTAAGATTTAAAACTATTTGAGGAACATGTAAAATGAAAAGTTAAGTATAAAAGAAAAACATCTATTTGTAATGTTACAGTTAACGACCATTAATGCAGTTCTGACTACAAAGGATACCGGAAAGGAATTTTTAATATTTTTTAGATAATTACGTGTGTATGTATGCCTTTTAAAAAAATTACTTTAAATATACTTATATATGAATTTAATAACTAAGGAACTCAAAAACTAAATTAGTGATAGGGTATAATCAACAGTTGATGAACCAACGAATTGGTTCTCAGACAGGTGACTTAAACAGGGTGTCACCCGAACCTTTCAAGGAAGTTATTAAGAATGCATTAATTCATTTGGTGCTGCCTGAGATATTTTCTGACGTTGCAGTTTATAAATAAATAAGTATAAATTTGGCCGCAGTTTGTTTTTCTTGAATATCAAAAAGGTGTTTAAAGTCCAACACGGTTCTACATACAACATGTTCACGTGGTAAGTTCTGTTTGACTTTTAAAGGATATTGATATCGAGGTCATTATGATTTTTTTAAGAAGTTTTATTAATGATCCGATTGATTTGTTGTTCTGTAAGGGTGCATGATTCAAAGGGATCTTCTTTTCTTTTTGTATTTTGTAAGGGGTTTTGAGTAAACAATTGTCTACATCAAAAGATAATTGATTTTAGTTTTTCCACCAATTTTTTAAAATTGAAAAATTAAAATTGAAAAAAATACGCCAAATCAAAAAGCAAAACAAAGAAGGAGCAATCAAAATATAATGAGAAAAAATATGTATATCATTTTAATGTTTTGAATTAACTTCTCACGAATATACAGTTTCTTAGTGATTCATTAAATATAACATCTGGTTCAAATAATTTAATATAGGCACATCACGTGCCATAGAATACCTGTTATAAACTGATTGCCAAACATTTGGAATATAAGTTATAAAAAATAAGGTCATTTTTTTTATTTTTTTTAAATACTGTAAATTCAAAATTAATTGGAGGTTTATTGATTGCGAATAACGCGACTGGGTAATCAACACGGAACTGAATGACAACAAAAATATTGAAAAAAAATGGGTTGTCAATATTTCTGAGCGTCTTTAAATAAAAGCAAGCCCTTTCTTCTACTTGCAACAATATTTATAAGAAAATTGGAGTATGTACGCTTCCCATTGCCATAATAAGCTTTACAAAATAATTTTTTATGAATTTGAGCTCCTTGTAATATTTCCCATGCAAATGACGGAATATGAATATTTAATTTTTTTATGTTCAAAATTTCTGTTGAACTTTCAGCTAGTTCTTCTTTTTTTTTAATTTAATTTCATTCAGTAGAATTAAAAACAGTTTACAAGAGGTATATAATACCTCCATTCTAGTATTTTGATATGTTAAAGTGTTTTATACATTATTGCTACCAAGGTGAGTTATGACCAAATTAAGTGTTTAGTGTAGAATAAAAGTAATAAAAACATACAAAAGATAAAATTGTTAGACATTTACAAGTTCATTGTTTACATTAAAAAGTTTGAGTGTAAAATCATTTAACCCAAGAGTCACAGATTTTACATTTGAGGACATGATTGCTTTCAAAACGTTAAATGGGATTTGATATTAAACCATAAAAATTAAAAGGCAAAAACGGAAAGCAGACAATAAAGAATGGGAAATTAGGACCTTTGACATTATTAGGGATTAAATTTGTATCTGTATAGTCTAAAATCTACAAATCACCAATGAAGAGTTTACATTTTAACCTGTATTATGCTTTGAATTACTCAGTAATATGTGAAGTAGGAGGTGACAAATTGAACACATAAGACGACTTTCATTATCATCAAAATAACGAAAATAATCGAAACTGATGCTGAACTCAGTTGCTCCGTGACGGCAAGCAGTATCTACTTTACTGGTGACGCTTGCTGATGGCAACCGATGATTGGCAATTATCGTCGCCAAAATATCAGAGTAATCAATTCCTTCTTTCTACCTATTACGTACTATTAACATATATGTTTGACATATCTATATTAGCCGAATTTGGGAACAACGTTATATTAGTACAATAATATTTTCTACCGTTATTAAAAAGAAAGATAATCTAGAAAAAAAATCTGATAGTCAAAATGAGCAATAAAATTGAGAAAGGAAATGGTGAATATGTCAAAGCGACAACCACCCGACCATAGAGCAAACAACAGCCGAAGGCAACCAATGGGTCTTCAATGTAGCGAGAATTCCCGCACCCGTAGGTGTCCTTCAACTGGCCCCTAAAAATATGCTGAAAAGTCTGATTTGTTATAAATATATTTATTTTTTTTATTGAGATTTTCAATATCTTACTAAATGTAGTTTTAGTATTAATATGATTATTGTTATTAGTATTATTGCTCTTTTATTTGTATTTTATGTGCACAGTGTAATAGGGGTACGCGATTTTGATGCTGAGATATATCTCTTTAAACATCTTGCTCCTAACAAAGATGTTGGTTATGTTTTAAATTACCTCTTTGGGACATTTGAATGTTGAAATTATCAAAAAATCAAGTATAAATACGCATATATTATGAGGGGAGAAAAGTCATGCAAACATTTTAAATAAAAATCAGACTTCACCGGGGAAAATCAATTACTTGCAGCAAACTCATCGTTTTGAGTAATTTCAGTAAAATAAACTAAATGTAAATTTCTATCAAAATGTTTGTAGGAAATACGTTTTTATGACAATTCTTGTATTTACTCTTTCCGATGGGAAAATATTGGATGTGAAAGATGAGATCCATAGAACAGTGACATTTGGTCCGCTAAGACACTTATTGCGAGACCCAACGAAATTTGTGCCATTAAAAGTACCATCTCTTGATATAATCGAATTACTTAAAAAAGATTCAGAAAATGAGCAGAACTTAATAATGGAGGGGAATTTAGATGCCAGAAAAAGAGGTAAGTTTATAATCTAGTACTTAAACTTCTTTCGGTTGATTAGAAGAATCGTGATTTAGCCTTGATTAAACTGCAAACCTACCAAAAACAATAAAGTCAAATTTGTTTTGTTTGTCTTTTAACTATTTCCATTTTTTACTGTGCTTCAACATGTAAAACCGATCTGATTTTTAGAGTTTGCTCTAAACATGCTAAAGGATGTTGTTTTTAGCTATTGTCCCAGGTTGAAGAGAATTGCATGTGTTTATTTAGTTGATTACATCTACGTCATTTTGTCTCTGGTGGATAGTTGTCCTATAAGTTATCCCACCACATCTTTTGATTTTCATATCAACAATTCTTTAAACAGCTGTATCAATTATTCTGTAGTCAAGGGTTTGCCATTGGTCTGCCAAAATAGCTGTTTTTCTCTTATAATAGTTGTTTACGACATTTCGTTTCCTCGGGACCTTTTTAAGCTACCTATATTGTATGAGTTTTATTTTTGAATACCGTATTGTGAGGTGTAAGTAGTTGTCCTCTTTTTGTTTTGTTGAATCTCATACCATATCCCCATATTTAAACTAATTAAAGTATGCAGTAAAACGTCTGTGGGTCTATATTTCAGTCAAAAACGATTTTCTGCACAAAAAAATATAATAGTAAAATAAAAAAATATAACATGATTGACAATGAAAACAATCTACCAGAGACCAACATGAAGTATATGAAAGTAAATATATAGATTGCCGTATGACCTTCAACATTAGAAAACCCATATCGCAAAGCAAGCGATAATCGTTTGGCTAGCATTAAAACCAGGTTCAACCCAACATTTTTTTACCCTTAGAATATCCGGTACCAAGTCAGGAAAATGGCAGTTTTTATCAAGTAGTTCGTTTCTTAGTATGTTGCATTGCAGTTTGTTTGTACGCTGCAGTGTTTCTATTGTTACGTCGGTTTTCTCTTATAGTTAATGTGTTTTCCTCGGTTTCAGTTTGTAACCAGGATTTGTTTACTCTCCATCGATTAATGACTTTTGACCAGCGGTATACTACTTTTGCCTTTATTTAGGCTGCATTAACAATGTCTTATTTCATCTCTGAAGATTCTCCTTAGTATGATTGTTTTATAATTTGAATTTCTTTCACAATCAGTTTTTAAGAAACCCTTACATGATAATTGAATAGTTGACATTGCTTGGTTTAGAAATCTTAAATGAATAGTTATCAATAAAAAAGGGTGTCTATACAATAGAAATGTAATCATTATATACAGACCATATAAAACCATCTCATTGTTTTAGGCATCGATACACCTGACGGTAACATGACTTCAATGTTTGGAGCACATCTTATTACACAAAAGGAATCAGTTGTTATACACCAACAAGGATTTTTGTATGGCGACATTGTGCATCGTGCGATAGAATATGCAAAAGGAGAATACGATCTTTCCACTAGACAACCGGTAACTACGACTACACCTAAATCTGATAAAGAAATGGCGACAACTCCTTCACAAAATACTATCCAAACAACGGAGGAAAGATTACAACGAGTTAAACGAAGTACAACAGTATTATTGTAAGTGTTACAGGTATCAAAAGACAAAATGTCATTTGTGTTTATTTAATTGTTTCTTAATTGAAATCAACGAATTTATATCAGTTTTAAACAATTAATATAATCAAATTTTAATATGCGAAACCTCTAATTTAAAGAATAATTTCGTCATCTTGGTCCGTCCAACATATTTCGTCACATTTTTATCAGGTACAGATCATTGATTGATTGATTGCTTAACGTTAACACTGCATCTACAAAACAGTCTTTATTGCGGCGAAGGTAAAGAACTACGGGGCGCCGAATGGGACTCTTGTGGTTTTGTACAAAATTCAATTCTGTCATAACAAAATCATTTTTGTCTTACAAAACTATGTGCTACAGACTTGTTTTGTGAGAACTTCAATTTTGTGATGACAAAATTCATTTGTGTAGACAAAATTCATTTTTGTCATGACAAAATTCATTTTTGTAGACAAAATTCATATTTGTCATGACAAAAGTCAATTTTGTCTTAAAGGTATGCAAATATAAACATATTTGCATACAAAATTGACTTTTGTTACCTGATATGGAAATTAAATCACAAAAGTCAATTGTGTACGGTAAGATTCAATTTTGTGAGACAAAATTGACTTTTGTGAAACAAAATTAACTTTTGTGAGACAAAATTGACTTTTGTGAGACAAAATTGACTTTTGTGAGACAAAATTGACTTTTGTGAGACAAAATTCAATTTTGTCATTTTTGTTGAGACAAAATTCAATTTTGTCATTTTTGTTGAGACAAAAGTCAAATTTGTTAATTTTGTTGAGACAAAAGTCAATTTTGTAAATTTTGTTGAGACAAAAGTCAATTTTGTTAATTTTGTTGAGACAAAAGTCAATTTTGTCAATTTTGTTGAGACAAAAGTCAATTTTGTCAATTTTGTTGAGACAAAAGTCAATTTTGTGACGACAAAATTCATTTTTGTGATGACAAAATTCAATTTTGTAACAACAAAATTGACTTTTATGAGACAAAATTTACTTTCGTGAGACAAAATTGACTTTCGTGAGACAAAAATCAATTTTGTTGAGACAAAATTCAATTTTGTTAATTTTGTTGAGACAAAATTCAATTTTGTCAATTTTGTTGAGACAAAATACAATTTTGTCAATTTTGTTGAGACAAAATTCAATTTTGTTAATTTTGTTAAGACAAAATTCAATTTTGTCAATTTTGTTGAGACAAAAGTCAATTTTGTGTAACAAAAGTCAATTTTGTGTAACAAAAGTCAATTTTGTGTAACAAAAGTCAATTTTGTGTAACAAAAGTCAATTTTGTGTAACAAAAGTCATTTTTGTGTAACAAAAGTCATTTTTGTGTAACAAAAGTCAATTTTGTGTAACAAAAGTCAATTTTGTGTAACAAAAGTCAATTTTGTGTAACAAAAGTCGATTTTGTATGCAAATCAGTTCACAGAAACCAAACTTAACTAATTTAAATACAAAATTGACTTTTGTCGCTCAATTTTCAAATTAGGTAACAAAGGTCAAGTCTGTGTAACAAAAATGAATTTTGTCATGACAAAAGTGACTTTTGTCAGCTGATAGATAATTTTGTATGACAAAATTTCAAATTTGTAGTATGATACAAATTTTGTTAAACTGAACTCATTTTTGTTGAACAAAAGTCACTTTTGTCCGTACAAAATTGAATTTTGAGTACAAAACCACAAGAGTCCCATTCGGCGCCCCGTAAAGAACTTCATATGACATCATATTTGATCAGCGAATTGACAAGAATGAGTTATAAAGTGCGAGTGTTATTGCAAATATGGCTGAGGATAACCATGTGTACCCTGAGCTACTCTCTATATAAAACAAGTCCTTGTTTACAAAATGAACAAAAGTTTCAGTACCAAAATGGTTTTTAAATCGCGCCTATACTAAAAATGTATACTTGGTATCTATAAGGAGCCTTTTTTTTACAACCACTGGGTCGATGCCCGAATACTTACGATTTCCTCACCAAGGGTTTCACCAATCGTACAATTCTGTGTTGACATGATTCATCATTGATATGGTAATTACAACAAATGAACACAAAATGTCGAAATAAGAATAGATAAGCTTACTAAGTTAACTATTATTGTTGGAAAAAACTCTTGGAATTTGGGACCTCAATCGTTTTTAATTTTGTATCTTTTAATTTTAATTCGAAATTCGAGTGTACTTATGAGTCGTGTATAGTCGAAAACTCTGCTTTCTGTCATATGAGCTAGGGTCATATTCTTCTTGCCATTTTTTTATATCGTTTTCGTAATTGGAATAAAGAAAATAGCTTACTTATAGAACAAAGCAGACCAGTTAGCAAAATGCTTCGCAAAATGTTCTCTACACAGACAGTAGAATGTTAAAACCGGTTCGTTATATTATTAAATATAATTTATTTTTTGCAGGTCAGAAACAGACCGGGCACAGATAGATCGGTTCATATCAGAACTCCCAAACCCAAGCCTCATCAAACTCCCTTGTTCTTTCCGTGATATTGAATGTGACGCATCTGCGAAATACCGGACTATTGACGGATCATGTAATAACCTAGACCATCCGAATTGGGGGAAATCCTTCACTCCGTTTGACAGATTCTTAAAACCAGAATTTGCTGATGGTACACAATATTGTTTAGGATAGTTAACAATCAAATAGTTGCTATTATTATAACTTTAGCCGAAATAGTGTTTGAAGAAAGAAAATAATAATCTCTGTGGAAAAATGCTAAATGATAGGATTTCTATTGCAAAATTGTTGATAAAAGATTAAAAAAAAAAGGTAACAAATTGTTATTATAAGACTTGAACCTGATACAATTCCGATCACACACAGAACATCATGAATGCATTTATGGCTAGAGGATAATCCTATTAAAATTCATGAAAATTAAACTACAGTATGCTTTTCATCTTGGACAGAAAGTTAACAAAGTTGTCATATAGTAAAAATATATACAAATAAGAATAAGATTGCACATTCACAAATTATATCGCGTTCATTTCTTTTGTAGGAATACAAGAACCAAGAAAATTTGGAAAACTGAATGTACCATTAGAGGGACCACGTGAAATTAGTAACTTTGTTCACACAGCGAGTACAATGGCTGACCTTGATCCACCAATAAGTTCCTATATGATGACATTTGGGCAATTCTTGGACCATGATATAACAAAAACAGCTTTATCCAAAGGTATAACATTGTGAATTGTCTGAACAGTATACTTAACTATCTATAAATCCGATCTGTTTTTTCAACATAATATAAAAAAGAAGATGTGGTATGATTGCCAATGAGACAACTATCCACAAAAGACCAAAATGACACAAACATTAACAATTAAAGGTCACCGTACGGCCTTCATCAATGAGCAAAGCCCATACCGCATATAGTCAGCTATATAAGTCTCACCAGTGGCGTTCAAAGCATAACAGTTAACACCAAAGTTAGCATTTTTAAAAGGTGCAAATATACATACATACATACATAGATATAGGAAGATGTGGTGTGAGTGCCAATGAGACAACTCTCCATCCAAGTAACAATTTTAAAAGTAAACCATTATAGGTTAAAGTACGGCCTTCAACACGGAGCCTTGGCTCACACCGAACAACAAGCTATAAAGGGCCCCATACATACATACATACATATATACATACATACATACATACATACATACATACATACATACATACATACATACATACATACATACATGTCATTCTAGGTGACGATAAACCTCTAAAATGATACGTGGGTGGATTTATATTGCAAATTATATTAAGATGAGCTAACTGTGTGTTGTGTACAGAGGTCATAATTCTGGATTAATCTTTATTTGGGGGGGGGGGGGAGTTGAAATGCATTTTTGTTAGCAATAGAACGTCAATGGATATGGGGTGTCCTTCCATAAAACAAAATAACTCACAGCAAAAGCACATTCAAAGCAGAGAAGCAACGTGTCTATTGCTATTATTCATCTCAAAATCACTGCAAGCACCATGCTTTTTAATATAATTTTCTTTTATATAGTGTTTAATTTCATGCTACGAATTTTCAATTGAAGTACAATGATAAATTTTCATATTACTTCAATTACAGGATCATATCCTTTTAATTTGGACTGTTGTAACCTTGAAAGGTAAGTATTGAGTCACCAATCATACAAAACGGTTCTGCGGGGGTAACCATACATTAATTATGAATGCGTGTCTCTCTATCTGCGGTTTAAGAAACAAAATATTATAAACAATACTCTTAATTAGTAACCAAAAACACAGAAAGAACTCTTTTAAATTTGAAGAACTTAATATTACAAAATATAATTCGAAATTCACAACACGTCATTCGATTTTTAAGACATACAGCTAGATTTGAAAGAATACAAATTTGAATTTTAAAAATTTCACAGCTTTATTAAACCACAAAAAGCACACACACAGACAAGGTGTTTTTTTTAACAGCTATGTCAAAAAACCAACAATATTTCATTAATCTTTAACGGGTTTTGGATATAATTATAACCAAATTGAATAATACCTTTATGCATTGTAGACAACAGAACCCTAGGAATCCAAATTGTTTCACGTTCTCTATACCTGGTGATGATCCTTACCATCGGGAAATACTCGGAAACAATAGGAGATGTATGAATTTTGTCAGGTCGCAAGCGGCATCTGATCTTGGTTGTAACTTTGGTAAGTTTGTAATTTTACAAAACAAGACATATACAGGTGTCAGACTAGTATCTTTGATTTTACACTAATAACACTCACATCAGAAGATTGTCCATGCACGAATTTGACCATTATTTGGTCACAAAGCTCTTTACATTCTACTTATATATATAAATGGTTTTTAAATATGCAGGTTTAAGTGTCCCTGATGAATTAAGGTAGACCTAGAAAAGCGCATCGGATGCACGAAATGTTTATGTTTGATGAACTGTATATTGATATTTCAGGTTACCGAGAACAGTTTAATGAACTTACACATTATATCGATGGTTCTGGTGTTTATGGTTCTACTGTTACAGAGTTAAATACATTAAAAGATCCTGATGACAATGGTAAAGTATGAACAAATGCTCCTTATTTGAAATATTCGGAACATATGTTTAAACAGCAGCAACGCAATTTAAAAAAAATAGTAATTGGCGCTGCTGAGTAGACAACTTGCTTTCATGTATAATTCATATAGACAATATAATTGTTTCATCCATACCGAAGTCTACTGTTTATTCCATTGAACTTGGATAGGAATTTTATAAATGAAAAAAAAAAGAGTTAACATATATTATGCATCTACACTTCCGCAATATAAATTATTACATGTATAATTCAAGGTGCATAATCGAATAATAGATTGGACTTGTTCGTTCATGAAGTTCCCATGCTATGAAAATCAAATCTGGTTTGAAAAAGAGGCCAAGTAATTTACTACAGTAATGAAGTTAAATGTACCGTTTAAATGTACCGTACATTTTGTTTTCCTTTTGCTATTTGTACAGAAGTTTTAACAGAGAAAGAACAGTTGTTAAAATACGATTCAAATTCAGCCTGCACTTTTCATTTTGATTAATTTATTTGAAATGTTTGAAGACTTCGCAAATACCAAAGAATACAATTTTGAGTGTGCCTAGTTGTGATTTATCTTCTTGCCTGCTATTACCTTTCATGTTTTCGTCTTTATCAGTAATGATAGAAATTCCTACCGTGCAAGTAATCATGAAGAAGACAACTTAATTTACCAAGCCTTTCAATGAAGCTTTAATGCCATTCAGAGTTAAATACAACACGGTTAATATTTATTCGCACAAACATGCTGCCTGTTATATTCTTTGCGCAAATATAAGTCTTCCAGTAAAATGTCTTTGCTCATTCTATATAAAACATTTTTATGAATACAGGAATGATGTTGGTTTCGTCGGATGATAAGCTGCCACTTAACTTCAATGATCCTAGTTGTACCTCGGATACGAATAAAAAATGCTTTAGAGCAGGTAATTTTAAATTGTATACTGAAAAATATATTTTAATGTTCGAGGGGCCTTAATGGCCGAGTGGTCTAAGTAAAACATTTTTTTCTCAAACAAACAGGATCATATTAAATTTTGTTATAATTGGAAAACTGATATCATTGTGTATGAGACACACACTTACGTGTATAAAACATATTGTTTGTAACTAAAAGAGGTCTACATGATATGTCCTGAAGAACTTAAACAGCATAAGACGGTCTCTAGTGTCAGCTTCGGCGTTCCCTTTTTGTATTCAACGACGATCGTTTTAAATATATAGGCTTATGGACATACTTTCGTGAATTCTGCAGAATAATTTGATTTTTAAATCTATATAATGAAATGAGTAAATTTATTTTTTTTAAACATGAAATTTATAAATCTAGATTATTTCAGTTTACATGTTGACGGCATTGCATGCTATTAAACTAGAAAACAATTAATAAATGATACAAAACAATAGTCCGTTACCATTACTTTATTTCAATATTTCTTTTCTACAACACAGGTGATGTGAGGGCCAATACACAACCTGCCCTCAGTTCCCTTCACACTATCTGGGTCAGAGAGCACAACCGAATTGCCCAGCATTTCAAAAATAGTCCCGAATGTTATAACTGGACTGGACAACAAATTTTCGAGGAAACTAGACGCTACGTTGCGGCTGAAATTCAACATATTACCTATAATGAGTTTTTACCCAAACTACTAAGCATAGAAATCCGTGAACAGTTTGGTTTGGTACCATCATTGGATGGGTATTTTACTGATTATGACCCCACCGTGCGGCCAATGATCCGAAATTCGTTTTCTTCAGCAGCATATAGAATGGGACATAGTCTTATAAGGGATAAGTTTGCCTTTCCCAGCAGTGCGTTTGATCTTCACGTGCATTTGAACAAACCTGATTTATTGTACGAACCGAGTGGATTAGAACGTTGCACACGAGGTATGTATGAAAATCCAGGACAAAAAATTGACGAGAAGATGACGAGAGAAATCACTTGGAAATTGTTTGAAACAGTAGCAGGTAATGGTGGAGATTTGGCGGCTTTCAATATTCAGCGAGGTCGTGATCATGGACTTCCGCCATATACTACTTGGCTACACTGGTGCACAGGAAAAACAGTCGAAGCTGAAAATTTTACCCCAGGTGTAGAAGGGGGTCTCTTTCATCATGGTGCAGTAGCCGCGGAAAAATTGAGTAAGGCTTATGCGTAAGTATACCGCCGGAAGTAAAAAGTGGAATACGACTGACCCAATGCAATATCAGCCGTTAATTACTTTATTCAAATAACAACATAATCCATCTTTCTATTAAAACTTTTGTGGTCAAGAACAAACAAACAATGAAAGTGGGAATGAAAATGGGGAATAGGTCAAAGAGACAACAACCTGACCAAAGTGTAGATGACAGACGTATGCCACCAATGGACCTTCAACGCAGCAAGGAAATTCCGAACCCGGATACTAGTACACAAACACACGCGCATTAGATGGAGTCTTGCTATAACGAAATAATTTAAAGGAAGTTAGAAAAAGTATACCTGTTGATACTTTTTGTGCAATTGCTATTATCATTATACTACCTCAATGCAAATTTCTATTCTTGAATCCAATTAAGAGTTTGAGACGTTGAGTTATGTTTTTATTGTAATGAGTTTTGGTTATAAACATGATTTTTTTAAAATTGAAATTATGCATCATTGTTTATACAATTGATATTATAGATTAATATAATTGTTCACCCCTACAATATTTTCTATGTGTACATTAGAATCAACAAAAAAATATTTATAAAGACTTTTTTGTAGGTATACTTGTGATATAGATTTGTTTGTTGGAGGTATATCGGAAGATCCTTTACCAGGCAGCAGATTAGGACCAACATTTACATGTATTCTAGCTTTACAGTTCAGAGCCCTAAAATATGGTGATAGATTCTTCTATGAGGGGAATACTCTCCTAAATCCACATCCATTTACACCACAAGAACTTGAAGGTTTCCGTCCAATAACAATGGCAAAGATAATATGTGAAAATACAAATATTGAACAGATACCACAAGACGTATTTTTAGAACCTTCATTGAGGTAATTTAGTCTTTACTGTTCGTATCTAAAATAGCATAGAACCCCAGTCAATAATAAAAAAAAACCAATCAAACAAACAAACACAGCAAAGCCAAGAAGAAGCGACAACCCATACATAGCTGAAATGACCTTGATCATGTTTCTGAACTGTCAATTTCATAGTTATCAAGCGATGATATTGAAACAATGTTCATGTATTATTTTCTATGTAAAAACAAAATCGAATATTTATTCTTTAAACTAGTTATATGCTTCCAAGTTTGGTACCACATGCTTATAGCAAAGTGAAATCTATATTTTCTAACCAACGGCATTTACGTTTTATTTTCAGCAATCCACTTCGAAATTGCTCGGATCTTCCAAATATCTGTTTCCCTAAAAATGGTGGATGGAGCGATTGGAAGGATAGTTGTTGTAGTAACTGTTGTACAAGACAACAATACCGATCATGTGATAACCCTCCACCCAATCAATGCGGGAAACCATGTGAAGGATACGACTTTAGATACAAAAACGCGTGTCACTATGGTGGCGGACATGGTGGCTGCTGTCATTAACATTGAAGATAACATCACTTTGATGATGAACATCACAATGGTTATTAGATTCTTCATGTTTCAACAGTAGAATGAGATAAACATTTTCAAAAATAGTTAATAATTAATAATGTCGGTATATATATAAACGTTTCAAAATGTGTTAAAATACAATTAATATTGGAACCTATCCTTTCTTTTTTTCTTTATTAATATCATGATTTGTGTTATATACCTAGTATTCGTTTTGTATAATATCATTTTTTTTTGTGTATGCCCAGTCGTGTTTTTCGATTCTTCTTTTAATTTGTTTATTTCTGAAATCTGTACAATGAATTATATTTTTATGAATTTATATTAATTACTTAGATTTTCATTTTAGAAATAAAATAAACTGCATGAAACACGAAAACTGCACTTCAGTTCTCTGACATATCACTGTGATAATTATAATCCAATCTGTGCCACTCACCGTTGTACGGTAATATACCATTCAATATATTGAATGAAATAAGAACTGCACGTCCTTCCGAAGCAACCAAGTGCACCCTGTTTCATGGTTTGATACGTGTTTCTGAATCTTTATTTTATGTGTAGTATTCCGTTCTTTGACGTTATTTGTTTTTGCCATTGAGTCGAGCTACATTTTTCTGCCAATGTTATTTATTGTCCCCTTTAGTGTATTACTACGTTTTGTCGTATGAATATATTGGCTACTGATTCAATTAAATTTCTGAGATAAAATGTGCTTGTGGTTGTAAATATCGTTGTTTAAGTAAAATTGTCCGCTTAATGAAAATTTTAAAGGAATCTGAAATGGACTTTATAATGTAGTTCAAGTTCCATTTACACGCAACCGTTTTCTTGAAGACGACAGCTGTACAGATCAGAAACAAAATAGTTTTGTTCGACCCATTGCAGTCAAAAGTTAGTAGCATTTTATTAGTTTTTCTTCAACTTATACTTTTCGTAATACGGTAAGTTCTGAACATGTAGAAAGTCCACCTTGAAGACATTATGATCCTGACATAACAGATATAGATATGGTCACAGAAATTGTAGACATAGCATTGAACAATTAAATAGTAAAAATGATAGCCAAAAGAGGGAACTTATGGAAGAAGCGACGAATAAATCAGAAACCTTGTTGAAACAGAAAGTTTAACGAATTTGTGGTTATTTGATAAATATGTAATGTTCGTTAGCGTTTGCGAATTAGAATTAAATTTAATATTCTGACTTTGTGGCACCATTTTTGAGTCTCCATTAAATTTAGGCGAAAGTATCGGCCCAAGTGAACTCCCTATATGGTTCTTAAACGACCATTTTCAGTTTTGAATGTGTTATTATTACAACAAATTGCTCAAATAAACTAAAAAGATATATTGAAGGTTGAACAAGGAATAATTAGAAGGGTTTGTTTTAAAAGGAGAGTTCATTATTCAACCATTTTATTATTTCTGAAAAATGTTTCTCATTTCACCAACTCTAAAACCAAAATAAATCCCATAACATAAAAGTATTTTGCAGGAGTGTAAAATGTGTAAATATTGTAACAAATAAAAACAACCCACCAACAATAAGGTAAGTATCAAGATCAAGTACAATTAAAAATCAAAAGTTCTTTTCCACTTTGGTTTGAGATGAACAGCATGTTACTACTGCTGTCAAAATAAATAGCTCGTGGATGATGAATACCATTTACTTCTGTCAATACAATGTCCAAAAACGTTCCATCCGGTGTTATGCGATGTATATTGTGGCTGTCTTTTCCAGCAACATATAAGTTTCCAAGCTGGTCTGTGGCAATTTTCTTTGGGTTTTTAAGATTTGGAGACTTATAACTGTAGACTTCTGACCCATCAAGTTTGATACGGTGAATACTGGAAAAATCGGAATACACTAAATCGCAATTACTGACTGACAGGAGATAGCAAAATTTCTCACCTCTGCTAAATATTGTTGACATTAAATTACCATCGTGATCTAAAATGTAAACAATTCTATCCATCCCACCCACAAATATTTTGTCGTCTGTTGCAGCTATCCCACGTTTTTCATCACTTCCCGCCATTTTGATTTCCTTACCAGAAACCTGTTTCATTGTATCAATGAACTGAATGGAGTTAGTGTTGGGTAAAACAACTACAGCTTGTTCGCTTCGGGGTAGGACAGCAATATCCCATGGTGCACCTTTAACTTCTATGTTGGCAAGATATTCTCCACTTTTTTTGAAAACAAGAACTTGAGGCATGTGATGATTCCAGTCACAGTTGCAGAGTAATAGCTTGTCACCTGACACCGCCATACCCGTAATAAACGCTTGTTTGTCAATAGCGGTCATGTCTATTTTCTTGTACAAATGAAAAGTTTGGTAAAATTTGTAATCTTCTACATGAAGCTTGAATTTTTCGGTACAAAGGTTATCCTTGGGAACAACAGAACCAAGAGACAAGCACGACAAGACTTCCTCTGGAATCTTATGTTCTATTGATAGTGATCTCATCCGCGCAATTTTCCCTATTTGCTGATTGGTCAAGTCATGTAACGCCATTTTTAATTTGTGCATGAAAAGGAATGCTTGTTTGTCGGAACCATGGTTGCTAATAAATTGAATTTGTTTCTTATAAACGCTGACTACTTCCTTGTCTGTTTCTGCTTGGTTCTTTTCTTCATTTAACTTGATTGACATTTCTTCCTGCATACGATCTAAATCCTGAAATATGGCTACCTCCAGCGTGTCTAAATGCTGTAGTATATTGGACTTGAATCTCTTTATTGACTTTTTTACATCTTCGACATCTCCTTTAATGGAGGCTGTATTAGATACCCTATCTTCTGTAATGCTTGTTAGAGTTTCGATAGCATGGTCAATCTCCGTTTCTACATCCTTAAATGGTTGTGATGTTTTAACATTTTTGGAACATGTTTTAATGGTGTGTATCTTACAGGATCTATGCAGTTTAGTTGACATACATTCGTGACAACATATTGCATTGTGGTCTTTACAAAAATATTCAAAAGGATGACCTTCATGCTTCTCGCAAAACTGGATCCCTGTCAGTGGATTTGAATGACAGGAACGTGCAACCTGTAACTCTATAATGTGATGACGCTTGGTTGCTTTCATAGACAAATGACAATCAGTACATGCTTGGCACATCGATTCTTCACAATCGGTACACCATTTTGATGCCTCGGTCTTTTTATTTCTTTGAGAACATGGTTCACATGACCACGATGCAGCTGTTGCCATGACAGTTCTACAAAGAAAATTAAACTTAAAGCTTATATGAAAGAAAGAAGATATAATGCAGATATTTAAAAAAAAAAAATAGGGAATTTTGAAATCAAATTCTACTTATAATTCTTGCTGTTTAAACTCAACAGGTCCTTAACGGGTCGTAAGCTAGTAGAGTGGTCCAGTACATCCCTTTTTAAAAAAAAGTATGTTTGGCGTGACACCATTTTTGAACAAAGAAATGTCTGGCCCTTTTCATACTGACACTAAAACCTTGTTACGTGATAAGTGAGGTGATATTTTCTTATTAGATCATACTAACAAAGTCAGTTAACCGATCACTAGAGGGCTAAATCGTTAGACTTAAAGACGGGTTTTCCGTTTCCTCAATTCAGCTATAATTTAATCATGATAATAGCATTAAAAAATCTGGAAACAACACGTTTAACAATTTAATGGGTCCGAAGCGCTTTTCTGGATCTACCTTCATCAGGAACACTCAAAGTCTAACATTTTAAATCCGTAGATGTATAAGTACCGAGACCGTTGAATAGCAAAATAACAAAAATATCTGAAATAAACAGCCAAATTCATCTTAAGTCAACTTTGACTGAGGGAGTTGAAACTTTATTTTTTTTGTAATAATTTCAAAATTTATAAACGGACAATTTTAGAAGTTTGTTAAATCATGTCAGTACCGAAGTACTGACTACTGAGCTGATGATACTCCTCGGGGACTAATAGGTGACTAAAAGTCCACAGCAGAGGCATCATCCCAATGATGTAAATAATTGGAAACATTAAATTCAAATTCAAATATATTTTATTGCTAATTAAAGCGCCCACAAGAAGCAGAACAATCAATTACATCCAAAAGATTACAAGTGATTCAATATGATAAAGACACAGTGTTATATCTTTTTTTTTTTTTTATGAAGACAAGTAGAAGAATACATGTAGTGTTTAATAATATAACTAGGTTATAAAAAAGGAGGGTCACTGGGCATTACTATATCTACTAATCATTTAAGGAAACTTTCCTATATGAGGATAAATTTTCCAATAATTCTCCTAGTTTCTGGCGTATGAAAATATCTTCAGAAGACATTATAGCCAAATAAATTGTGATTTAATAGCTAAACCACTAAAAAATTTAAACCGTTGTTTCATTTCATTTGAAAAGTTGATACGAATATTTGAAAGTTTGTGGCACCGAAGAAGAAAATGAATTCCATACTCAACCGCAGTACCACACAATTTACAGATACGTTCTGACACTGTCAGATTTTTGTACATTTCCCTCTCAATCTCTAAATTCTGATTACTGATACGGAATTTCGTTAAGTGATTTCTATTTCTAAACTTTTCCTGCAAAAGGTAATTTTCTAAGCAAAATCTGCTTTTAAAAAGTCTATAAGTTCTAAGCTTGTTACCTTACCATATAGTTTATTGCCTCTGGAATCATTATTAAGCTTAGTTTGCCATATTAAATCATATTTTGATTGCATCTTTTTGCATAAATAGTTTTTTAACTTCGTCTTTAAATTAATTGCATAATTTCATTGATGCTTAAGTATTTAAATAAAGTTTGAATACTGGTATACCAGCTCTTTTTCTGCTAATCATGTAGAGATCAACACGTTTAATAATTTAATGCGTCCGAAACGATTTTCTGGATTTACCTTCATCAGGAACGCTCAAAACCAAACATCTGAAATCCGAGGATGTATAAGAACCGAAACCGTTGAATAGCAATATGACAAAAATACCTAAAATAAATAGCCAAATTCATCGTAAGTCAACTTTGCCTGAGGGAGTTGTAACCTTAGTTTTTGTAATAATTTCAAAATTTATAAACGGACAATTTCAGAAAAATTTGTTAAATCATGTCAGTACCAAACTGACTACTGAGCTGAAGATACCCTCGGAGATTAATAGTCCTCCAGCAAAGAGATCGACCCAGTGATGTAAAGAATTGGAAACAACACGTTTAAATAATTTAATGCGTCCGAAGCGCTTTTCTGGATTCAATTGTAGCGTATTGAACTGAACTATTAATTTATCCAAAACTAAAAGGAACACAATAGCCAGTGATCGGTTGGGTTTGCCGCAGTTATTTTTTTTTAAATTAGAGGGAACAGAGAAGCGTCTTTTATTTTCCTGATCGGGGCTTTTAAAGGCGTAAAGGTGTTTTTATGCATTTAGGAGAGAATGTTTACTAACATTCATGCACGATGGAGCACAAATAACTTAAAGATTATCAACCAATTTTTCTAATGAGATCCAAAAAGGTTATATTTCAATTTTATCATAAATGACAGCAAATGACATACAGAATTATTGTTCTTCAGAAGTATTTTTGGAGCGAATATCTCCTTCTGGTTTAGAAAATCCTTGACCTTTAACCCAGTGTTTTTCTGGAGAACGCAAATATCTTAAACACAATTTTCTATAGGACTCAGAAAGAAAATAATAGTTCAGTTTGTTCGCTAAAGAAATGCTGACATTTGATGTGATTTATTCAGCCACTGCCCCTTTTCAACTTTCTGTTTAACTGATTTGTTATTGTTATTGTTTACAGTGAATTATAAATAGATTCTACAACTACACCGCATAGTTGGGTCAACGACCAGGAAAATCAATAACATTTCATTTGATAACATGATTTTCCAACAAAAGTCAAACATCATCTGTGACTTAAATGACTCAATTATATGCAAAAAATATACAAAAAAGATGATGCTATAGAATAAATTAATTTAGATAGAAATTACCTTTTCTTTTACCACATCAGCGTGTACATTTGTGCATTATACATATCCAAGGGAAATAACTCGTGAAAGTTTAAATATTGTCGATTTTATTGATTTGCATTGAGAAATTTATACAGACGATTTTTGTTACTAGAGTCTTACTAGTCTATTGACATCAGTGTTTTTAAAAGATACAAATAAAACAAGCCCTTTAACTAACTATTTGATTTTATTGAAGACCCATCCTAAAAGAGTTACATGTTAACCAAAGACTTAACTATTGGTATTTGCTTCTTCTATAATTATTCTAAACATTCTCAATTCAGGAGTAAGAACAAAGATAAGTTTGCTCAGAGTCTGTAATATTCGTTTGAAGATAATAGACTTATAATTTGGTATGCTTAGATGCACATTTATTTTACAAAAGTCTCATCAGATGCTCAAACAAGAATTTTAAAAGGCCAAATCAAATATGAAGTTGAAAAGCATTTAGGACGCAAAATTTCAGAAAGACTTTGCCAAGTACAGTCACACCTAAGATAATCTATTTCATTGAATTGTTTGAAAAAACTAAGAATTTTTCTACTCCAAGTTTTGTGAACTGCTTATTTATAAATATATACGATTTATATTCATATCACATGAACATGTTCTCATACTGATATGCTTGTAATATTTCCACTAGTTGTCTAAGCTGATCTGTCATATTTGTTCTTTGTAAAAAAAAATAAAAAAAAATCCAAAAATAATGGTTTCACAGAAGCATATGAACATAATTGTTAATATGGTAAATTGGTTAGAAAAATTGATAAAACATTATCATTGACAAATTAGGTGCTTTTTCATCGAAGTTGCCGAATACAATAAAAAAAAAAAAAAAAAACAGCGGCAAAAAACTCTTTAAAGTGTTTCAAATCAAAGTCCTTAATAAATGTCGAAGGATTGCAGTGTCCATTTTTTCATGTTATTAATAGAATTATATATTTAATAGCCGATTTTTGAAACTCAAATTAGAATTGCATGTTTAAATATCGTTAATGAATTATGGAAGTCGTTACTGTACGAAATGCCTTCCAGTTTTAAAACCGTTTCCTGGCATTTGAAACATCTGAACTATTTAAAAGTACCCTTTAGCGTTTAAAGATAAAATCAATTGAAAGACATGCAAGCTAAATCATGCTGTTTCATTGTGTTGAAAATTTATAGTTACAAGATGGTTATCTATAAAAATCTATTGCTTATTGAACACATATTGATTATGAAATTAAGATATAACAGATCAACGACTTTCATCCCTGAACTGCAGATATATTTCTGAAGCAAATAAAAATTTAATCTGGTTATACGCGACCAATCTGTTCGCAGTGCAGTAGTTCATCGGCGATACATATGTGACGCAATAATCATGATTTGAACGTTTAAAAATTTAATCTGGAAATACGCGACCAGTAATCATGATTTAAAATTGAATTTGTCAAATATTGGAACATCCAATTACCAAAAACACAATGACAAACGGAACATTAGTATATAAACACGACGAACAGATAGAAGCTTGGATTGATGACGCAACATGGATCTTAACAAGTTCTTTCATCATTTTTACAATGCAGTCAGGTTAGTAAATAGTTTACTTTTATAGATTAGTACTTGGATGGAGAGTTGTCTCATTGGCACTGATACCACACCTTCATATATCTGTATACATGTAATTTAATATATTCAAGTATCATGAGTATGGGTTTGATCATTGTTGAAGACCGTACGATGATTTGTAATAGTTGTTAACCTGTAAGTCATCTTATATCTATTTGATAGGTTTTTTTTATAGCTTCAATAGACTTTTCTGATTTAAAAATATTTACCGTCAGTCAACCCATTAAAGAAATATATATGATCAAACATTATTTTTATATTGTACTCTACAATTACTGATACATGTTACTTAGTGACTGTTGATTGCTCAACCTCTACGATGGGTCAAGTTTTGCTTTCAACTCTATAGAGAAATATCTAGTAACGTGTTACAGATGCAAAATATAATATTTCCCTCTTTCGAGTATTCGGAAACTTGTCTTTCTATCGGGCCGGGAATTCAAAAATTATGGTGACAAACAGCACAAATTAAGTTTTAAACTCTGTAGAAATTAATTAAATGAGAAAGGAAAAATAAGTTTTGGCGGAATAACACAAAAGCTCTGATGCAAATACATGAACAGTATAAATGTTCCGGACCATATGAGTATTTGGACCATACGCGTATGGTCATGACCATATGCGTATACTCATATGGTCCGACCATACGCGTATGGTCCGACCGTACGCGTATGGTCGGACCATATGAGTATTATACGCGTTTGGTTATTAACGGGTCGGACCATATGAGTATTTGGACCATATAGGTATTTTTTCAAATATACAATAGAACTTATAATACAATAAACAAATGTGTTTACAAAAAAATGTATTAATTTTACATTTCAAAAGCTACATAAACATTAAATATAGATTCCACAGTCAGTTGATCTTAGTTTTCATCGCTCATTGTATTTGTGTATGCTTTTGTATAATTAGAATGACATTCAAACGGTACCATACATGTAGCTTTTCTGCGATTGCTTGTTTTGGCTGCGTGCAGTGATATCGACTCGGACATTTCCGAGGTATTTACGGTGTTTTTAAGAAACTCTAAATCTCCAATATCGTAAAATGAATATCACCAATCACAGATCAAATTAAATAAAGACAGTGGCTATTTCATGCCTCTTAAATGCTATTTTACCGGTCTTATAATTAAGATCAAAATAGAAGTATAAAAATAAAGAATAGACAAAAATATTTTAATATTTTACTTATCAAAAATGTCTTAAAAAATATCATGATCCTTGCCGGTGATGTCACCTACTTTAAACAATAAAATTCCTTTTACAATATGTTCATTTGATTTTGACATCTTCTTATGATTGTACTTACAAATAGTAAGTAATAATAACTATGTGAATTAAGTGACGTAACAACCAAAAGGGTCACACCAAATGAAGAGTTTAAAAGTATACGTGTTGATTACCCCGACCATACGCGTATGGTCCGACCATATGCGTATGGTCGGACCATATGAGTATATACCCATATGGTCATGACCATACGCGTATGGTCCAGATACTCATATGGTCCGGAACATAAATATATTAAAAAAATGTCAGGTGAAAATCCCTCCACAACAAAAGCTAAGTTAGATAGACAGTATATTATAGTGGAATTAATACAAAATGTTTTACCCGACATTCAACAACGGAAGTCAATTTCCATTAGTGCCTTGGCAACATTTGTTGATTTTTTTCTTCATCAGAAAAACTTGTTTCTTAGTGATTAAAAGGTTTAAATGTGTAGGTACAGAGGTCTCAAAAAAGAATCTATTTAAAACAAACGTTTTCACAGTCGGACTGTTATGTTAGATAACAACGTGCGACAGACTGTTGTCATATTATTTAGCCAATTGACACCAAAGTGATACTATTCAGTCAGTACCAAGTCAGTACCTATCGATATAGTGACTATCAAGTAAAACATTAAATTATATCCAATATTCCCTCATTTTAAAGAGTCAATCCAAATTCCCCATCCCTCACCCCTCTATTACAGGACCTACCTATTGTATTTATCGTCAGTTAATCGTTAGATCCTGAACATGCATGAAATATTTGCTGCTGGACGTTTTAGTAACCAAAATTCAATAAATCATATCTTTCATATTATACAATTAAAATGAAACATATTTTACAGCGGTCGTCCCCCTTCTTTTTTTTACTTTATTCGGGTTAATCCCAAACTTAACAAAATTTAAAGAAAATACTCATTTTGGTTGTGAAGTTAAGTCGACCTTCGTTGGTAAAGTTGCTTAAAATTATAATTTTGATTTTGAATTAATTTAAAATTCAATTTATATCAATTCATATCTGGTATTTAATGTGTCTCTTGAGGGAAATGAAGATGTTCAGTTCGTTTATAATTAATATTTTAATCGGAAAAGGAGAAGAGCACGATGAATCTAAGCATTACATCAATGATTGATACTATTATATCAAAATTGAAAAAGAGATTAATATCTAGATATATAATATGATGACTGACAACAAACATCTCCTTAAATTAAAAAGTAATTAAGTTTCAGTAATATCCATTAGGAAACGGCTCTGTTTAAGGAAATGGGGATCATTTAAATTATAAAAAAATATTCAGTACAATATTCATATCTTAATAAAATTGAGAATGGAAATGGGCAATTTGTCAAAGATACAAGCCAACAACCCGACCATTGAGCCTACAACAGCCGAAGGTCACAAAGTGCGTCTTGACATAGATTATAAATATATTGTACACATTTAGATCTTTAAACATAAAGATACTGTTTATTAACAGAGGTCTTTTGTTGAACACCATACTTTGACCTCTATGTGTTTTCTTGTTTTGTTGTGTTGTTGAGTTGCTGTCTCATTGACTTTAATTCCATATCTTTACTGTAAAACATGTATATGAAACCCATACATACAAGTTTTGTCAGAAGGCAGAATTGCTTGCTGTCTTTAATAATGCGAAAAAAAAACTGCGATCTTATAAGATGTGTGGTGAACTTATTTATATGAAAATGATAGTCCTAACACGGCTATACGAATACTGAAATACTACATTTTGGTAATCGTTTTAAAAAACCTTACCCGAAGATGTCCAATAATAATTACATTGGCTTTTACAAATCAAACAGAATGGCTTGAAACATTATCCTTCTTTTTACACATCCATTTGTTATACAGTAGAGCTACAGTAACCCATTGGTACTTTATACAAGGATACATGTATATTACAGAAATCGTGGTTACGGAATGTTTGGTTAAATCTAGTTAATGATTGCTAGATTCTATAGCGGCCTACAGGCTTTATTGGTATACTTCCTACTCGCCATACGCAATGGTCATAGCTTAGTACTAGGTTTATATTCCTTAACATATAATTCCTAAGCACATTATGGAGCAAAGTTGAAATGCAAAGTTCAATAGAAAAAGTCTTCTATAATGGTATTGCATAAATTAAATGTATACCTCTTGACCTCTGTCACATTAGATTCAAGAAGACGAAACATTTTTGCACAATCTGTATTACCAATATGTGTTGCATCCTATAATGCATATTTATCCATGATTAAAGTTCTTATTATCCAGTCACAAAGGATAATTGCTATACTGATGCTTTGCTTTTTTAGAAATATAAGTTAGGGTTAAAATCTCATTTGACATTGACTCTACATTTATATATATTTTTAACTCAACAAATACCACTATCATAGAATCCCAGCCTCTTTTTGATTTTGATAGGATTTGGTCTGTTAGAAAGTGGAATGTCCAGCAAGAAGAATGAGGTAAACATAATGATAAAGAATGTGGTAGACGTGGTGTTTGGTACACTGACATATTGGGCAGTGGGATATGGCCTAACCTTTGGGACGGACGAAGGCGCTAATTGGTTTACTGGAGTCGGGTCCTTCTTTTTAGACCCTGGTAAGACTATCATAGTGATACAATGCTCATTGTGGAAGGGTAGAAAAATATATATTAGACTATTCAAAGTAACATAAAGTAACATTTTGATTGGAATAAGTTTGCACTACTTTCGAGAAGCGGTTAATTGGTTAGTGTAACACATAAAACGTCCGTTTAACATTTTAAAAATGAAAAATTATACAAAAATTATACATAAATTATTCAAGAAAGTTGAAACATTGCATTTATATATCAAACATTATAATTCATTGTTTTCATTTCAAAATTATATTATGTTTTATAGACGAGGAAACCATGGGAACAGAGTTTTCAAAATTCATATTTCAAGCCTCGTTTTGTACAACAGCTACTACCATAGTATCAGGTAGGACTACACTTCAATTGTTAAGTACTAAAATGAACTGTAATGTGTTGGTGTGAAATTTTTTAGAGTTTATCTATAATCTAAGAAATCTATTCACAATTTAGGCATTTGTTAATCAAAGTAAGTATGCTAGAAGTACAAAATTCATAAAACCATAGTCATTTTAGTACTTAACAATTGAATTTTTTTTCAAATCTCATGCCTTTTACCTTTTCCATTTATCATTATTTGTTATTTTACTTTTAAGTTTATTTGTTCTATGTTCGACATATAAACCACCGAACGAAAAAGAGGGGCAAGTGAGGATAACACATTTCTATGTATTTCCTTAAAACAGGAGCAATAGCAGAAAGAACCAAACTGACTGCCTACATTGCTTTTTGCTTGCTGAACACAGTTGTATACAGTTTCCCTGCTCACTGGGTGTGGTCAAAGGATGGATGGTTGAAACAGATGGACGTAGTAGATGTTGCAGGTGTTGGACCGGTCCATTTAGTTGGAGGTGTGTCAGCACTAGTAGCTGCAATAATGGTGAAACCAAGATATGGAAGATTCTCGGACGACCAATTGACTGTACATGGAAACTCTGTTAATGCTGTCCTTGGATTGTTCATTTTATGGTGATCATTTTTTGTTCTTTTAAGGATAAATGTAAATAAATAAAAATATGCACGGTGGTATACGTCAATAATACCCAACAACAAAAAGATAGACCTTCAACAATAGACAAAATGCAAAACTCTTAATCACCAGGAAGCTAGAAAAGTAGTGACTATATATAAAAGAAGTGTCATTAAAATCAAATTATCCTAAATGACAAAAAACAAAAGAGATTAGAAACGGGGAGTGTGTCAAAGAGACAACAACCAGACCAACGAGCAAAAAAAAAAAAAACAACAACAAAAAGATAGACCTTCAACAATAGACAAAATGCCAAACTCTTAATCACCAGGAAGCTAGAAAAGTAGTGACTATATATCAAAGAAGTGTCATTAAAATCAAATTATCCTAAATGACAAAAAACAAAAGAGATTAGAAACGGGGAGTGTGTCAAAGAGACAACAACCAGACCAACGAGCAAAAAAAAAAAAAAACAACAACAAAGGCTTCAACGAGATGATCCCGAATCTGGAGTTGGGTTTTAGCTTTCCCCTTAAAACAATGTTTACGGACGTAATACTATGCTTCAAAACATATAAATGAATCAAAATTGAAAGCACAAGAAAGTTTGATTAAAAAAAAAAAATTAAATTAAAAAATAATTAAAAAAAAATCATCAGCTTTTATCATGCTCTTTTAATAAAGATAAATTCTGTTCAAGTGTTTTTTGTTTTTTTTTTAGGTGGGGATGGTTAGGATTCAATTGTGGTAGTACATTTGGAATCAGTGGAGGCAAATGGAAAATTGCTGCAAGGTAGCTACCTACAAAAATGTCTTTATACCAACAGTCGCTAAAGATCAGTGAAAAGTTAAACATAAAACAGCTTATTGTTAAAGGATATGCTTATTATGCATACGTTTTTTCAATCGCTAAACTCAACTTAAAATACATGAACTTAAGGATTTTGATATGTTTGCAATACCTTGAACTTTGAGGCTCCCTGATCCATTTAGTTAAACTATGATAGTAGTTAAGTTCTGTTTCCCACGAATGTGCCATGGCATACTAATTGTACCTGCAACTGTAAGTTATCATAAAAAGAAGTTTATGAATATTCTGGATACCTTTCAAGACTGACAGGTATATGATTGGAGGAGGCGGAGAGGAGTATTTTCGAAAATTCCAGTCGAAAAATCGTTAGATGTAAAATAACCTGAGCCCAAGGACATTCAATTTCATGACTGGTGATTTTCGGAAATACCCATGGTAGACATATGGTATATGAGTTTGATTACATTGAATATCATTAGTCTTGGTGGGATTCGGCTGTTGTCTGCTCTATGGTCTGGTTGTTGTCTCTTTGACACATTCCTTATATCCATTCTCAATAGTCTTGATTGAATAAAACATGTCGGAAAATACCGAGACGGAAAGGGTAAAAACCAAAGCAGGTACCTCGACGATTGTCATGTGCTTAAAGAAAATATGTCACGCATATATTGGCCATCAACCAATATCACAAAAATATGTATTTACAATTTATAAATCCGTGTTTTAGTCTTTGGCATTATCTTTATTTTTTTTTTAATATTTTTTTATTTTCTTCTTGATATAATGCTTATATATATGATCATATATTCTAATTTTAAAAAAAAGAAGCTAACAAGCTTTTCTTTTCACATACAATAGATCAATTGACATACAATAACACTTTACAAAGCAAGATTTTCAAAGTTCTGCACGTATAAGAATTGTGAGATCTAGTAGCGATTTCAAAACATTTTACCATGTTCTGAGAATGACAATCATAAAGTTATCCTATTTATTCTTTTTATAAATTTGTATCAATGATTTAAACTAGCTAATCCCTCATTCAAATCAATTCATCTTTCGACAATACAATTGTTCTTTTTACGTAATTAAGTCAAAAGTTTATTTGAAAAACCAACATGAAAATCACCTTCAACCATGCGCATTTCAAATGTTTATTGTAGAATAGACATATGGTTCTATTCTTTAGTCCAGTGCATATGGTGAACAATGAACAAAGAATTGTAAAATAGACGCATATTTCCATTGTGAAGAGCAGTATTAATGATGGCCACTGAACAAAGCACAGAAAAATATTTTGTCAACCAAATCCATATACAATTGTTGGTTAGTTTTTGAAAATCAGAAATCAATCTTCTTTTAGACAATTCCATAACTAGCCGTTAAATGCTATGTACAGATCCATGGTACATGTAAAAGATTTACATTTGTGTCATCTTATATACTCATGTCTTTTACAGAAAGCATCGCACATCGTCACTACCTTCCCCCTAAGAAATCACCCTTTTAATTCTAACTGCGTTAATCCGGGTTTTGAATGTCATGGAATGATATGATTATCATCATGCTTGTTAGTTAAAAAAACCTAAGTTTGTTTTAATTTTCTATATATTTTGTTTTACAGATCTGCTGCTACGACAATTTTATCTTCTTGTAGTGGAGGCGTAATGGCTTTCTTATTGAGGTAAATTTTCATTCCTTTACTAGTTTACAGAGCAGATTGCATTCGCAAGGCTTTTAAACATTTGAAAACTCACTTTTAAAAAGCAAATTTTGTATGTTTA